>NW_022704992.1:2003183-2117108 GCF_011630105.1 Anneissia japonica | reverse complement strand
TTCTACTATAATACAATAATAATTATCACATAATTCAGATTAATTTATAGTCATTATGATGACAATGGTTTGCTCTTTTGGAAACCAACCAAGCAATTATAAATTGATATACATCTAATTAAGTATCAATTTTGTTTATAATAATACCATTTACATGAAACTAACTAGATTGTTGTATATGGAAGCAAAGGTTAATCATGTTATGTGAAGAAATACAGAATTAATTGCTATGTAACCTGGATTTAAATGTCATTTGTAACAGTTTCTTATATCAGATATCACCAGCAATAATAAACAATTATTAGATTCAATATTTTGGGAAGGTCTTTAATAGCAATTAAGCATTATTTGGTGGTCTCTCCTGGGCTATGGCTATTCGTCTTTTCTTTTTCACTGTTTTTTTTTCAATGTTTGCTTTTTAACGTAATGTTTTGTATGCCCGAACTATTATTAAAAAAAATTGAATGACATAATCCCCAATTTTTCAGTATTTACAAGCATGTTTCCCAGTACTTAGAAGACAATTTTCCAGCACTTAAAAGAAATGTGCCAGGAAATATTGTTATTAGTAATACTAAAAAGGAGAATTATGCCAGCATTTGAAAGAGAATTTGCAACTACTTCCAAAGACAGATTTATTAACACTGTACGGAAATGTGCGATATAGCATTCTTGGAGTTTTTCATATTCTAGGAAGGGGTTGAAATTTTTATACCTCCATGGTTGAAATAGATATCACTAAATCAGTATTTTTAGACGATGCAAGACGTCATTTACGAGCATTATTAACACGTAATAATCCTTCACTTCACCTGGCAATCTCATTAAAATCTACCACGTGTAATAACGACAGCAAAACTTTGGCACTTCACGTGTAAATGCAGTCACTATGAAATGATGCCACTGAATCTTGTATGCAATTTCTGTCTTGTCAAGTGAAATAGTAACTCAATAATTCAAAAATTATAATGACCAACATAATATAATGGTCTTTCAGCTAAATCAAAAAGCAATTATTGGATGAATGATAATTTATCATATATATTTTTAAATTTTGTTTAATTCAGCATATATTAATTTATTATGCCATAATTTTTTGCTTGTATAAAAAATAAATAAATAAAATATATCTTTCTAATTCTGCAATCCATGTCTTTAGTTATATTATATACAAATCCCTTCCTTTAATAGAGAAGGAGAGGAGATAGAATTAACGGAATCGGGAACGGAAGCGGGAACAGAACCTTAGTGTGCCTGTTCGAGAGAGGACAAAAGGATGAGAACAGCTGATTCCTAAGATATTAGACTAAATAATAGATATTTAAAACATAATCACATTATACATTGAAGTAATGTAAAGACCAAACAATTCTGACAAACAAAATCAAAACAAAATTGGGTTTTATGTCTCATTCTGTACACCCCTGTTATTTTTATTGATTTTATTCAGTACCACCATTACATACACAAAATACAAGCAAACAATGACAGGGAAGACAAGGACATGATACAAAGGATGACCCAAAAAAGGTAAAAATGAAACCATATTTCCGTTGGGGTCCTTGGCGAATACAAAACACAGAAGTAAAAAATCAGCAGGATAAAAAACGGCAATACCAAACAAAGAGATTGTTAGGTATTGAAATATTAAATAAAATAAATAAATAAATTGAATGGGTGTTTCTAAATTTCAACATTATCCAACTCACAAATTATCAACAGAAACAGAAATAAAATACAGTTATGCTATGTATATATGTCTGCTGTTGTCAAAGTTCACTTCCTAAAATGTATGTTGAAACATCCCATACACTTTGTAACTAAATTGCAAAAGTGCCAATTGTAAAGCACTTTAATACAAACGCAGACTTTAGCTTTCATCAGATTTATGAGTGTCTTGAAGCTTTATTGTAAACATAATAAATTTTGACACAAAACATTATTAAAATATTTAAAAAAAATAATTTTCAATAATTTAGATTAAATATTACATGTATATTTTGCATTTGAAACTTTATATTTAATTATAGAAAATAATACTAATTGGATAATAAAGTGATATTCACCTAGCATTGAATACATTTTCAAAAACATTTTAAATAAAATACTATCCCTATAATCTATATACTCATTAAATTGCAATGTTAAAACAATGAATTGCTCAATCATTTTGTGCTGTTTACAAGAATTACTATGTCAAATTTACAATACTATTTGTTTTCAATATAACATTTAGCATTCAGATGCGTAAAATAATTTATTCTATTCTCAGGGGTTTAGGCAGAAAAACGTAACAGGCCGTCCAAAATGGGAGCCCATCAGCTCAGGGCCACGCTCCCTCCTAAACTTAAGAAAAATAATAGAAAATTAAGATCTTTGGAGGGCATTTAAAGGTGTTTAAATGTTGGAATTTTGTCTTTACAAAGAAATAGTGTTGAATTAGGTATCACAAAGATATTTCAGTTATAGACATAAATTGCACACATCACGGCTATGGTTCACATGTTTTAGGCAAGCAGGTGCATCTTCATCTCTCGCCTTAGTCTAGTGTAAATTCTACTCTAGGTCCTCCAAATCGAGAGATAGGCCTAGACCTGCTGTATTTTGTTGAATATTAAAATTTAACTTGTGATGTTAACAACAAATCTTTACGGTATTTCATGGATTATAGGCCATGGGGTGAAGCTCAAAAGACGTCTAGAAAACGAATTCCGTTCCGATCTTTTCATAATAAAAAATTTAGGCCTACAATAGTTAAGTAATATGTATTGAATCAAATATAAAAAGTTCGACAAAAATATCTTCTGCAATTTTAAGAAAATTACCGTTTTATTACGCTCGTAGGCTACTAGTCGTCGGAAAACACACCGCGATACAGCGGGGTAGAAGCACGTCGCGATCATATTTATTGTAAACATAATAAATTTTGACACAAAACATTATTAAAATATTTTTAAAAAACTTGTTAAAAAAGAAAATTTATTTTCAATAATTTAGATTAAATATTACATGTATATTTTACATTTGAAACTTTATATTTAATTATAGAAAATAATACTAATTGGATGATTAATAAAGTGATATTCACCTAGCATTGAAAACATTTTCAAAAACATTTTAAATAAAATACTATCACTATAATTTATATACTCATTAAACTGCAATGTTAAAACAATGAATTGCTCAATCACTTTGTGCTGTTTACAAGAATTACTATGTCAAATTTACAGTACTATTTGTTTTCAATATGACATTTATGATTTAGCATTCAGATGCGTAAATTTATTCTATTCTCAGGGGTTTAGGCAGAAAAACGTAGCAGGCCGTCCAAAATGGGAGCCCATCAGCTCAGGGCCACGCCCCCTCCCAAACTTAAGAAAAATAATAGAAAATTAAGATCTTTGGAGGGCATTTAAAGGTGTTTAAATGTTGGAATTTTGTCTTTACAAAGAAATAGTGTTGAATATAGCTATCACAAAGATATAGATGTGTATAAGAGACAGTTTTCACTGTTTGCTTTTTAACGTAACGTTTTGAAATGTTTTGTATGCCCGAACTATTATAAAAAAAAAATTGAATGACATAATCCCCAAATTTTTAAGTATTTACAAGCATGTTTTCAAGTACCTAGAAGACAATTTTCCAGCACTTAGAAGAAATGTGCCAGGAAATATTGTTATTAGTATTACTAGAAAGGAGAATTATGCCAGCATTTGAAAGAGAATTTGCAACTACTTGCAAAAACAGATTTATTAACACTGTACGGAAATGTGCGATATAGCATTCTTGGAGTTTTCATATTCTAGGAAGGGGTTGAAATTTTTATACCTCCATGGTTGAAATAGATATCTTTGAAAGTGATTGGTTGCACTCTAGGGTATCACTAAAACAGTTGTATTTTTAGACGATGCAAGACGTCAGTTACGGGCATTACTAACATGTAATAATCCTTCACTTCACCTGGCAATCTCATTAAAATCTACCACGTATAATAACGACAGCAAAACTTTGGCACTTCACACGTAAATGCAGTCACTATGAAATGATGCCACTGAATCTTGTATGCAATTTGTCTTGTCGAGTGAAATAGTAACTCAATAATTCAAAAATTATAATGACCAACATAATATAATGGTCTTTCAGCTAAATCAAAAAGTAATTATTGGATGAATGATAATTTATCATATATATTTTAAAATTTTGTTTAATTCAGCATATATTAATTTATCATGCCATAATTTTTTCTTTGTATAAAAAATAAATAAATAAAATATATCTTTCTAATTCTGTAATCCATGTCTTTAGTTATATTTTGCTGTTATGGTTTACCCATGTTAAATATGAGTTTCCAAATGAGGGAAATAATCTTATAAATAATTTGAAAAATAAGTACAAAGCTACTCTTCTTCAATGGATAGAGAGAAAGGAACCATTCCTTGATAAAAATACAAACAGAACCTGTTCACTGAATAGGAAATGAAAGCAAATCCCTCCCTTTAATGGGGAAGGAGAGGCAATAGAGGGAACGGAAGCGGGAACAGAACCTTAGTGTGCCTGTTGGAGAGAGGACAAAAGGATGAGAACAGCTGATTCCTAAGATATTAGACTAAATAATGGATATTTAAAACATAATCACATTATACATTGAAATAATGTAAAGACCAAACAATTCTGACAAACAAAATCAAAACAAAATTGGGTTTTATGTCTCATTCTGTACACACCTATTATTTTTATTGATTTTATTCAGTACCACCATTACATACACAAAATACAAAGCAGGGAAAACAAGGACATGATACGAAGGATGACTCAAAAAAGGTAAAAATGAAACCATATTTCCGTTGGGGTCCTTGGCGAATACAAAACACGGAAGTAAAAAATCAGCAGGATAAAAAACGGCAATACCAAACAAAGAGATTGTTAGTTAGGTATTAAAATATTAAATTAAATAAATAAATAAATTGAATGGGTGTTTCTAAATTTCAACATTATCCAACTCACAAATTATCAACAGAAACAGAAATAAAATACAGTATGCTATGTATATATGTCAGCTGTTGTCAAAGTTCACTTCCTAAAATGTATGTTGAAACATCCCATACACTTTGTAACTAAATTGCAAAAGCGCCAATTGTAAAGCACTTTAATACAAACGCAGACTGTAGCTTTCATCAGATTTATGAGTGTCTTGAAGCTTTATTGTAAACATAATAAATTTTGACACAAAACATTATTAAAATATTTTTAAAAAACTTGTTAAAAAAGAAAATTTATTTTCAATAATTTAGATTAAATATTACATGTATATTTTACATTTGAAACTTTATATTTAATTATAGAAAATAATACTAATTGGATGATTAATAAAGTGATATTCACCTAGCATTGAAAACATTTTCAAAAACATTTTAAATAAAATACTATCACTATAATTTATATACTCATTAAACTGCAATGTTAAAACAATGAATTGCTCAATCACTTTGTGCTGTTTACAAGAATTACTATGTCAAATTTACAGTACTATTTGTTTTCAATATGACATTTATGATTTAGCATTCAGATGCGTAAATTTATTCTATTCTCAGGGGTTTAGGCAGAAAAACGTAGCAGGCCGTCCAAAATGGGAGCCCATCAGCTCAGGGCCACGCCCCCTCCCAAACTTAAGAAAAATAATAGAAAATTAAGATCTTTGGAGGGCATTTAAAGGTGTTTAAATGTTGGAATTTTGTCTTTACAAAGAAATAGTGTTGAATATAGCTATCACAAAGATATTTCAGTTATAGACATAGATTGCACACATCACGACTATGGTTCACATAATGTTTTAGGCATGCAGGTGCATCTTTATCTCTCACCTTTGTCTAGTGTAAATTCTACTCTAGGTCCTCCAAATCGAGAGATAGGCCTAGACCTGCTGTATTTTGTTGAATATTGCTTGTGACGTTAACAACAAATCTTTACGTTATTTCATGGATTAATTATAACCATAGAGTTAAGAACACCAACATACTGTATTATATTGGGAAACCGAATCTCAAGTATTTTACAGTACTGTATTTGCAGAGCCACACGCGCATGTGTTGTGGCCGACTCAAAACCGTCCATTTTCCAGCGCTGTATAAATGTTTTTCAACACGACACGATTTGTGTTGTTTGTGAACATTTCACTGGGTAGGCAATGGTTAAGATTACATTTAGGGGAATCCCCACTGAATATTGGTATGAAAACAACGTACATTCAATCATTGGTTGTTTTTATCAAACGCAAATATGATTTACTTTAGTTCAATGTAACATTCCCTAGATTTAAAGAATATAAAGAATTCGCTAAAGGTAGACCAGGCCAAATTAGGTTAGGCCGAATTGATTAGGCCAAGCCGTTCAAGCCGTCACAATAAAACTGCCCGTCCTAAATAATTGTTGGTCGTCTAAAAGACTAAGCCTATGTTCTATACTTTATTGCACATGAAACTATTAATAATGTTGTATTCCTATTATTAATATTAATAGCAATTTCATATTGGTTATAAATTATACTCTGATGAGAAAAACAGATGCCGAACTGTCATAATCACCACTGCTTCACCTGAACAAGAGCATTAGTGTCATGTTAATAAAACAAGTCTTTAATATACTATAGTCCTCTACTTGTTTTATTTATTATTATAATATGGCACATCTTGTACTTCATCAAAAGTAAATCATTATCAAAACAATTATTTCTGTTCACAAAAATTACAGTACACGGAAAATTTTGGGCGTATATTTTAAATGTATTCTGTTTCAGCAAGAGTTTTGAGAAAGGTGAACGTAAAAAATTAGTATGTATGCACCCATACAGTTATGCATAATAAATGATGCAATTCTAATCTAATTTGTAATACACGTCCCAAGACATGGTCTGACGTCAAACTAAGATGAAAAGGAGACTGCAGATGGAGAATTCTATGATGTAGTACTTCGTAAGTTTAAACGTCATTTTCTCGTATTTGCAGAAGTTCTGACGGTCGAACTTTTTTTTGGTGCTTTTAAATATTATTATAATAATTATCATAATGAGTGAAAGTATTAGGAAAATTTCGGAACGGGACTGAACGTTAGGATTTTCACCCCATGGCCTATTAATTATAACCATAGAGTTAAGAACACCAACATACTGTATTATATTGGGGAACCGAATCTCAAGTATTTTACAGTACTGTAATTGCAGAGCCACACGCGCATGTGTTGTGAGCAACTCAGAACCGTCCATTTTCCAGTGCTGTATAAATGTTTTTTAACACGTCACAACGTGTGTCGTTTGTGAACTTTTCACCGGGTAGGCAATGGTTAAGCCTTACATTTAGAGGAATCCCCACCCAATATTGGTATGAAAACAAGTACATTCAATCATTGGTTGTTTTTATCAAACGGCAAATATGATTTACTTTAGTTTAATGTAACATTCGATAGACTTGAAGAATATAAAGAATTCGCTAAAGGTAGACCAGGCCAAATTAGGTTAGGCCGAATTGATTAGGCCAAGCCGTCACAGTAAAACTGCCCGTCCTAAATAATTGTTGGTCGTCTAAAAGACTAAGCCTATGTTCTATACTTTATTGCACATGAAACTATTAATATTGTTGTATTCCTATTATTAATATTAATAGCAATTTCATATTGGTTATAAATTATACTCTGATGAGAAAAACAGATGCCGAACTGTCATAATCACCACTGCTTCACCTGAACAAGAGCATTAGTGTCATGTTAATAAAACAAGTCTTTAATATACTATAGTCCTCTACTTGTTTTATTTATTATTATAATATGGCACATCTTGTACTTCATCAAAAGTAAATCATTATCAAAACAATTATTTCTGTTCACAAAAATTACAGTACACGGAAAATTTTGGGCGTATATTTTAAATGTATTCTGTTTCAGCAAGAGTTTTGAGAAAGGTGAACGTAAAAAATTAGTATGTATGCACCCATACAGTTATGCATAATAAATGATGCAATTCTAATCTAATTTGTAATACACGTCCCAAGACATGGTCTGACGTCAAACTAAGATGAAAAGGAGACTGCAGATGGAGAATTCTATGATGTAGTACAGGTAGTAATTTTCTATGAATTACTAGAAACTTCATTACAAACTAAAAATTAACAAATTTCTATGTAAATGAATTAAAAAAAAAAAAAATTACACTTTACTATCCACTACAGTTTGACGCAATGCAAATTAGATCAACGTAGACAGTACACATTTTAAACCAGGTAACAGTGGCATATCTACTAGGAACGTGGGTCGCTCTCCCCAACCCATGCACCCAGACACCAAAGTACTTTAAAATGACCTCATTTCACCTTTTTTGTCAGCTAGATCTCCCTCAATCCTTGAGTCCACCCTAACGTTTGCACCCTCCCCACTTCATCACCTACCCCATATGCGATGTTTATGTTTTACATGTTTATATATGCTTTTTGTTTTTTGTTTTTATTATTTAAAATTATTGTATTTTGATTTATGTAAATTTTAATTAAGGTTCTATTCTTAACCATGTTAAAAATAACTGGACTGGGAGGCCAGTACTTTTTTATTCCAGTCAAAAAGAATAATAAATAAATAAATAAAATAATACTCTTAGATACGCCACTAAAGAAAAATGTAGGGCAGGTTTGGATTAGGATGTCTTGACAGGTAGTCAAATTTCAAGTTGTTGAATACTTTAGGAAATATCTGGCAATACAAAATGCAACTACCAAAAACAATCAGACCAAATTTATGATTGAATTACACATACAGGCATTTGCTGAGTTCTGTCTGCTTCTTGAAAAGTTAAATCCAGTCATTTTTTTTTTTATATAGTGAAAAGACTTGCAACTGGACAGAAATATCAAGCTTCATTACCTTTGGCGCCATTGCTGACTGCACAAAATATAGGATATTTGATGCGTTTAACAAATAAACCACAAACAGAAGATTATGTTAATGTATCAACCAAATTTATAATGCAAATTGCTTGCAGATGATATTACGATTCTATACTTTAAAATTAAAATCTTTTCTTTACATTACTTTTGTCAATTTCTTTATAAAAGTCAGATGTGTGCGGCTACAGCAATTCAATGAAGATTGAAAATTCAGTTGAGTTTTAAAATAATTATAGGCCTACATGTATTCGAATTATTACAAATTATACATTATTCATGAAGGCCATTCTCTACAATTATAAGTAATACTAATTAATTCAAACTGCTTAATGCATGCCAGAAATTTCCAAATACATGAGATTTAAATTCTTATAAATTTAGGTCTAGGACCTGTATAGCAATTTTAACAATATTCATAAAATCTTTAATTAGCAAGTAGGCACCGTAATTTCTTTTACTCGATGTGAGAGGCGAAAGATCTATCAATGAACTGGATGGGTCACTCTCATAAAGATTGTTTAATAAATAAACCACTGACAACATTGATTCAACATCTTATTCTAGTGCCACAAGACTATAAATGTCAAGGGCAATATGTTCTGCCTGACCGCATCACAAGGCCACCCCCACCGTTGTCACGATTGCCACCACCAACAAAGAGCAGCAACGCCCTTTCGAGTCATATAACTTACGCAACGTTATAGCGAATAAATCAATACATATTTCCAGACGAACTAATTTTAATTTGTCAAATTTATAACTATCATAATAATTGCTTTGATTACAAATGACTGAATAAGTAAATATTGTAGTGTGGATGTTATTGAAAATTCAATGAAATACACCTTGTAAAGTCACCGCTTGGGAATGGTAAATAAAATCATAACCAATTAATTCAACATTTATTCCAAGTTTGAGCGGTACCAAAACTGTATGCTATTTATTCTCTTTTTTTCATTTCATTGTCTAACTAGAACACAACATGAGACAGTCACTAATGAGTACATCAGTCCTAATAGGTTCATGTTCTTTATCACAAATTAAGCAGAAAATCGTTTTTTATGTCTGACTCTTCTGATGTTGTACTATTAACAGTAACATTTTCATACCATTTACAACAGTTTCGTTATAAAGTGTGCTTTTTGACACAGCTTTGTAAGTCAATGCAACTACAAAAAGAGTTAAAAAATATTTAGTTTGGCTCTCTCAGCATGCTTGATCCATTCAAAAGAAAGGCGTTATGCATATTAACTCAAGATTACCGCAACACTCGGTTGGTATGACTAGAACACAAAATGAGAAAGTCACTGGTGATGAGTGGAATCTTTCCTAGGTTCATGTTGTTAATTAAACACAAAATCTAGTAACACTTTCATATTATTTACAACAGTTTCTTTTTAAGTGTACTTTTTTACAAAGCTTTGCAGGTCAATATAAGTACAAAAAGAATTTTAAAATATTTAGTTAATCTCAGCTTTATTTATACTATATTCTTCACCCAAATCTAAACAATATAAAATACTAACAATAGGATGGGAGATAATCAACATAAAGCTCCATATCAGAAGATGATTATTTACAAAAAGGTCATAAACTGACATAGAAAAATTGAAGGTGAATGGATTACAGTAAGTGTGCCGCAGGATCTTTTCCACAAAAACAAGTTCTTGTTTTTATAATTCTACTGAAGAACACTAAATTTACAAATAGAGGCCTACAGTCTTTTGTTGAAAAGAACTAGTGTGATAATTACCTTAGACCTTTGGATATCCTAGGTTAAGGTTACTGTACATTCTTCCTTTGTGTGGTATTGAATGATACAAATAAAACTGCTTTTTAAATAAATAGTCAAATCTGATTTTGATCATATGGCGCACCTAGTAATTACATCCTACCTCTACTCAATTTGTGACAGTTTACAACCAAGTATTGCTAATTTTTAATATAGGAGTACAAATCCAGATTTCCAAAAACTGGTGAAAAATAAGAAAACATACTATAGCAACTTTTGCAGAATCTAATAAAACTGCTCAATCAAAATGACAGAAAAGAGAAATAATGTTCATTTTTCCTTTTTCTCCAAAGACAGGAAAAAGGAAGAAGATGTATAGCAGCTATTTTTTTTCAGAATGTAATGAAACCGAGTCAAAATGACAAAGGAGCTGTAGATTCCAATTAAGGATCCACAACTGCCAGCCAGAGGAATTAATGATGATAAATTTACCTTAATCTCAATTCCTGTTTCTGAACTCGACTTGATGTTCTGTGACGCATGGTCTGTTTTTCACGTTTCTGAAGTTGGACAAAACTACGGCCAGCTCTATCGTACACACACCATATTGTTACCAAAACAAGGAGCACTACAATTCCATTAAAAATGACGATACCTAGAATAAAGAAAAGAAAATAACAACTTATCTTAATATGATAACACTGACGACACAAACAGACAAATGTTGCTACCAGCATATTATAACCATTGAAACGGCACTCTGCAAAATAAACAGCCCTGAATACCATACATTTCAAATGCATTTAATTCTTTGAAAATATGACAATGGTTAAACATAAAACATTATGATTGTGATAATCAAGTAGTTAACTAAGAAAAACATTTAAAAACTGTTAGAATGGATGATACATTAATATTTAACATAAAAAATAAATTGAAATGAAAATGTTTGTTGTAATCAATTCATTTCAACTATTATTTGCTCCAAAAGCCACTAATTATTAAAAAATAATCTTTGATCTTCAATCATGAATAGCAAAATATTTTGTTAATATGCAAATATCACAACAATCAATTTCATCCGAATGATAATATGAATTCAAAATTAAATTATAAAATATAAAGCAAAATAATATAAATCTATTCTTATAATGTAATGTACAATACATTCTAGCAGCATGAAATAGGTATTTATCAAATGAAAACAGAACACATACTGTTAAGTACCATGATTATTTGTTAAATGTAATAATTTTGCACAATATCCTATTCAGACTAATGTAGTACAATTGTAAAAAAATATATTAAAACAACTTACTTAAAGAGAATGACTTACAGTAAATCCAAACCTACTTTTTCCTTCAATAATAAATTAGTACAAATTGTCTCACAATTAGGCAACAAAATGTTCAAAGTTCAACAGAAATTGTTGTCTCTATTTACAAATCCATGAATAAAGCAGGTTTACCGATGGTGTGTCTATTCACCAATGCTGACTCGATGAACACCGGTCAAGGAATCACAGAGCTTTCAGACAATCCTCGTAATGATAATAGGCTAGTGATAGCACACTGATTTATACGCTCTACTGGAATTGGAATTAAAAAGCCTGTCTCTCTCCAGCCAAGTGCAACTTGCAGACTTTATCAATGGGATTTTATATCCACCTGAACAAAAACATATGAATCAGATTTCAAAAAGATATATTTGGGAGAAAAATGAGATGTTCCGGTGAATAAATTCTTGAGTTCAAATTACTGAGCTTGATGTTTTATTGTTTTTTGCTGGAATCTCTTCCTAAATGATGGAATTTATTTACCTGCATTATAAATTTGTTCATTCTAAAATCATAAAATTTTAAGGTATAATAATAAAGATTTTAAACTGATTTTTATATCAGATAATGATAAAAATCATAAAAATATTTCCATCATCTTTATTATTTTTATAAGTAAAATTATGGATAAAAATTTGTAACAACACAAATTTACGTTAAAGTTGATAGTTTTTGTCGCTTTAAAATGAGCAAGTTAATTTCAAAATTATGAATTTTTTTGCTTTTTTTAGAAGACAATACATATTTAAATATGAAAAGAAAAAAAAATAAATAGAATTTTAATTAAAGTAACTTATCTACTTTATTTGTGTATCAAAATGCGATGCAGTACAATAAAAGTGCACTCAATACTCATCACATCATCCTTCGCAACACCCTATTTTATGAGTACAGTAGGCTCATTAATCCAACTACAGTAACACTGACATGTTTTCTTTTTGTAATATACTGTACCTAACAATTGATTTATGTTTTGATTAATAACTTGTAAAAAGCTATACCTACAGTTCATTACTGCAAAATAGAAGATATCTTAGGGTCTCTGATTTCAAGTTAGTTACCGTACAATAAAAATATAAGAACAATATAATAAGAACATTGTTTAAAAAAAAAAGTTAACTTACCAATAACACTTTTCATAAATCAAACAAATATATCCTTAGCAAAGTACAATTAGCTCTACATTTTTATTAAATAGCAGAGCAGCACACAGTTTGTTAGATATTATGTACTACAAATTATTCAAAGGAGTACAGTACTGACATTAATAACATTTTGCTTTTATTACGTGATGGTGACTCCCTCAAGACTCCTCCTGCTTCTATGACTCATAATAGTTGATTGTTGGGTGGGATTAGTCATGGCATTGGCGTTAATGATGATGATATCATCATTCACACATATGATGTCAACATCACTCATGAAACAAATTAATTAAAAATTCATTAATAATTAATATTATAAATTAATAAATGATTACTTAATTGATATGAATTACTATAATCAATAATTGTATATATACTAAGTTTTGTTAAACCTGAACAATAGAATCTAATTTTTTTTAAATGAAATTAATTCATTAATTTTTACAATTAAAAAACAAAAATTCTTGACATTTTATAGTTTTACTTGCACATATATAAGTCAAAGGTCAAGGAAAATAACCAAATATTCTACACTATTACACTAATTATATATTACAAATATAGGATGTTTTGATGAACTTGAACGATATAATCTAATTACTTAAATTGAAAGTAGTTCATTAATTTTTACAATTGAAAAAAATGTCTTGCCATCTTATAGTTTTACTTGCACATGCATGTCAAAGGTCAATGAAAATAACTACATATTCTACACTATTACAGTACACATGTACATTCACAAATAGGGCGAATATTACATATATTTGACAATACAGGTTTTTACTTAACAGATGCCTAATACTAAAAATTTACACATAGGATAAATTTGGAAGTAGCTGTATACACAAATTAAATAAGCTACAGAAGTTGCAGCATTTTTTTTATAGGAAATATTTTTTGTTTAGTAAGTAATACAATTTGTTATTCTTCACCAGTAACCTTGATGCTTTGAATTGCATTAAGGAGATTTTGTAATCACAGTTTTTAAAATAACAGTTTTCAGCTATTTGTTAAAAGATAGAATGTCTACTTACTGATTACTTAAATAAAATCTTTGATACAATTAGCAAGTTCTCGTCTCTCTTTCTAGCAAACTCCTTTCAATTTAGAACTCAGATAAAAATGCATGATGCCACTTATGAAATCTTATAGCAGACGATACTGAGATGTTTACAGGTCACATACGCAGTGATAGCAGACGACGCTAATTTCACAATCCATGCATGATTACTTCTAAATCACAGTCATGCATAACTATAGATTAATGCCAAGAGGTAAATGGAAAGATTGTTATTAGACTTTTTACTGCATGGCTACAATAGTTCATGCTTGAACTTGATTTCATTTATTATATAATAAACTTAATTTATGGAAGTATTTTCATTACTGTATTACTAATTAAAATTATCATAATAAAAATTATAATAATAATATGTCGTTCTTATATAGCGCTTCATGCACAAAACCTCTAAGCACTTCACATTACTACCCTGTTCACTGGATCACATATTGAACACATACTGAATACCAAATTAAATTATTAAATTAAATTATATTATTATTCCATAATATTATAGCTAGTAATCAGCGCAGTTTTGTTGGAACCTACCAGTAACCCACTTGTACTCCTGGGTGGATAGAGGGAACTGCAGATACATTATATAATTATAACATTATATTAATTTATATAATAAAAATTTTAAACAATAACATTTTTAATGTTACAGAGATTACTGGAAGTGTCATGGATCTATGAAATTAAACAGCATACTTTTTTTTGTGATTAAGGAAGGACTTTGATGATTTGTGTATAAGCTACTACCAATATCAACAATTTTACTAAATGTGACTTTAATGTTCTAAAATGCTATAATTGTAATATTTTTATAAATTATTTTAAATGATGAAAATAGATGTTGACATGTTGATAGTGATGATTATGATGGTAATTAAAATGATGATGGTGGTAATGAAAACCTGATGATGATGATAAATATATAGCCTAATAATTGTACTTGATGACAACTAGGATGGCATCAACGGCAGGTGGTGGCGATGACGACGACAATGATTACAAAGATAGCAGTAGTGACAATGTTGATAGTGATGGTACTAAATATTTATTGAAATGATTATAATTATGAAGTCAGGGTGATTGATCACAAAAATATTGATTGTAAAAAGATAATTAAAATTACTAGGGTTTATATACCACTTATTCACTACTACTATAAAATATCTATAAACTATAATAAACATTGCCAGTATCAATCACCTATTTTCTCAGCTAACAAAGCATAGCAATACTATAGAGGGCAGTATAACAAATTCTTCTCATCTCACAAGTCAAACAGAACCTTGCTCATTCTTATAAATGCAGTCAAGTAGAAAGATGGCAAGTTGTTCATCTAGTTTGGACGCACATGGATACAAGCTCCCAGGCCCATCACTTTCCACTTCATGTTTCCATTAATCTTCTCCTACCATGAAATATCTCTAGATATTGTATGCTGCTGAAGTTATATCAATGAACTCCAAATGTAAAATTAAAATTAAACAAGAAATATTTCCTATAAAAATATGCCGCAACTTCTGTAGCTTATTCAATTTGTGTATACAGCTAAAATCAATTAGCATTAGACTTTCTATTTAATAAAATATTTTTTTTAACAAAGTGACTCATTTTGGATAACCACAGAATTTACCAGTGGAAGAATGTTGTTTATTTGATTTGTCTATGCTCCTATAACTCTATCACATTGAGAAAGATTACGGACATTATTCTATATTTAATTTTTCATGTTGTAAAATTAAATTATTGGCTTTCAATTGAAAAATCATCAGAAATGATTTCAACAATTTAATATTGTTTGTTATATTTTATATATCTGCATTATGAGGAATGAGTCATTTTATTGATCTGACAGTGACAATAAATTATTTCTGTGTCAATGTAATTGAATACAGCCAGGAAAAAAAAAACACAAAAACACACAAATACTTCCTGGGCATTGACACTTCAACATGAATAGAAATCAATCAAAATAATACAGAACGCTTTAGAGTAAACATATTGCTTGAATATACATAGGTCAAATCTTGCTTTACAGCCACTCTAGCCTGTCCACATACAGTGTACTGGTAATTGGTGCAGATTATGGAAGGGGTGAGGAATGAATTCTAATATTTTTATGGGAAAAAAGTAATTTTTCACAAATTTTTAAAACTTCAACACCTCAGCCTCAAATATGATCAGACTGAAGTGGGTAAGACTCCCTGGATATCATACTGCTTTTAGTTCTAAAGGCCTGTTTATGCTTGCAACGGTAACAACAAAAAGCAAGAAGCAATTATTCATATAGAAAATACAAGAAATAAGAAGTTTTATATCTTGTATACTATGAAATTTAAAATTGTTTTTAATATTTTTAAAATTTTAACCATGCTAGTACAATAAATTAATAGTGATACCCACATGCTATCATAATTGTCATCATAATCAAACATAACGTCCGTCGGAATGTAAGTACTATCTGGAAAAGAAGCCTATATATATTGTATAATTGAAAACCAAAACGATTTTATCGTTTTTCCATGATTATGATGTCATTTGAATTGATTTGTAAAAATATTTTGTTATCGTATACACGATAAATCGTTATCTAATCATCCTAGTGTAAAAATCTCTTTTTTTTTTTCTATATGAACAGTCGCTTTTAGCTTTTATCGTTATCCCCAACCAAACGAAAATCACAAAATTTACATAATAAAATATTATGATCACATTTTCAGAGTGAGTAATACAACTTGAGTTATTTACAGGCAGTTAAATATTCCTCGCCAGTTGTCCTGGAGCATATATAATGGCTGTTTTACAACAGTAATGCCGCTACTTTAACATTAACGTGTCTACAACTTACTCTATATACTTCAGTAAAATCACAATCAATGTATTTTTCCCAACTTTTTGTAATCTTATGCTAGTGAACAGTTCTAGACACAAATATTAATATAAATACAGCTACTTATATTGTGCAAAAAAAACTCTAAATTTTCACTTTAATGAATTAAAAATATTTTAGTTATTCAAATAAAAATAAATGTTATGTTATAATTTCATAACATTTTAGAAATTTGCTATGATTCATTTCTACTGTGTAACAAAAAATAATATACCATAAAACCTTGAATAGAAGCCCAATGGACTTAATATTGAGAAGATCCCATCTCGAATAGAAGCCTCCTCTTTATTTGCAAAAGTACAGCAATCTCGAAAAGAAGTCCATCTTGAAAAGAAGCCCATGGGCTTCTAACCAAGATAGTATAGGCTTCTTTTCCAGATAGTACTTACATTCCGACGGACGTTATGTTTGATTATGATGACAATTATGATAGCATGTGGGTATTACTATTAATTTATTGTACTAGCAAGGTTAAAATTTTAAAAATATTAAAAACAATTTCAAATTTCATAGTTCAAAAAATGTCATATAGCAGTAATTCCAAATATTTACAGCATTCATTTTTAAAAGAAGCACCCTCTTTTTGTGTGCAAAAGTAATCTCGAAAAGAAGCTCATCTCGAAAGGAAGTCCATCCAAGGTCTTAAAAAAAGCTCGGGCTTCTATTCAACGTTTTTGTACTGTTTTTTACTGAAGTTTTAAATTTAAAAACAATTTTTGAATTACGATTCAAAGTTTCATCCGAGTAATGACTTAACATTTTATAATGAATTATTTTAAACTGTACACTCACCTAATACAGCATTTCCAATTATTTTCCGTTCACAGTCATTGGATTTATGATAACATATACTACCAAGTATGATGAATCCTATCTGAGTAATGAATAACACTGAAAGACAAAAACAGAGAAAAAAATGTTACAAAAACATGTGATGTGGAATTATTATTGGATTATTTTAGTAGAAGTGTGAAGGTTAGTACTGTGTCATATGCGGTGGAGGCACCAGCAGGAAAGAGGGCAAAGGAGGACTAAGCTCCATCGGGCAGGCAGGCTGAGCTTTCTTTGACCAGGACTCATCAGATCAAAAAAGGATACATTTTTTAAAACAAATTTGTTGGTATAATACAGTATGGCAAAAGAGCCGGGGCTTAATCCCTTAGGCTCTGTAAGGGCTTAGCACCTCTAGACTCTACTGGTCTCTATCAATATACCAGCATATTTTGCAGGAACACAGAGTGGCAATGCACAAATTATGAACAAACTAGTCATGACTACCAACTAAGAAATGTATCACTATTAAAGCCAAATTGACATGAAAAACACACACTGACACACTTTGTCACTTAACAATTGCCAGGTTACATATAGTTTACGAAATACTCACATAATTCGGCCTGAAAACAAGGCACTGGAGGAAAAACTATTTTTTATATGTTCTATACAGAAAATGGGGAACGGTTAACAATATTCAGATTTTTTAATATTTAAGAACAGGGGGAAACCACCAAAGTTATTTTCTTCACATTAATTCCACATGCAACTATCAGGAAATAACTCCCAGAAGTAAAACCTTTATTGACTGATGGTACAATATTGGAAATCACATCAAAAGAACAAGTGGATTCATGTTTTGCACTTTGGAATTAAAGTTTCAACCAGTAGATGCAGTATGTTTTTTGAACATTCAAAATCTTGAACATTATGGACACAATAAGTACCAGTCCATCTGAATGGATGAGCAACACTAAGATTATGAAGGGATAAAATTGCTAAACTGGGCTGTACAACTTCTAGAGGTAATCACATTGCTGATAACAGGGCTGGACAAGTTGCAATGCTGAAAATTGCAAAAAAGAGAATTTCATGCTTCATGTAGGAAACAATAATAATCAATAATAATATAAATCCATAGAGTAGTCGGACATTACTGCTGCCCTCTCTCGAGTTCCTCGAGTTTACGATGTTTCCTCCTTTTCGGGTTTATGATGTTTAAACATCGTAAGAGTTGTAGCATGAAAAAAAACTCATTTAGTTTTGATGATTATTATAAATGTCAATTTACTGCATTAAAAGCTAATAACCTTACAGTAGGAGAAAACCACCTAAATAAACTGACTGCTTGGGTGATATTTCATTCTGGTCCTTTCCATGCCAGGCCTTGCACAACCTCTAAACTGTACCCAATGTACCCAAGCAGAATAAAAAGGAGAAAAAAACATGTAAACAGAAACTGAAAGTAAACTAACTGCAGTTGGTTAGTTACAAAGGACCAGGTGTACATAGCTCCAGTTTCTCCCCTTGTTACACTCTATTAATACATTATGCCTGCCGCATAATGATTAACATTATAGAGAAAATTCCACATGTTGAGTACTAATATTGGAAAGCTCTAATACCTTACCTGTTCCAAATCAAAAATGTGTCTGATTAAAACAGAATGTCTTACTTTCCAAGGAAGTGTGTTGTTGCAAACAACCAAGTACAAACTTATTAAAACTACTTCATACTCCGACTTGGCCAATAAGATGAATGCCTTAACATTTTATATTACATTCAGTTAGTTCAGGCAGGATGCTTAATATGCATTAATACAGATCACAAAACAACCGACAACCAGTGAAAATTACAGTATTTCAACAATGACTAAATATTAAGCAGTTCTTACGAACTGACGAACACATTCATTTAAAGAAATGATTTAATGAGGGGTGTAACAGAGCGGATTATGCCAGTACCTCTGAGGTCACAAACAAAATGAGCAAGAAAAACAGAGGGAAATTTGATAATTAGAGAAAGATTCTGGAAAATTAATCACATAACTAGTTGACCAGTAAATTGGATGAACAATGTCAAATGACTTGAAAGATATGGCCAATGATAGTGACGGCATACCAACAAATGTGGGGCAATATTTAACCTATTGGCCTTTGACCTAACTTGCGGTCATATAAAATAACAGAAACTATACAAGATGCAAAGGCACTATAAAGAAATATATTGTTTTGTTCCATAATACAACCTGAACCTGACTAAATACAGAATATTTATTATACATAATATAATAAATATCTAACAAATGTATGTAAACATGCACATGCACTGTAAATGTACGGCTCTGTGTTGAAAATAACAGGAAATTTGGCAGAAGGTCCAGGGAACTGCCTGCGGTCACTGTGGAGTGCATAGTACTGTATGGTCAGAACCTCGGGGGACACTCTCCTACTCTTTTCAAATAGTGTACCAAATTATTTTTGTGAATGTGCTATTCTACTGTAATATACACACAGGATCAACGGATGTCCCATCCACAGGACAATTTAATTAGAGCGAAGTGTTTTACCAAAAGTCACAAGCACACACACTAGTGGCACGTCTTTGAACCTTGCCCATCTCCCACCAATATTTAGTCCAGTTTGAAAAAACCCAGGAAACATACCAAAGACCAGCGGTTAGTTTAACTGAATGAACTGTACCCAGTAAAACTGACTAGGTTACTTTTACCGAGCTCAAAAGCCCAATGGGAACATGTGTCTTGGTTAAACTTCCTGAGTCAATCAAGCTTTACTCAAGGATGGATGTCATGGATTAGGCTCTCGACAGTTAATTTGGCTCGGCAGCTTTATACTAACTCGCCTTTCTTGAAGGATGAATGTTCAAAACTATATACAAAGGGTTCTACTGCAACCATCCACTTGCATACAAACATGACGTACTTAAGTGAAAAGTAAACTTACAAAAAAGGCTATTTAAAATATTACAGTATAATGTAAAAAAAAAAACTACATAGACTTCCTTTTACTTCCGAAGAGTGTGCTAAAGTTGCCCAATTCAATTGCTATACAGTACTGTGACAGTAGTGTACGTTTCATAACCGAACAAAGAAAACCCTAGACTGTCAATTTGTTTTGCTTTAAGAACCTTACTTCCATTCACTCACCTGGGAACTCCAACCTGTCATGCTCATTTGCTGTGAAAGCTCCAATCCACTCACCTGTCTGATTTACCTGTCTTTAGAACTCCCTAATACAGGACAATATCCTGACCCCAAGGTTTATATAAACTCATGCCCTTAATTTACCTGTCTTTAGAACTCCCTAATACAGGACAATATCCTGACCCCAATGTTTATATAAACTCATGCCCTTAATTTACATTTCCCACCAAATTTGTACGTGGCTACTATTATTTGAAATATTGTACAGCAGTCTATTCAATAGCCTTTTTCACTTTCTACTACTGTATGTTATTACTTATAATATTTAGATGAATAAACTTTATTTTTAAAAAAATTCATATTTTTATTGTGATTACACTATACTATGAAATTTGAAGTAAATACTGTACATGACACAAATAAAGATTAATTCTACTCTATATATACTGTAATTTGTATTTCTAAAGCACAGCATAACAGTTTCCATGCACTTAAATAAAATTAACATTTTTTTTTAAACCACACAACAATCTTTAAGATCAATGTAACTTGTAATGACTGTTATACTGTACACATCTCTCCTAGAGATAAATACCGTATTAGATAATACATTTGTAAGAATATATTGGCAACATTGGTATTTAAATCCAAGACTTTCAAATTACTGTTCGGATGGACTACCACCTGAGCTATGAGGTCAAGCTGGAATACTCACTCAAATTTTTTCATTACAGCAACAAATAAAACTAAGATGAAGACAAAAAGAATAATGATGTTGAGTACGTAGTTAAGTGGTAGCGGCAGTTTGGCGCAGCGGTTGAGGTTTGGGCTTTCAATCGTAAGGTCGGGATTTCGAGTCTCCGCTGTGCAGATTCGCTTGTGTCCTTAAGCAAGGTACTTTAGATACATTGTTTCAGTCCACCCAGCTGTATCAATGGGTACCAGCAAACTGCTGGGGACTAACCTGCGACGGACTAGTGTCCCGTCCAGGGGGAGTACAACTCTCATCCACTTCACACTACAGAAACTGACGATAAGCTCCAGCCCTATGAGCCCCAGTGGCTCAGGAAGTATTTAGTCTAAAGTACAGTAGGCCTACTGCAAAATTCAGTGGCTTCCAAGTATGAAAAATGTACTTAAAAATACAGTACAACTTAAAACTCAACCATTATTTGACTTCAAGAATACTAATATGAAGCATTATTGAATATTATTATTCAGTACAGTACATCCGACATAAACTATTTTTTTAAAATCTATTATATATTAAGACAGAAAGGACCATAATCAGATCGAACCCATGTACTTAGGGTTATAAGCCATCCACAACTCTATTAAATAATGATTATTGAGTGTACTTATCAGTCATTAATGATTAGCCATTAATGATTATTAATGATTAGTCATAATGATTATTGAGTGTACTTAGTCAGTCATTAATGATTAGATTTTCCCCCCAGTTACAGATTCACAAAGAATTCAAATGAAAAAAATTACGTCAATAAGATCAGTATGGTAAACTTATAATACACCTGATCAATACTACGCATTGACAGGTGTAAATTCCATAATGTGGATCTAACACCATCATAATGTCAACACTTTTAATTAATGCTATATTTTGCAAAGTGAAAATACAATTATTATAAACAGTACACACAAGTTTAATGCTAATGTTTTAAAGGGCATATTTAATAATGCACACATGTTAAATTCTAACTACAGTTAAAGGTTAAAAGTTTAAATATAACAAAGGAACATAGTAAGGTTTACAATTATTAAAAATACAGTAAAATATAAAATATTATATGGTAGAAACATTTTTTTTCAGTGATAAAAATGAAGACACCATTTGGAGATTCTTCTGGAAATATTATAGAATAGAAAATTAATTATAAATTAAAATTTTGTTTGTATTTCATTTTATTATATTTGGCATTACATAAAATACAACATATAATAAAATGTCATTCAGAAATAATAACAAAAAAAGAGATTAAAAATAAGAAACAGAGACATCACATTTTCCTAGTGTTTATTCTACCACTGAAATTGTGAAACAATACCTAATGATAATCATAATAATAATTAGGAATCTGCCCCCATCCATGCAGTACATAATTTTTCACAATTAGGAATGTGTCCCCTCACCTCACCAACCTCTCAGTAATGTAGAAAGGAATTTAACCTGAATATGTCCCACCATGTCATCCTCTAAATTGATATAATTAACGATGACAGCTCTAGTCATTGTACTCAAAGCTTTGCTTTGTATCAGCATATAAATTTATAGATTAAATTTACTAGGATAAAACAATGTAATGATAAAAGCTATGCTTACATTTCAAACTATGCTTTTATCTCAAAATTATAAGTGGATCCTGAATTCTCAGATGGGTACCTAGAAATTGAATAACCTAGAGTGTATACATTAAACATCCATGTTTAAGAATATTTATTCCCTTAGGCATTAGGCATCTAATGATATATAGATTAATTTATCCACTTGTTCTTTTAAGATAAAAATAATAAACTTATTAATTAGACTTACAAGGTTTGTTCATGTAAAAACACTGCTTTCCCTCAATGAAATAATAATTATTTTTTTTAATTTTATAGTAAAAATAAGTGATGCACACAAAATTATGCTACCTAGACTCAAACGCGGTCTGCAATGATATTGCTGAGGGTAAGGTATAGAGATAACTATTAAGCCGGTTACTCATTGCGTGCGACGACGACGCGACGAAAGAACGCACGCGAAGACGCGGACCAAACGGATCATCTTTTTAATGAGGATCCGTTCAGATTGCCACTGAAAATCAGCAGACAGCGTTGTGTCGTCTATCGCTTGTAGGAAGTAAATGTGGATTCGTCGTACGACTATCGAATGACGAAATGAGTGTCTGGCTTTACACTATACCTGTAGAACTCAAAAGGTAAATGCCGGTGGATTTTCTGTCTACAGTATGTTTGTATTTATTAATATTTGTTTTATTTTATCTAATTTTATTCCTTTCAGCACATAAAATACAACAAACAACAACACAGAATTGCAAGTAAACAAAGAGAGAGGAGGGCTGAGCAGAGGCAAAAGCGGTACAAAAACTACTGTCACTGGATATGGTGTGCCCCTCCAATTCCAATTTCAATGTACATTTAAAAATAAAATAATTTCAAGTAAAAAAAAAGAAGGAAAAGCGAACTAATGAAAACTATATACTTTAAAATATATGCAGTGGGCCAAATAAAGCGCAATTTCCAACTTGCCTAAATTTTATGGGTTGCGGGCAGAGATCGTTTATGTATTTCATAGTAAACTTGCGTTGAACCTAACTGTACTAAAGTTTGAAACAATTAAGAAATCACAAACTGTGGCAATTTGCATTGAATTGAGTTTTATTAAAGTACCAATTCATAGCAATAGTACAAATGGTAACTACAGTATAGAGATGATTAATTATTATTAATAGGATTATCAATAGGAATTATGATATTTTGATGTGAAATGGAGATGATGACTGCGATTATGATGATGGCAACGACCCAAGAGACACTGCTAAAAACATTGATAACACTTTTATGTCAGATCTGATAAAGGGATTTGAAAGCTACTGACTTAATATTAATGACCATGTTATAAAATATGGATAATTGATGATAAGAGCGATGAATATGCAGAAAAATTTAATAATAAATACATGAGACAGACATGATGGAGCCAGCAAGTCAGGCTTATAATCTAACAACACAATTCCTAATGAAGTTTGACACAACCAGTATAGCTCTACACATCAATGGCTACAGTGAATGTTTTACTAGTACCAATGGTTGCCATGTCTAACATTTACGGAGGAAATGATGGAGGAATAGATGGAATGGGATAGTGTAGGATTGGAGTAAGTTTTCTGTCATTACTCCTAGCACTGGAGTTAAAACTGATTTCAGTTCTCACACAACAGCACATTTTTCTAATGTGATGTGACTACATCACCTATTTTGACTGTATGATAAATGGTTCACATAAATCATATTGACTCAACTAGTAGTAAAGGTATATGGCTGTATGTTGCTGAGCTATTCACCAGATGTACATGGTCCACGTTCTACAGGATTTGGTGGCGGAGGCGAGGGAAGGTTGTGTATCACCTGAGCATACCAGAGTCTATGGGAAGTGTTGCCATATGATAGAAAATTTTAAATAATTCCAGTATTTGAATTACTACAAGCAAATATTAGCATAGATGTTGTATTTTAACTCTGACAAAATTTCTTAATTTTACAGTAAATGTATTTAAATCAACATCAATTTTAAGCCTTCAGAAAGGACATTAAGTAGATGAAAGGGGTCTTTAGTTGCACATTGTAAGTGCTTGGCTGACGGCATTAAAGTAACTATACTCTTTCAATACAGGAAATAATATTCTGAGAATTATATTAAAAGGATGAGATTGGCCATGAGTCATACGGTAGCTATAGAGTAGTACCTCATTCAACTGTCATTATACTGCAATTAGTCTTGCATCTATTATGAAAATTCTGTATTTTGTCTCATCCAAATTCCATGATTCACTATTCTCAAAATCTTTGGCCAACAGAAAAAAAAAACGTGCTGCTCATCCCTCCTGCATCATCATTTTTTTGACAAACAAACATCCAGATAATCTATAGGAATCCAACATTGTAAGGTGGCAATGAGGTCCATAGCCCTGGTGGGATGGTAAAGCCCTGGTGGGATGGTAAAGCCCTGGTGGCAGTACAAAAGCTACAATAGTCCATTAACCCTCGAAAAACTAGGCAAATTTGGGAAATTTAAGCTATTCTGGAAGGTTTTAGTAGATTATAATTTATTTTTAATTTTAAAAAATTCAAACCTCACACGGTCACTATAGTTTCCAATCACCGATTAATGTACTTCATAGGTATACAGGACACATGTTCTATATCAAGTCACGGAACAACAACTGTTCTTGATTACACTGTTAATTAATCAATTTCTCAATTACTTTGTCAGAATGTGACTCATGGTCAATCAACACTGTTGAAGACAAATCCAAACAATGTGACTCGGTTAAATCTTTCCCAAACAGTAGTACTGGTTATTGTACAAGTTGTAAACGTTAATACCAGTGTATTATACACTGATGAATGAATATGAATTTACTGCATACATAGGACTTACACTACAATTATTATAATTTCAACAGTACTGCTGAATCCCATTACAGTACTATTGCTAAAACCGCAGACCTTATAGTGCCGTGCTGAAACATTATTGACTACTGCTGTACTCCCGAGGGAGTCAATGAGAGTATTTTCATATAATATACAGTAGGTGCTTAGTATTTTGCTTTTATCAGTGCTTTACATTTTATCAGTGGCAACAATACCAAAAGGAAAGCATGTCCAACAAAAATTTAAAAGTGAAAAAGATCACAAGACAACATAATTTCAGTTACAATAAATAGTCCATTAAATAATAATAATTCTTGAATATTTAAACCCAATAAAACCAAGAAAATAACTAAAATACTAAAATCAACAAAAGCAACCAATAGGCCGATCTTAAATTTAGCTAATTACCTAGTTCAAAAGTCCTCCTCCTTAACCGCTATCCTATTTCACAATAATTTAGTTTACCAGTAAAGGAATATAGTAAGTACAGTAGTGTTACCAGTTCCTGTATGATACAGTTCTATACAGTAAAAGTAGGCCTACTGTAAGCATGCCCACTATCACGCGTAATGCGGGAGTCTCGCGCATGAGCATCCATTTTTTACATCTCATGCCTTCATTGTATTGTCTGACGCATCATAACAATTTAAAAAAAGATAAAATGTATTGGCTGATTATACCCTAAAATTCATAAAAATGAAGTGAATTCGTCATTATAATGTGAATACAGGTCATATAAATTTCTTTTAACGAAGCCATACCAACCAACAACGGTAATCAGTAGCAGTTCACCCATTACAATTTTTTTTTTAAATAACATAGAGGGTGCTCTATTTCATGATTTTTGCATAGAGGGTGCTATATACAATTTTTTTTTTTTTTTGTCTCGCGCATCATTCAAAGTTAGCAGGTATAGTAATGGTAGTTACAGCATGGAGGTACAGTATACCTTTATGGTTACAATGAGTTTGAACAATTCATCAGAGCATTCTGTACCCTGCTAAACATCCCCAAATTGACACCATATGCATAAAAGCTAAACACCCATTTCAATTAATTTCAACCTGGAAGTCAATTGGTGTTAATAAGATTCATGTCGGGAAAATTTACATCATGCCATGTGCAAGTAAAGACATACTTTTTTAAATAATCTTACTACAAAATGATCACATTTATTTATTTTTTTCTTTCAATTTGAAAACAGGCCAAATATTGCCATCAAATGACAAAATGTGTCAATGTCAAAAAGGGGAAAAAGAGAAAAATAATAAAATTTAAAAAAATAAATAACAAAAAAATTTAATTAAATAAATGATTTCTTTTTTAAATATGATTAAAAAACTGTTCCATGAGAGAAGAGTTCATTAACAGCAGTCTTAAAACTGTCGATGTCAGAAGATATGGGGAAAACAGAAGAAAGGGAGTTCCAAATTTGACCTAGGTATCTCAACATGGTATCAATGCCTACTTGCCATGAAGCAAGTGTCCCTCACTATATTGAAAATAGTTGGTAAAATGTTGATCACCTCCTCATATGGATGGCACTGCACTGACAAGATCCAAATTCTGGTTGTACAGGTTTAAATCCCCATTCCCAGCAAAATTTCACTAAAAAAAGATTATTTTTACAAGGATCTACAAGGATTTAGTGCAAGGGGCATAGTTTCTGTATTTTTCTCAACTCCAATTACAACCTGCAAGGCATCATTGTTTATCGATTCAATATTTCATTTTTTTGTAGCTTCTCATCATTAAATTTTCCAAGAAGGGACCTATAGTACAACGTTTCATTTCAACAGTAAATTGGATGAGGAAACTGGAAGCAGAGATAATTCCATAGAGCTTTATATTCAGCATGAATAAACGATTCTATTCTCATGATGGTATCTCCAGAGGGCATATGAATATGATTTATTTATTCTGTAAAATTACACAAGGTTGTTTAATAGTGCATAATAAAGAAAACAACTTACATAAACAGACCAAACGAACAAGAAATGAACAATGATAATGCCACAAAGAAGTATGAAATATAACAACAATTTATGATATTTGGTTGATTGTCATGTAAGAAAGTGATACTAGTCCTGTTCAATTCCAAATTATATTTTGATAAAAATATTCATTGTCCTTATCAGTGTCGTTCAAACCCAAAACCTACTGTACCGTACAGTAGCTGCCATTTCTTATACAGTGATCCATCCTTAGATATAAGGGCACATATAAAATAAAATTTAATTTTGTGTTAACCCCACAAAATATTAAATTGATGTTTAGATGCGATTGTTTTCTGAACTATGATTTAAACTCAAGACCATCCATCTACTGTCTTTACCATATTTTTAAATTTTTATATCATCGATCAAAGTTATGACATGTGTATTCAACAAAATATGCATTTATAATTGCATTTAACGAATACATAGAGCAAGGCTAGATATACAAATATTATTGATTTATTTGGAATATTATAAAAGATAAGAACCATCTGTTGGGAACAGTACTATAGAAAGGCTGAATACAAGGCCCCTGGATTCACAAAATAGAAGTTACTGTACAGTATTAATATTAAATGGACTGTTTCATATAAGCTTTTATTCCTCATTCAACGCAAAGATGCTACGAGTTCTAGGTTATTCTCCTACCTTTACCTGTTAATATAGATTTTGATTATGGACAACGTTTCAAAATACAATTTTCGTCATTTGTTTTAGTTACCTGGTAGATCAAGGAAAGCGGTTAATTGCTCTCCTGAAAGCATGTTAAGAAGCGGGGAGGAGCGCGCTCGCGCTCCTTAAAAACAATGCCCTGAATCAAAAAAATTACACCGCAAGTTATAGGATATTCCCCTACCTTTACCTTAAGGTCTACCTTTCAAAATATAGATTTTGAATTTTCAAAATACAATTTTAGTAATTTTGGTAAATCAAGGAGCGCAGTTAATTGCTCTTCTGAAAGTTAAGAAGCGAGGAGGAGTTCAATTGGGCTAATTAAAAATGATGCTATGAATTTGGGGAAAAAAAGCAAATGAGAATTTATTCTTGCTACTTGGGAGTCAACAAAAAGAAAATGTAGCATGAGCAAAGTTTTTGCGACCTTGTACTTACCAAATCTTATATAAAGAAGGTATTGCATAGAACTACGTGGTTTGGTGTTCATAATGGTTCCTTGAAGTGCCACCACACACTCGATAAACTCCATGGCTAGACAAAGAGACAGAAGCACCAGGAAGATGATAGTGAAATCCTTGAGTCCAAAAGATGTGGAGGATGAACATGATGAGACATCTGCCTTCACAGTTAACACACATAATACTATAAACCTGAAAAAAATTTTTAATATTTAATGGGATGTGTGACATTCAAATCAAAATGATTTGAGAGATATCAATATCAAAATACACAATATAAAGTTTATGATTCTTCCCATCCTTCTCTTTCTCATGCATCTCTCTCTTCCTTCCTCTTTTTTCTCTCGTTCTCTGCATGTATCATTCTTTCCTCTCTAAGGTTAGAATATGAAATGAAATTGTGAGATCAAGTACTGTTATTCCTATGAAAAACTTAAAATTACAGGTTAGTAACAATCTTTTAATAACCACATACAGTGTATACTGATTATAATAGAATTATCAGATTAAAGATAATTCCAAGAAAGAATTATTTTAATTTTTTTATATTAGTCTAAATTTATAATTGATTACTCTCATCTCTGATGAAGCATACAGTAGACAGATCCATGCATAAAATGGGGAAAAAGTAGAGTGAATAATTGCTATTAGACCGTTGTCTAGACGGTATATCAATTATGAAATTATGTTATAATTATTACAGACTTGCACTCTTAACTTACTTCAAATACAAATTGTACTATTAGTATATAAATACTGAATTCTTTAACATGAATTTTAAAGTCTTTGAATGGGAAGTAAAGTAAGTGTTTACTTTCCTTTTTAAGTTACACATCGACATTAATAATTTTTGGATACAGTTGATGATGAAATTTGCAAGGGCCAAATTACTAAAGGTCACAAAACATCTGTTGCAATGTGTACTGTACTGTACATCTATCCATAATGTATTTCACCAAAGTCGTACAGCACTATATTTATAGTGTATCATTTATACATGAATATTACATAATACATTCCTAGTCAGACCTGATGCATTTCAACACATGATCTATTACACATCACTCACATACATTCATGTCCAGTTATCAAGCAAAGTATGCATTGATTCTCAAAATTGTAATTAGCATGTTGTTACCATGGTTAAACATACATCTACTGACATTTACATGAGTGGTTGGATAATCGAGTCATTATTTTGATAGAGAAATAGCACTCAATAAATATGAAATAAATGAGAATTCTAGAATTGAAACGTTTAAAATACTGTAAATTTATTGGAATGTCTTTGGAAACAAGATGAAAAACTTTTTAAGTCTAGGTTTCCATGCTTTATGTCAATTCTAACTCTTGACATTTTTCAATTTACACATGTCATCAACTTTTTCTCTGTCCTGTTATTAGTATTTTAATTTCAGGCTTTTTAAATTCAATCAGCATTTCTTTCACCAGTCTACAACCCACTGTAAACTAATTCTCAGACTATTTGAATTTATAAAAATCATTGTAGAGCCTAAATTCCGAGACAAATTTTGATCTCCAAAATTTGCATTACCCAGTTTCTTTAATTTTAATAATATAACATAATAACATACGGCATACAGTAGATTACAATCTAGATCAAAAGCACGAGAACGTTATTTTCCCTGGTCATTGGATTACGTACATTAACAAATAATCTCCAAGTGCAACCTTCTCTGTTATCTGGGGAGTACACCTGATTGTTCGCCTATACTTAGCGAACGAAACTGGTATATTCAATGCCATAACATCCATACCAAATTTCTACTCCAGGGTAGGGAGAGACAATGAAAAAAGTGTCTTGCGCAAGGACACAAGCGACTTGCACAGCAAGAGTCTCGAACCTCTTACTTCAAGGTTTAGAGTCCAAGTCTCAACCGCTATGGTAAACCACTCCTATTCATGTAATCATATGATTAACATTCCGATAAACATTTTTTTTTCAGAAGTTTTATTAATAATTACTAATCTATTGATGTTTATCTTACTACAATAACAATACTTATTAAGTTGTTGAAGGAAGCTGTAGAATTGAACAACTTCCTTTTATACTGAATGCCTTCTGGGTGCTAAATACATCATCCAGGTAGTGGTAAAAAATTGATCATGTGACCAAGGATAATTGCCCAAACGATGCAAATGCAAACAAGATTAGATTTAGCGGAGACGTCAACTATACCTTGTTAAAATCAATCACATTATCATATCAAGTATCAGAATACTTCAACCAAAGTTATTAATCATGCTAGTACTTCAATAACAATTGACATCAAATAGCAAGTAGAAATACTATACTTCATACCGTGAAAACAAAATACTGTACACATTTTCAAAAACATTAAAATATACTACCTGTACTTGTATACAACATTATTCTTAATAATACTATTATTATTAGTGATATTTCATTATTAAAATATGAAGATTCAGTTTAAGTTATCGAGTTGTTTTGTTATCTTATCTGATCTTTAATTTTATTTTTGTAAGTTGATTACTAAATGTCTGTTGATAACGGCGCATGAAAGTGATTTAAACAAGTTTGCCAATGATGACGATCACTTATTGACTCAAGCCTCCAATTTTTCAGATTATTTTTTCATTTTTTGACTTTCGACAGAATATTAGTAATCATCTTGTTGAAAAACACACTTTTCCAAATCATTATCACTTTGCAAATAAAAATACTATACATCGTTCTGACCAAGTAAATTCAGTCCAAATTTGATGAAACTATTGAATTTTACTGATTTATAGCACTGCTACTGTACTGTCAGAAGGATGGCAGTGAAAAGTCCAAAAATTTGGAATAGAGGGGGCCCAAGTAAGAAATTTCACAGATAGGGGGTAAATACTACCTCAGCCCAACCATGGTTAGGCCTGAGGTGAGAAAATGTGATTATGGCCAGAAACGGCACTCTTAAAAATAAATTTAAATATAATTTTCTTTTTCCTCTCCATTTTTTTTTTTTTATAATTTTGAAAAATTCAAGGGGTGGGGAGAGGAGAGGGCTGGCTGGGTCCATTTAATCCGCCACTAGATGGTAGTTAAACATTAAATATATAATGATGACATCAAAAACAAAAGTCATCATTTTATGTTATAGGCATGGTTTAAGGGGAGGAAGGGATGACAGGGGTCATGGAAAAGTGTATGTTTTGTACACCCATCATCAATGGTGATAGAAGGAGAGCACCCAACACGAAGCTAGTGAAATTCCCTTGTACTGACTGTTCTATTAACTAAGGTATGCTTTGTTTTACAGGTAACTTTATCAAACAAATGTTTTATTTAGCTTTTAGTCGGGTTGCCTGGTTGCAATTAGCCATTATGGCTGCATGGCCGGATCTCCATCCATGTAGCTATAATTAGTCAATGCTTATTAGTTATAAGCACTGGTGTAGAAGAGCGATACTATTATCTAGATTTACAAGTTTATCAAAGCATAGAAGTACTGAAGTCCACACAAAGTCATTGTACATATTGTACAGAGACTTTGACCTTACTACACAGCATATCAGTGTATATATTTTTATCTAGTTTTGTTGGTTTATGTTAGTTAATTTGGTATTTTTGATTTGCAGAGATGTAGTTATGGTAGGCGGGGCCACCCAGCCTTGAAGTTATTCACCCAGGACTCACTTTTCAATCCTTAAAAACAGAAATCTAATCATATTATTTAGAGGATGTTATCACCTACCCACACTTAAAGTGTCTATCACACACCCTTAGTTTTCTACAGCTGCAACCCTGGAATTGCATTATCTTTTTTAATGTTTTATATAGTACATTTTAATAGTGCATTACATACTTGTAGGTATAGACACTACACTCTTTCTCACTCTCACTTCCTCTGATCTTTAATGCTCATGGTACAGTAAGCAACCAGTAATCCGTAAATTAATTAAATCTCATAAAATCCTCATTATTATATTTCTAAGCTTATTATTAAATACCTGCCTATAGCAAATCAAATGGAATAGGTGTGTTCTGTTTATTTCTTAAAACCACAAACAAATGTTCTTTTTAAAGTCTTATTATTACTATACAACCCCCAATGCAAGAACATTTCCAATTCATTAACTCTTTGATAATAAATCTCAAATGAGAAATGAAAGACAAGAATGATTGTATTGTGTGTGGAATTTACTGAAACTTATTAGTCACACCGGTGCATTTAATTAATCCAAGGTACTGTATAATATGATGTACTGTAGCAAGGATCATAATGATACTGGGCAGTAATGGCAAAAAGAGTACCAAAGAGGTAGGAAGAAATAATAATTGGGATGGTGTTTGGGCCTCTATTTTATCTCCATGATAGGACAATGATGACAAGGTTAGCAATAGCAGTAGTAAAAAAAAGAATGGAGGTGAGCCCAACAACACCAGGGTAGCGGCAATATAAAAGCAAAAATTGTTGCTTTCATCTTCAAACCTTATAAAACTAGCATCATGTACATTTTGAATTTTAAAAATGAGCATTGCACAGTGGCTTATTACGTACAGTTATTACATTTGTTTAAACACCAATAAAAACCAGACATGAATGTAGTTAGGTCATAACCAAAAAAAAAACATGTTCAATGAGATGAAGAAAGCAGTTGTGTAGCCATCTAAACGTTGATGACACAACAAAAGTTGCAGTAGCACTTAGCGATTAATTTTAGTATAATTTATTGCTATTTCACAAACTCTTAGGACATGAATGAACGTCACAAATTTGAAAATTTTACATGCTTAATACTTTGTCCACACTATCAAATTTTTTTTTACATATCTGTGATTTGCCCAAATAATATTAGCATTATGATGTCATCACAGCCATGGGTATGATGATGTCATAACACACCTGTAACGAGCAAATCACAAGTATTTATCACATAAAACGTGATAGTGTAAACTCGGCATTACACTCTCAAGCCTGCAAGTTCATTTTAATGATAATCCATTTCATAACCTCATTATAGCAGCATTATTGATTGTTAGACTATAGTAGAACCGATATTAGACTAATCTTTGAACAAACATAAATAAATTTGACAGTCTCATCAATAGTGGCCTAAATAAAAGGATCAGGATTTTCTCTCTCATTAATTTAAGATAAGTTTACTACCATGGTTTAACATCCATTCATCATCCTGATTGATGTCACATAAAAACATTATATCCCTGGGCCTCTAGGATTCCCTTTAATTTATTCAGATTATTACTGGACTAAGATTTGTTGGCATATCTACAAAAACGCCTTAGTTTTGCATTTTCTGCGATGATCAGTGAGGACTACATAACTCTGAGTGAAATGATAGGCAAGGGTTACACCTGGTAATACTGTATAAACTGTTTTTAAATTTTGCCCTATAGACACTCAATATTTTTAATCATAACACAGAATGATTGCAAGTCCAAATAAAGAAAGCGAGGCTATGATTTGCCATTTTGACTTCTACTGTATTGGGTGATCTTTTTAAATAATCAGTGTATCTGTTGATTTCAAATCATGAAATATTTTTTAAAAAATAACCAAAGAAACAATAATAATGAGCATTCATAATGAACCAGTATCAATCAAAGATGGATAGGGCATCTAGTTAAAGTGACATTGAAAAATGATTGAGATACAAGCAAATCTTTATTGGTGATCATACGGTGAATAAAACCAAAGAAAGCCTAACTTTTGCAGCATTTATTCAATCTGGAATTACCGACTGACATTAAGACAATATAAAACATTATTGTTTCCTCTTTTTTTGATGAGGATACCTTTTTTTTTTAAATTATATGTTTACTAATTGAAGGCAAAACACCTGCAGACATTCCCACAGAAATACAAACACCATCTTAAATCTTAAATGTCAGTTAGTATAATAATTATAATAATTTTAAGCAATGATTTCTTTGGTGTACTATATTTTAATCAATACAATACAAGTTTATGAAAAACCAATCCTTGCAATTTCATGCAATATAATAAAATCTGTAAAACAGAAGAAAAGTATGTAATTAATCATAAACATGAATGTAAATGGACACTGACCATAGAGCAAATTGCATTAATTATACTAGTCATAGTACAGAGCTAAAGGGTGCCACATTTCATGTAGGGAAGTTAGGTAAATCAAGAATAATTCTATGAAAAATAAATATCAACAAATAATAGTAATGATTACTGCATTATTTACACTACTTCTAAAATTTTAAAGTTTAAGTGTTCATGCTGATCATTTTGTTTGTATTCATCATTATAATGTTTACTGAAACTACGCCCATTACACTCCTCAGCTTTTTTGGCTTTAGACACAGCAAATACAGATCCATGGTACAGTATTTAGAATTATGGCACTTGACAGCCACTTTAAGCTCATAACCTAGTCAGGACGGTAATTAACCTTTAGTAGGTCTTGATTGTCTCGGATGTGTTTTACATGTATTTGGGAAAACATGTTGAGTCATTCTTCCGTAACTCATGTGATTTTGCCTTTCCTCACTCTCTCTATGATGAATATGTATGTGGGTATGTATGTAGGTTTGTGGGTGTATCAGTGTAGGAAGGAAAATGGAATATCCTGGGAGGAAGCATGTTAAAGTAATGTACGTATGGAAAAGGGCAGGGAAGTAGGAAATGTGTTTGAGGATGTTGATGTGCCTACCATATCAATGTATGTTTGGATTGGTGTTATAATTAATCCATATACCGTAATTTTATTTTATTAAAATTTTAATTTTACAATGGTAACAGAAACTGGTCATACTATACCAAGGTGTGTTCCTGAACATAATAGAAAAATTAAATTCACAATCCTAATCATTACTCGATTACTATTATTTCATTTCATACATTGAAACTAGTGTTCCCTAATATGATGCTCTTTAATTAACTTTTTAAGTAACTTTTTTTTTCTTACCAAAAGCTATGATGTATTTCAATGTAATTCAATGAGATTGTTCTCTTTGTTACTGTTGTCATACACTAAAAAGCCAATGCTAATGTTTAATGTTTCTAAATATAGTAAGTATTTTGAATATGTCTACATAAAATGTTTATAATATGCAATAAAATTTTTCTCTAAGTCAGTATTTTCTTTTGGACAATAATGAAACTTGTATTTAAAATATATTGTAAATCAATGATTAAATGAGGCGGTGCTAGTTCACAAAATAACATGATTTTTAAGCGTGATTTTTTGAATTGAACATTTTCTATGGATTGGAGGAGCGACTAGGGGTGTCCTGCATCCCCTGAATACTGTAAATGTGTAAGAATAAATAATCTATTCGCAGAAAAATGCTATTATGTAACAAATAACACATTATTTTAAAAAAAACAGCTAAATTATAGCAAATTCTAATTCGAAGACGGCAAAATACTATTAGAATTAATGGTCGGTCAAAATAGGAAAATTTGCACAAGTTAATGTTCACAAAATTGGATCCATTTTCACTTGAAAAGGCATTCATTCGAAGTGGCATCCGCTTGAACAAGCATTCACTCAAAGTGGCATCCACTCCTCCTAGTGACTGGTTCCCGTTGTAGACATGATTTTGGTTCAAAAAATTCAACCTTGCTGTTGTTGCATGAATCAACAACTTCACCGCCTGAAAATCACCTTTCAGAGATCAAGTTTTATATCACTACAGTTAAACTTGCCTAGGTCGTCCTTGCCTAAGTCAAATAATTTCTAAGTCGACCTAATTTTACATTCCAAATTGTTGTGTTTTTAATTAATTAACAATCGTAAGTCAAATTTTATCTAAGTTGAACAATATTTCAATGGCATTTTGGATTTGACTTAGGCAAATTCAACTGTATTTTGTTTTCTTTGCCATAAAAATTGGTCAACCTACCCAATACTTAACCCCTTAATACTACTGTACTAGGCACCTCCATGTACTAGGTCAGGGTTTAATAGGCTAGAATTAGACTAAGGCCTAGACCTATATAATTTTCAGGATGACATCAATTTTATACCTCCATCTAGACATCAAATTCAGAGAGGGTCTCATTTTTGACAGGTACTTTCTACTAATCTATCCAACAAGTTTTCATACACAGCTTTGCTAATCAGCTTAAATTTCATCTTTGGCAAATAAATAAAATGACTACTTATGCACTTTTAAACAAAGTTTCAAAATATCCACTTCAACATAAAATGTTCAATACCATAAAATTCTCTAAGTCTACTACTAGTCAAAATGTAATATGCAATGCTGAAGTTGCACTCACCAAGTAAGGTGGGAGACGAGCAAGATGAGAGCTGGAACGACAATGTCGTCGCTTCCAACAGACCATCGGCGCCCAAATACAAGCATTCCAGGCATCTTCAATAATACTTCAATTTAACTTAATAGCTCAATGAGAAATAACATATGAAAACAATTTGTGCAGCATCTTTATCAAAGTCTTCAACTCCCACGTAAAATCCTGAGAAAAATAACGGAAAGAGGATGTGCTACTTTCATTGTGCAACTTCTCAACAAAAAGCACTGCAGCTGATTGATCATGTTTTGGTTGCGAAAAGATTGAATGAATGGTTTAGCGCCCTCAACATTATTGCGATAGCCTCATCATCAATTTCCCAAGACGCGAATCATCAGAATCGACGAAATCTGAAATCGAGGCGTGGTTCAAGTCGAGGTTTGTGTCTCGTTTTCAATTTTTTTTTCTCCCGCAGTTTGTACATTGTAAACAAACTTTGTTCACGGTCAAGTCAGACTTTAATATGCATTTAATAAAACTGCACATTTCTCTTATTTGTTTGAACTGACTGTATAATAAAGAGAAACAAAGTCAAAGGCTTGTCAATATGGCTGACCGACGAAAGATTTGCATTTTTAGCTCCAGCAGAGGAGTGGGCTGGGCCTGGGTAGGCCTAGGCCCTAGCTAGGGCCTAGGCCTAGGTAGGGCCGTTACTTACTAGGCCTAGGCTTGGCTAGGCCTAGCCTGCTACCCTTGCCTAGAATAGCCTACGGAAGGCCATGGCTAGGCCTAGATCCTGGGTTGTGAATATTTGCTAAAGGCAATTCCTATCCTAGACCTACAGTAAGTAGGCCTAAGTAGTATTATTATTATTTATTTGGGCAGGAATCTCATTTGGTCAGTCCCTGGCTGAGGACCCTGGCCTAGGGCCTAGGCCTATTATTACATCAACCGAACCCATCGACCAACTCCCACTTCAGCAAGCCCAGCTAGCAAACTAGCCTAGGCCTACTGCATACCACTCAATTAAATACCACTCAGCCAATTATCACAAATCACTTTTATTCCTTTTTAATTTAATTATAAGCCTAAAACAGGCCTAGTCCATTTGCAATCATTTCGGAAAAGGAAATCCAAAAACATGAAACCTCAAAATTTAATGTTTAATACAGCTTGCATTTACTGAATGATAACCTCCTCAATTTATAAATAATATCACTTTGTTAGAAAAAGTTCAGAACCGAGCGATAGGAATGTCTGACGAGTCTAAATTACTGTGTGAAGATGAAGACATAGTCAACTCTGCAATAGAGTCCAGAGAGGTCGTCGACCTGAGGACAACAACTGACGAGTCTAAACTGTATGGTGATATAGTCACTACAGGAGAAGTCGTCCAACCGAGGACAACATCTGTAATTGTGTTGAATGAAAATCACAGAGCCCATATCAAGGCGAGCTTCAGTGTTAGTATTGGCCATCATTACAGTATATTTATTTACTTTTTATTTTACAGTACTTGCATATTTTCTGACATTCTTACTCGATTACTTATTTGCAGTATTTTGATATTTTGTATTTTTTTGTTTGCATGTATATATTTATTTCATTGTTTGTTACTCTTAATATTTTATATATCATTTTTGGTTTTTGTTTATGTATACTTCTGAACTGTATTGTCTTCGAAATGACAAAGTTTATAAAAATGATAAATCTCCTTAATTTATGGAAATCTAGTACTGTATACTGTACATGGTTGGTTGATTAGTTTCTTTTATGCGAGTCACACAGAGAATAACCCCCGATATTCCAAACACACATTTTCAGTGGAGTATTTTGGAAAGGTCAGAGATGGATTGACTATTTTTGTCAAAGGATCTGCTCTTGTTTTGAGTGCACAGAATCAGTAGGGTATTCAGTGGGCACATGAAACTTCATAGTGATCATCCGAGAAGAAATACTTTCTTAACATAGTCTCCCAGTCAATAATTTAATAGGCCTCAATGTTGTTGAACATTGAGAACCGGTGTTTCAATCAACATAGCACAGCCATGGATCAACTACATTCGTGGAATTGGACTCTAGTTTTTTTCATGAATTAATTTGTAGTAATGTTCACAATATGAAAATTTCTTCTTAGAATGCCGAAGAGGAAGATAATGATGAAGAGATGGAGGAACCCATACTGATAGATTTACCACACGATAGTAGCAGTGATAAAGATCAAAGGTTAAAAGTTGAAGCTGTGTACACCTATGTACCAATCACTGGAGATAAGAAGATGAGTACAAGTAGTGAGTTTCACAGAAGATTTTATCTTTACAACAAAAAACCCTTTTTGTTCACGAAAATGTTTTTGATTTTTGACTAAAACTGTTGACTTATTGATCTTGATTTTCAAGTGTCATTTTCTTTAAAAACAATTTTTTTAAGGCCTTTTAATAGAATATTTAGATGATTGACAACCACCCCCAAAGAACCATTTATGACATTGATTATTTTCAATATTTGGTAATCATGTGGGGTTCTTAATTATTTTATTCTAGTTATCTCTTGTTCTATTTGTGTATGTCAGATCATTTGAATATTTTTATTATGGGTATATACTTTTATGTTATATGTGACTGATGTTGAATTATGTATTACTGTATTCAAATACTGTATCAATTCAGTGAACAAACTTAATATTGTTATTAATATTTTCCAAATGTAAAGTTTTTAATTATTCAGTTTAATTTACAAATGTTTGAAAACATTTCATTGATAACCAGAAATAATTGAACAATTGAGAAGAATTGTGGCATTGGTAATTCAATAATTGTAATTTATTTGATGTGTTTTACAGGTGTTATTATTCAGCCTGGACAGATACCGATACCCATTAAATTAGTGGAGACAAGCTGCAAGGCTCCCCCAGCAGACTGCCCCCAGTGGGCTGCCAGGCTGAGCGATTGTGAGGTAAGATACATAGGCCACTGTATCACTATGAGCTCTGAGTGATTGAAACCACTAGTAATGTGTGGTGGACTAATAAATGTACATTATTCATAGAATTTGATATAACAAATTCCAAAACAATCATTTTTATAACCTAATTTGCAGAAAATTGGTACATCCTACAGAGGATATGTTGAAAATGATATTGAGCTGGACTTACTATTAACATTCCATAAACAAGAGACAGGGAGTTTCTGGGGTACCCGTCAATCGCCGAGTGCCGAGCGGTCATCTAAACGCCTTATGTGGCGCTCACAGTATGTCCCATATGATGGCGTTCCTTTTGTGAACATGGGTAAGTTGAAATAAACACCAGATCTTCTTAGTACATGACCAAGCCACTATCTTCTGTCTGATCTCCAATGTGTTTGCAAGTGAATTATTTAAAATACTATTTTATTAGTGTAAGTTGATCATGTTAGATATGTAATGCTGTTCACACACTAACCATTTGAATAGACCTCATCACAGACAGATGATTTCTACTTTATAAATATCTTGACTTTTAGTTGTTCTGATTTGTATTTTTTAGGCAGCAGGGCTGTGACAATGGAGTGTCAGTTTGGTCCAAGGAGGAAGAGCAAATCTTGGAAGAGTGGGAGTTCCAAACACTTCAAAACATCATGTCCTGCAAGGTAACTAATTAACATTTATTGACACAATTGATATGCTGCCCTCAGTGGTCCAATGTATCAAATGTTGTGTTTGTATCTATTTACTCAACTTTTTTTATTTTTTACAGAATTCATATAAAGAAGGTGAAAAAGTTTATTCAATATAAAGCGGGCAATGCAAATGATAAGAAAGAACATGATAAAATTTTCCAATCAATTAAAGAGGTCGGAGTTGATCAGGCTCAAGGTGTAGAAAGGTTAGTGATTGTTCAGCTCACACTCCCTCTGTTAGGTTTGACAATGATTTACGACATCTGTATAGCATGATGATTGATCTACCCAGTCCTAGACTGAGAATAAAGAATGCTTTTATTTATAGTATTGTACTAAAATATGTTTTCAACAACATGATCCCTCTTTTGAGATGAGTTTCAAAATGTTATAGTTTCGATCACCTTTAAGCAATAAGTTTGGTTTCTATACAGATTGGAAAAAAACACCTTCTCACTTTACATTGCTTACAAAGATGTAGGTTAAACTAAATTTAGCCACTGCTTGATTTTTTATTCAGATGCTATGTACAATTACCCACAATTCAGGCCCATGATTACCACGAACCAATCACATCTGAAAATGTTCTGCAACCGATGCTGGAGCTGCAACGACAAGAAACACCCCCAGAGGAGCGGATGAATCCAAAAGTTGCTAAGAAAATCCAAGATCTTATGAGTGAAGGCATATCAAATGATTTCCAGATTCGATCCAAGTTAAGGTAATGTGAATATTATGAAAATGAATGGGTTTCAGACATCGATGCATCATTTGCCAAATTTATGTAGCATAATTATAAAAATATATATTTTTGTTCCTTGTCCTCTTTCAAATAGATAGAGAGCAGCTCAGTCTACTTTGTAAATACTTACCTGGTTAAACCGACTAATTGTCCTTTGAAGCCTACCGCAGTTGCGATTCCACCCATTGCAGCTTCAGTCCCTGGTGCTTCCTGTAGAGCCTTTGTGTGCCGATGCCACCGCTTGCCCTTGCAGGTGTGGCAGGCTCCACGGCCAACTCATGGCAGTGATTTCCATGGCTATGCAGGCAGCTCTGCCTGCAGCTTTGCCACTCTGCTGTGGATTGTGACCCTGTGAGGTATGTGTGCGATGTTGATGTCACTACCACCGCCAGTCTACCCATCCCCACTGGACAATTGTTCGGTTTGATTCCTATTGCTCCTCTCCTCATGTTTCAACTGGAGGGCTGAAATGCAAGTACTACAACAGCGCACCGTCTTTCGGATGAGACGCTTAGACCGTTGGTTCCGTGTGCATTGCAGCCCGTGTGCACGTTAAAGAACGCCATACACTATTCGGAAATGAATAGGGGATTGTCAACGGATGTACTGCCCAATCACCACCAGAAGTACCCCACTGGAAATAAGTCTTCTTTAAACTTTTGTGGATTATCCTTGGTGTTTATACCAAATATATCCATCCATCCACCGCAACGGGTGGAGCCGCAACCGCGATTGGCTTTAAAGGACAATTAGTCAGTTTATCTAGGTAAGAATCCACTCATAGACTACCAACATCACCATTGATTAGTGTAGCTTAGTCTGCTAAACTGGTGGTAGCCACTTGTATGTGCATTGAACAGTGGATGTTTTTTACAAAGCTTTGAAACGTGGAGATATTTGTTCTCGGTTCAATCTCTCCTTGTGTATCAGCTGGAGGTTTGAAATGCAAGTTTCAATGGCATACCATACACTCTTTGGAAAAGCTTAAGGCATTGTCTCATGGTGTACTGACCAATTCATCCCCCAGAAAAAAACCCTACTAGAAATATGTCTTCAGACTTTCATGGATTTTCCTTGGTGTATTTCACCCCAAGGTATTCTATCCATCCTTTCCTGCTGGGAATGGTTAAAGTCAATTATATACATGCTATACACCCTTTGAAAAATGTCACATAGTGAAAGACTGTCTTCACAGTTTTTTTATTGACTGGGTTGAATAGACCTTTCCGTTAAGTTCCACCCCTTGGATAATGTTTCTAAGGTCCCAAAAAATGACATTATTAAAACATATGCACATGTGCTTTTTAAACATGCGCATTTTCTTGGCCCTGTTCTGATTGGTCGGTTGTTAAGTTCGATTGACACTGTGGAAAGGTCCATTAGTGAGGTTTGCACTGTGTGTACTCAGATTGAACATATAGTACAAGTGTGATGATAGTGTGGGTAAGATTACACATTGTATCCACACAGTCAGCAAACACAGTGTAAACCCCACCAATTCTGCCCTAGCCAATATAGTCAACACAGTTTGAACACATAGTCTTTGTACACCCATGTTTTAAGTGATAGTCATGCAAAAGTTTGAAATGCTAATTTTAGTCTCTGTGCTCTTAGGCAATATGTTCTGCAAGATCTATTTAAAGCTGAGAAGAGCCCCGATAGACATGATCCCAGGTACTTCCCTACCATCAATAACATTCAAAACTACAAACATGAAATCAACAAAGCTGTTGAAAAGGGAGAACTTATCCTAGAAGTAAGTACAATTTTCTCTACTTATTTTTAAAATAAATAATTATTTTAATAAAATAATATAATTAAATTATGATTTAAGAAATCTATTCTAACTGGGACTGTTTTGGAAAGAAAAGTAGTATTTTCATAATTTAAATAAAAATAATAGTAAATGAGTTGATCTTTAAAAAAGATTTTGTAACACTGCATAATGTTATAAATTTACCATTGCTGTGGAATGATCATGTTTAATTTACTCTATACTTCCATTTTTGTAACACTGCATAATGTTATAAATTTACCATTGCTGTGGAATGATCATGTTTAATTTACTATACTCCCATTTTTGTAACACTGCATAATGTTATAAATTTACCATTGCTGTGGAATGATCATGTTTAATTTACTTTATACTCCCATACTTATATTCCCATTTTTATAAAATTTAAAATACATGTTTCTGATGTATTGTGTTTATAGTAAGCATCTGATCTTTTTCCAGCATAAAGTTGGAATCATTGGAAAGAAAATTGAAGATGAAGATGATGAATTGACATCTTGGATTGAGCCAGCAGGGAAAGTGGAGGATGGTAAGTACCTACAGTACACAACCAGTACCAGTACCTACTCAAAGGTGATTTTTAACTACTTCAGTGTCAATGTTTTTGCCCAGTGAATTTGTAGTTGAGGATGGGGAAAACCTGGGGGTTTTTTTTGTGCAGAGGAAGGGGTGGGGGTGTCTCGAAGCTCTCCAATAGGTAAGATACTGGTTATTGTTATTAGGTAATAAATCCAACAGGACAGTAAGCAGTGGATGATGCCTTTTCAAGTTCAGCCTAATTTCACACTCTCTCATTATTCCTCAAGCCCATTATACATTTTAAGGATGTTGTAAAGTTACTATTTTATTTAAGAAAATTATAATATACTCTATGATTTTGCTGCATTTTAACATGAAGGACTAAACAGGATGAAGTTTGTAAATTTACGGGGTCTATGTCTCATAGAATGTTAATCACTTAATTGATCTTTTTATATGAAATATTCAGTTTTTTAATGTTTTTAACCACTATGAATACACCTTTGATTTATATTCATATTTGTTATGTTACTGTGTTACAGATGCCCACAGCAGTGAAGGCTTAACAGAGTCATCTGCCAATACATTGCTGTCACAGATAAATACAACCAAGGTAACTAACATTCAGTGTCCACTCCCAGGTGGAATTGGATTAGGGAATGTGACCAGTGGCAGCATCAGTGGGGGAAAGGAGGGGATTATATTCTATTAGTAATTTATAGTTTTGTTTATACATTTGATTGATTAAGTCAAGTATCAGTTACACTAATTTAAGGCAGATCTTTTCTGTATCATTTTTCACTTCTTAATTCAATCATTTTGTAGACAACCAAGAGCAATATCGTAACCTGCACTGAAGTTTCAGACAGTGACACAACCAACAGCCAATCAAGTAGCCTGTTACCAATGATGGAGTCTGAAAACAACCAATCAAATAGCTTGTTACAAGACAGTGGGGCAGAATCTTTACTCAGTGAAATGCAAAACAACCAATCAGTAATTGAGTCAGCTGATGACAATGACAGATCCTCACCAATCAAATGAGAACGATCCATGCAGATAGAAATGTTTTATAAACTTATCTTTTTTACTTTTATAAAATTTTATAATATAGCAATATTAAACCCATTATAGGGCTGCAATATATTTCATGCTTAATTATTTAATCATTGGATTTGCAAAGGCTTTCAGTAAAAATTGTGATTCAAGGCTGGTTAAAAGATTGCATACTTGGTAATTGGTCAAGGCACTTTACAGTTCATTAACTGTCAATAATGCACCTTGTCCCAAGTCCCAATTTAGGTGTTATCAGCTATATAGAACCAAGAACCTTGTATTCAACTCTAGCCAGGAATATACGGTAGATAAAATTGGTTTATCCTGATTATGTAGAATATTCCGTGTGAGTGAAGTGACTTGAACATATAAACGATTATGTATCCAATGACCAGCAATCGATGAGAGCAAAAGCGGCTTTGAAATTTTGGCAAAAAATTGATACACATATGTTACACAAATCCAGTATGATCTGATTATTTCCAATGCATAATAAATGTATAAACAATTTCTAAGTTCTTTTCATTGATTTTTGTATACTGCACAATTAAGGGGTTTTTTTTATTACGTTTTTTTACCAGACTTGATACACAACATGATAGGAATTCACCAGTGATAGATAATAAGTCTTCCTTCATCAACTTATTGAGGTCGAATGTGCCATTGACGAAACACCAATCACCAAATTGATTGAGGACATTATTGTCTAAAGTGCCTTTTTCTAATTTTGCCCAACAGCAGTGTTATGAAATACTTAAAGATATACCATCTGTCATAAAATGTAGAAAGACATTTTTTTTATATCGATTAAAATACTAAATAATGTATTACCTCATAGTTACCAACCGTCTCGCATCTTAAAGTGATTTTGGATGAAACACGCATTTAGCAGAACACATGTGTGATCATAAATTTGTCACACATTTAGCACACGTCTATGCACACGAATTCAGGGGAAAATGTTTTTTGAAATCAGAAGAAATTGGTTTTATTAAAATATTTAAAAACGGTCATGCAGGAACTTGAGTCATTAGAGAGCTTTCGTTAACTCGTTCGAGAATCGGTTCACCAAGGAAATTTATCTTTTTCGACCAAAATAACTCAGCCAACCATGCACTTAGTAGAATATAGGATGCGCGTGCGGTCTTGCGTGTACATTGTCACAACCAACCATTCATTATGTGACTAAACACGTCACCTTGGTTCTGGCCCAGGACCTCGGCGGTGGCCCTAGTGGCCGCCCCCCCCCCCTCCGAACCAACTGGTGTAGTCACGCATTTCATTTGGTAACCACCTGCCGAGGAAAACATGTAAACCAAATGTGCTATCCTGATTTGCACTTTCGATTTCCCTAAATTGATTATCAGACAATTTAAGGGGTCTATGCAAAAAGTAGGAACTGTGTTAAGAAAAATGTATCATTGTAAGTTTATAAACTGAGCCCACTTAACTAATTCAAATCATTCTGTAATGAGTTTATGATATTGATTATAATGGCTGTGTCGAATGCAGTGGGACACGTCTTTGAGTATGTTGTGCATGAAATATGCACATTTAACACTGAAACTATTGTATCATATTACGGAGGTATTCCAACAATTAACTATGGAAGGCTGCAAGGTCAACCTCTAAGTTTTCAGTCACCCTTTTGCCATCGGGGTGCCAGTACAGAAAGTCCGCTCTTAATGGAATTTCAATTATGACTTCTCAAGACCTCCATCCTATTCAGTGTTAATTAGCTTACATTGCAACTCCTATTCATTTTTTTGTTACTTATAATATTATTTAATATTTCTATTTCATTTTTTTATTATTTACAATTTAAAATTAATGAAGTAAACTCTTATGATCCAAGGATTGTCATTTGTGCTATCATAATAATAATAGATGGATTTATATCTGTCTCTTATACACATCTAGATGTGTATAAGAGACAGGTAGAAACTGTGTTAAGAAAAATGTACCATTGTAAGTTTATAACTGAGCCCACTTAACTAATTCAAATCATTCTGTAATGAGTTTATGATATTGATTATAATGGCTGTGTCGAATGCAGCGGGACACGTCTTTGAGTATGTTGTGCATGAAATATGCACATTTAACACTGAAACTATTGTATCATATTATGGAGGTATTCCAACAATTAACTATGAAAGGCTGCAAGGTCAACCTCTAAGTTTTCAGTCACCCTTTTGTCAAGTTTATCAAATGTCAATTCTGGTTAATGAAGGCATCTCGCACTAACCAAGCAAACTTAACAACTGCTTATGAACGAAGTCTGTTAATGTAGATGGATAAATAATTACTATAGAACCAGTGGTGGTTCAAGAGAAGGGAAAATAAGCTGTCCGACAGGGTCTGGATTTCTGAAGGAGAAGACCAGCGGGGGTGAAGCCCTGTTGGGGCCTGAAAAACCTTTGAAATGTGTTATTTTCAGCTGTTCTGAGAAATTTTAGCATATATTTTACCAACGAAAATGAATTGTAAAAGAAAACAAAATTAGCCTTCTTGGTCCGATGGTACGCGACCGACGTTAATTGGTTGATTCCTCTTGTTGAAAATGTAAACACTCTGAGCGCGCCTTCGTATGATTGGTTACAGTAGGACCAAAAGGTAGTACTGCATTAATTATACGCACACACATAATAATGCGTGATGACGCGACGCATCCATGGCAGTTATTACTTTCCTGTGCGAATTAAGTACAGCGTGTCACTTATCTGATATTTCCAGCACTTTTATATCAATAGACCAAGTGCCCTTAGTGATTTCCAAGCAACGCACAGTTTACTGTTTCAATTGTTTGCCCACGAATCACGAAGTCCAGTAAAAAATTTAATGAATAGAGAGTTGAAGTTCAACAATCATTACGTTGCACTACAGTGCTCAAAACCAGCAATTCCCCGTGGGATATATCTATAACCGAAAGCGTACCACTTACCTTTTTATGATGGTTTCTACTGTATGCAGTGGTGCTGGTGAATGGAGTGTGGAGTTAATAACTGAGTGAAACTTATGGCCTATGTAAGTTGTATTTATTGTATTAATTATAAAATGCTTTCTAAACGAGTACATATACTAAACCTTTAAGCTAACTTATGGTTTAAAAATACCATGCCGACGTGGTTATATGAAATCACTAATTTGGATGGCACAGAAACTACGAGATCTTAATCGTTTATGGTTTATAATACTTCATCATGAGTTTCGCCAGGATTTCTAGCTATGCAATTTTCTCATTTCATTTAATTCAATCCACCAATTACTCATAAAGTAATCGGCCTAATATATTTTCAACGGGGTCGAAAGTACAGCACACCAACTGTTTGTTATCGCAATAAAAAAAAAAGATACATTCCATGAACGAATTTAATTTCTGACTGGTAAAAGGCCTACCCCCCAGTTGTTAATTGTTTCATAAAATAATGGCGGAAGATAGGTAAAGCCTACTGTAGTATTTTGTTGGCTCTAAGAGCACAATAGCACAATAAGCATTGCTTGTTATCCAAAATATTCCATCAAGTGTAGGTTAAGTTAGATACGATAAAGATCAATAATTCGGGTTTCACACGTTTTGCTGCATTCTTGCCAATTACCATGCAATACAATAACTTAAGTCCATTACTCTACGATGAAATTTTAATTGAAATCTAATATCTTAATTGTTTAAGTACATAAAGAGAACAATTCAAAATCTTCAATTTTATATATCACGGACAATGTTAATGTTAAGTTGTAGGTCGAGGAACGGGAACAAATATACTGTAGTGTAGTTTAAAATTGTGTGTGCTCATCATATAAAGGAGGCATTTATTCGAATAAGATTCGGTGACCGCATTGACCCTACAAGGGTACAGTATGTCGCTCGCATTCAGGTTGTCAAATATTTCAAACGTAATTTATTATAGCTTTTTATGTTGAAACAATCTCCCACGTAGTAAATGGCGGGACCGAATTACCACACAACCAACCACAACGACCATCATGTGTTACTGTCTCTTATACACATCTAGATGTGTATAAGATACATACATATATATATATATGTATATATACTATATATATATATATATATATATATATATATATAATATAATGTAATGTAATGTTGTAACTCACAGATTCCTCTTTATACCCTTTGGGATTTATTCGGTGTAATCACAAAGGATAGCCCACGAAAGTCTAGAGGAAGACTTGTTTCCAGTGGGGTCATTCTGGTGGTGATTGGACAGTACACTGGGAGACAATCCCCTACTCTTTTCCGAAGAGTGTACTGTGTTCTTTAACGTGCACATGGGCCATAAATTCACACGGGACCAACGGCTTAAACGTCTCATCCGAAAGTCGGTGCGCTATGTAACTTGTATTTTGGCCCTCTAACTGAAACACAAGGAGAGGCAGCGATGGGAATTGAACCGGGGACCTACAGATCTCCACGGTTCAGCGGACACACAGTGACTACCACCAGATTAGCCGAATTTAAAATTATATATATATATGAATGTAATTATATATATAGGCCTATATATAGGCCTACATTCCTAAAATATATTTATATAGGCCCTATTATACATTCATAAAAGAAGAGCGCCCCCATTTACCTTATCACAATCTACTGTAACTTTCAATGACAATACGTAGTATATTTTTTTATATAACAATAACAACAAAAAAAAAGAAGAAGACTGAGAAAGCATTAAAAATATATATATATATATAGAACATGCTTGTCTTCACGTCCTGGGTTCAATTCCTGTGACCAAATTACTAAAACAACTTCACTTCATAAGTCCCATTATTATTATAATTTTTTTTTTTTTAGTGTTGTATTATAAACAGCGCTGTGAGATATGTATGTACATAACTCTCCAATTACATGATGGGATATTATAGGCCTCTTTATGAGGCTTAGGGAGTAGGCCTATAGATGTTTTTAGTCAGAGTGTGAAACGCTTGTGAGAGAACCTAGGACCATAGGATTGAAAGGCAGGCATCTTAACCACCAACCCATTGTTATGGAATTACTCGTCAGAAAAGCAGGCTTTCAGGCTACGTAGCCACAGGGGGACTCTTGTTAACATACTCCCTGGTATCCATGGCAATACATTTTCGTTACCATGGGAATAAAGTGTGCGTCCGTATCTTGGATATGATAATTGTATCCTTGGTAATTGTTAGATGCTATATTTAAAAGAAAAGATAGGCCTATATAATCTTAAGCGGGCCAACCCCTTTAACACCATCGCATATAGTATTTGAGTAGGATTGTATACATATGCCTTCATTCAATAGACCTTAAGAAAGAGAAAGGCTTAAAGACCGTCATGGGACATAGGGCTTTGTTGCTTCAAAAGATTTCAGTCCTTTTGTCAGTATGTGTACACGCCGCAGTGACTTTTGTAAGATTTATCTATCCGGTATACGAGTTATGGTCAAACTAGACAATTACTCTATTAAACCAGGCTACGCTATGCGTGGATACTGTATACTACAATTTCCTCTCTAAATTTCATTGTAAACCAATTAGTCAAGATGTAGGCCTGCTACTATAAGAGAGATGTTGGCCAACAGACAATCGTTTATCAGGTTTGTTGAGTTATTGTGCTTTTTAATACCTAGGTTTATTACATTGTAAAGGATGTTTTTCGTTCAAGATATTGGCACAATAGTTCGTTGTCTGCTGGTATACACCATCGTACGCGGGCATTACATTTGAATTAGACAAAAGTCCAATGTATTCACCCCCCCCCCCCCCCCCCCACATATGCTTACTCGCAGTTTGCTACATCATTCCCTTTCCCTTGGTTTTTTTTTTTTTTCTAAATGCTAGGTAGTTTTAAAGCAATTCCACATAAGTGGTACACCCCTATACTCGAAATTCAATTCTCACAACCATAATTTGTTTCCGCCCGACCATAGGATTGAAAGGCAGGCATCTTAACCACCAACCCACTATTGTTATGGAATTACTCGTCAGAAAAGCAGGCTTTCAGGCCACGTAGCCACAGGGGGACTCTTGTTAACATGCTCCCTGGTATCCATGGCAATACATGTTCGTTACCATGGGAATAAAGTGTGCGTCCGTATCTTGGATATGATAATTGTATCCTTGGTAATTGTTAGATGCTATATTTAAAAGAAAAGATAGGCCTATATAATCTTAAGCGGACCAACCCCTTTAACACCATTGTATATAGTATTTGAGTAGGATTGTATACATATGCCTTCCTTCAATAGACCTTAAGAAAGAGAAAGGCTTAAAGACCGTCATGGGACATAGGGCTTTGTTGCTTCAAAAGATTTCAGTCCTTTTGTCAGTATGTGTACACGCCGCAGTGGCTTTTGTAAGATTTATCTTTGCTAATATAAGAGAGATGTTGGCCAACAGGCAATCGTTTATCAGGTTTGTTGAGTTATTGTGCTTTTTAATACCTAGGTTTATTACATTGTAAAGGATGTTTTTCGTTCAAGATATTGGCACAATAGTTCGTTGTCTGCTGGTATACACCTTCGTACGCGGGCATTACATTTGAATTAGACAAAAGTCCAATGTATTCACGTATTCCCCCCCCCCCCCCCCCCCCCACATATGCTTACTCGCAGTTTGCTACATCATTCCCTTTCCCTTGGTTTTTTTTTTCTAAATGCTAGGTAGTTTTAAAGCAATTCCACATAAGTGGTACACTCCTATACTCGAAATTCAAATGTTCTCACAACCATAATTTGTTTCCGCCCAAAAGTCGCCGGAGTTCCCACGAGCTAAATACGCGTCCGCACTGAGACGACGCCATGAATCCCGAAGAGGAGTCTAAACTCCCCGACCTCGGGGAAGCCTAGCCGATCCTCACCCCCACCCCACCCCCGGTCGGAAGAAAAATTAAATTTATTGGATAATTTTTGTATTAAAAAACAATTAAATTTGTGTTAATTATGGGATTCTTTATCTAAAAATTATAATTTGATAGAAAACCATGCGTGTTAATGATCCCCCTGTCGAGGAAGAAAAGGCGCCACCACTGATACGATCGCAATAGTATACCGTACAGCACCTCGCACATACGTTAGCACTGTTGCACTAATCAGTTTTCAATCCCTAAAATTGGACAGCTTCCTAGGCAGTTTGAATTGTACTTTTGGTGCTCGAGATTTGATTTTTCCACGACGACCTTGCTGGAAATTCCCAAACATGAGGGTCTAGGCCTAGGCTTTATACTCGATAGAATCAGAACGTCAAATTTGCCATAATATTGAGCACTGTTTCTATGATTTGTTTGTATGTTCAAAAAGTAGGCCTAGGTCCTGGTTAAACTGCTGCTAACTTTACAAGTCGTTTAACGTTTGGCAAGTCTTTGGTAACAAGTGTAATCGTTTCAATTATGAAAACATGAATATTCATCTTTAAAAAGTAAATTTGACACAAAAAATATATTCTTCTTTTATTATTTTTAGGTCATTGGCTTCAGAAGGCCCAGACAGTAAATCCGGTACTTCCAATATGTTCGCTGATACAACACACCTCTCCTCCACCAGACCAAAAATGCAATTTGATGGTAACTCAGGGATATTCTACCAGGGCCGTTCAAAAACTACTTTTTCGACAAAAAACGCTAGTGAGTTGAAGTGCAATTTATCTAAAACAGGAAATCGCACATGTCAATATGGCTTCAGTAAATCAAGCATTTATCCGTTTGGAAAAAAAGCCTCTTCCCATGTGTATATTAGCGATGGACTTTTATGTCGAGATTTGGCGATCAGAAGTTTGGGCAGCAATCCTAAACTATGTCAAAGGCAACGAACTTTATGTCATGCTAGACCAAGACCCAGATCTTTACCGACAGACCTAGAGCTTGAATCTTTCTTACCTGTCATTGGACAACAAAGCAATGTATTTGGAAGAGAGGAGACCGTAATGACACCATCCAAAGAAGGATATCATCCAAGAAGCAATTCTCCAACTTATCGCACTTTGATAGAGACGAAAGAAATTCTTGTTCTCGAGTTATGCAAAAAATTGCGCGAAATACGACGAGATTTGGATGGAATAAAAGCGCGCAAGAATTCGGCAGTGATTATTGAGCGCCCGATTCCGTCTGAAACTGGTGATGCATTTGACGTCAATGATTGGTACATTAAAATGTATGATGTATTACAAGATGGTGAGTTTATGGTTAAAGAACCACTTAACGTAGAGGATGTTGATCACGGCGCTGGTGAGCCAGAGACTTTAGTATTTGACAATGCGATCCCCGAAATGCGACTTAATTTCTCTGCCGAATATTTACGTGCACATATAAATGACCACGAAATCATTGGGATGAATGTTGAAGAAGTGGAAAAACGAATAAGGGAGATACGAAATATGGAGTTGAGCAAAAAGAAAAAAGTTTGGGATGTCCCCATTGGTACTCCGCCAGAACTCTTTTCCCAGAGGAAGACGAAATCAAGGAAGATAGCATGGAAACCAAAGCCTAAACGTAGGCCTAAAGACTTACCGGTAGTTCTACCTCAAGTTAAAAAGACTAAATTTAAGGTCAGTAAATCAAATACAAAAAATGACTCCCCAGCGAATTACGTTCTTTCGCCAATTTTAGTGATTACTGAGAATGATTTGAACAATGAAGAGCCTATAGCGAAATCTGTGAAGAAACCAGAAGTTATTGAGCATAAGCAACCACAACAGACACCAACATCTCCAGAGATTAACAATAACATTGAATCTGAAGTCAGTACAGAGAAGACACCATTAATTCCAGAGATTATTGGCCATGTGAAGCAATTCGATAACCCGAAAGAAAAACCTACCAATCGCAGTGGCACTGGTCCTGCTTCATCAGTTCTCAAGAACGATTTGAATGAGTTATCACCCCTATCACAACGTCTTATAGGATCTTCAATAAAACCCAAGATTATCGAAGATGTTGTGCCTCAAGTAGCAGTGGAAAAAAAGAAACCTTTGACAGAAAAAGAAAAGTTCCTTGTGATGCGGAAACGGATGGAGGAACGTAAGGCAGCACAGATGAAGAAGAAAGAGTCTTACCGAGATATTTCTATGCTAGGCCTACGTTTTGATAAGCAACGGGAACGGCGAGGTAAACTTGGAAACATAATATCTTCTAAGATTGATAGTATGTTAGCATTTGGGGATGACGATGAAGACGAGGATGATGACGACGAAAGCATAATAGACACGGATGAAGAACTGGAACTTAAAAACTTACCTGCTTGAAAACAATAAAAACAATTTAAATTGCCAAATGTCACCGAGAGGTTATTTTATCAGTACAGTATTTAAAACGTATAATTTATATTATATATTTTGAGTGATGTTTTAATATCGCTAACTAAGTTTGCTGCAGACGTCGTTTAATACTTTGGAACTTGTATTGTGTTTTTATTGTAACAGGTAGAGAGGATTTTGGCGATACCATGAAATAGAATACCGTGCAATATTTGATTGGTGTTGCATCCATGTTTTATTTATATAGTACATTATATATATATAAATTTATATATATATATATATCATATATATCATATATTATATACCGTATGTATATATATTATATATTCTATATATTATACATATAATATATGTAGGCTATATATATAGCCTATGTTTATTACATATATATGTCTATATATAAATATATATAAATAAATATATTATACGTTCTTGCTTCAGATGTGTATAAGAGACAGCAACAGTAGTTCGTTCATTGTGTTCTACTTCTCTGCCTAATAAAATGGCAACAGCTCCCTATTCGCCTCTATATCTCATATTATCACCGTCATTGTCATAATAATAATCATCATCATTGGCTTGGATGGTGGTTAAAATATAAAATACCTCACCTATACTAAACTAGGAGTGATGCTTTGCCCTACCTGACGTGTTATCTTACCGAATACTCAGTACGCCCCAAATACTAGCGAAAAAAAAATCGCAAGTGATTCGAGTGGGAATCGAACCCACGACCTCCATCGTGGCCTGATGTCTTAACTACTAGATCACCGAGCTTGCGCTAGGCAAATAGTGATGAATTCGATCCCAAATAGCAGCGGGTACTGCAAATGCTACTCCGATGTGAGTTTGCATCAGGTGGTCATGGGTTCGATTCCCACCCAAATCACTTGCGATTTGGCTTCGCTAGTATTTGGGGACCTATACTGAGTATTCGGTACGATAATACGTCACGCAGGGCAAAACATCACTCATATGATATTTTCCTGACGCAAACTCACATTGGAATATACTAAACTACCTATGGCTAAACATTATGACAAAGAAACAGAAAAAAATATCAACAGTTAGATTAAAAAAATTTCAGTTTAAAAATCATTGTATAAATTTTCTTAACTAGGTAAAAATATATACCGGTACAGAATATTCCAAAGAAGTGCAGAGAGAAAATTGCTGGTTAAATAAAGTATCATCAGTTCAGTATAATTCTTAATTTAGTATACAAAATATAGTACGAAAATAGTTTATAAAATTCCAGTGTAAGACATTCAAGAAAATCACAATTAAAAATAATTACAATTAAAATTATTGCAGCTTAAATATAAAAAATTCAATTAAAAAATAAATTTAAAAATTATTCAATTACAGCAGGACTTTTTCTCACGACTTTAAACAACTCCACTCCCTAAGTCTTTAAACAAACTTGGTTATAAAGCATCGTTCCATCCTGTATAAGTGGTGAGTGTACTTGCTGTTAGATGTGAAGGAAAAATAAAGAAATAAAAAAAAAAACAAAACAATGTAACGATTCTATGGAAACGAAGCTTAACTCATTACTAATAGAACTTTCATAGGCCTACAACAATTCCACAATCATCGTCATGTGACCGTTTGGTTCATCTTGTAAGGCATAAGGGAATCTCACACAATTTCCTATCGTCGGATGGGTTTTATCCGGTGCACGGAAAGTTTCTTGAGATTAAACTCTAACAATATCCGCCCTGAAGATACTTTGAACTCAGCAAGGAAATGAGACAACCCTTCCAAGGTCAATGTCTTTTAAAAACAATACACAAATCGAATGTTGTATGTTATACCATATTTTCTCTATGGTTATACAGTACTGTATTTCGGCTGACATCAAGTAAGATGAGGACTAACGAAAATACTGTATATCCATCGTCAATTACTCGATGAGCGACGGCTGCTACCGAATTCTACCGTACTACGAGAGTCTATTTTCCAACACATTTTTCCCGATAATTATAATGCCGTTACAATATATTTGCTTCCTATAGCAACTAGAGGTCTCCAGTCCAGCTTGCGGTTCAGAGATGCTTCCTGAATACAGTAAATCACTTTTAATGAAATGAATAAATTTCAGATACTGTCTGAACCAGGAAACAGTTCAATTACAGTTGTAATTTAACTGTTCCCTGGTCTGAACCAAACAATAATGAATAATAGAATTAAAATTTCTTTTTAAGTTTAAGGCTAGCATAGAGAAAGAAGAGGCTAGTAATCAACTGAAAATAATGATTAATACCGTTCCTTTTATTTTTGTATAGACCATTATGACTATTTACGGATTTAACTTTTTCTTAAATTGACACAGAAGATAGCCTATAAGGTTTACATATTAATATTTTTTTTTAAATTTCAATACTTAGGGAATTCCATGGAGGGGCGGCGAATATGACAGTACTTTTACCTAGGTTATTGTATCCACCTGCCTTACTCAAGGAGGTGCTTATTTGATGATCTAAATAGGGGAAGGAGTAGATTTAGGATTGAGGAAATTGGAAATATAATTAGGGGCAAGACCATTGAGCGCGTAATACGTTATAAGCAATATCTTGAAAGATGTTCGTTAATTGACTTTAAGCCAATGTATCTTTTTAAGGGCTTATACGTTCTTGCTTCTTCGTGAATGTAACATTTCTTGCAGCTGTGTTCTGGACAATGGGAGGTGATGAAGATGGTTATGTGGCCATTGAGATGTGCATTTCACCATCAACGCCAATAACCCACTCCACAACTATACAAATATTTAAGATCGTTTTAGCGCATTCGTTTAATTAGCAACTCATAGTCTGTTTGCAAGACAGTCAGTCATATATATTTCAGTAGTTTAAGATGTCTTTTGATTTTATTTTTATAGGTATGTGTGTTAAATTTTGTGAATGTTTAGGTGTATGTTTAGAGAAATTGTGTTCCAATTTAATTTCCGAAAGGACAAATAAAATATGATTCTGATATCAAGACAAAACTGTGTGGACAATCACCAGCTTCCAAAATAAGGTGACTTAACTATAATTGATCATGATTTTCTTTGGCTTCGAACATCTTCAATGGTGGTGGGGGATTAATTTGATTCTTTTTTGTGTTTTTTTTGTTTTTTTTTGGTGGGGTGCACCCCACCCCACGCATTCTCTATATACGCCACTGGGAACTGGATCAAGGAGGCAAATGAGTAATAAGCAGCAAACTACAAGCATAAGCAAGGGCAGTGAAAAAGGACAAGAGATATAGGCTTGACTGAAGCTCTATGCACTTTGATTTGGACCCTGCGGAAAATTTCTGGAACCACCACTGTTACCACCATATTATTTATTAAAATAAATGACCCGCTTTGAAAAAATTCCCCCTCAAATAAACTCCCTCTCTAAAGCCTCATTGGAATAAACGCCTCCCTCGAATAAATGCCCCACACTTTTTTTTTTTCCCAGCGAATTACATTTTTTCTAACCTGGCAACTGTATTGTAGTACCACAGTTACAGTGAAATTAAAAGGCGTTTATTTGAGCATACGTATCAATTTTACACAAAAAAGAAAAAAATGGCTCCCTCGAATAAACACCCCTCAAAAAACCTCAACAATAAACACCCTGGGGCATTTAATCAAATAAATACTGTAATCGGTAAACTTGATATGAAATGAAATATATTGCAAAAGTCATAAAAAAATGTCGGTATATTTATTTATCCGAATGTTACTGATTGAGACGCCATATACATCACATACTTAAAAAAAAGCTAAATTTGTATAATACAGTTTAGATTGTATTCAGTCAATGCTCCCCAATGCATTGAAATATATGTAAATATTAGTAACTACACCTCTTGCAATGAACCTCTACTGGCTCAGTATATGACAGGGTTTTGAAAAAAAAAAATCATAACAGTACATAGGTTTGACGGGATTGGATGCCTTAAAGCAATATACATTATCACTCATTAATCATAGCATACTGCATGTATGAAATATATCTTAAAAATACATTAAACTGTCATGTTTTTTGATGACAGTAAGCATTATATCTCCACTGACACCACTCAGTCCTTAATTGTAAATTTCTATACCTATATGGGCAAGTAAATTGCTTTCCAACCTGTCACAGTACGTCCCCAGGCATAATAAAGTCTTATTACACAACTTAGTATCTGATTCATCTTATTCACATCTCTAATGGGGAAGGATAGTTTATGCATAATTATAATGTTTATTCAGATCTAGTCAGCAATTGTATGTTGAATTTACTGTATAGAGTACAATTTTACTTGTAGTAAACGACAATACACAAACTGTCTAGGCCTAATAAGTAATATATATTTTTTTTACTACCAGCATCTGCAATTTGAATTATACTGATACTTGAAATGTGCAACATATTAGCTGCTAATGTTTCGCTAGAGAGGTATATAATTATCTATATTTAGACTCATGCATAGGCAACTTTGAAAACCATATGATGGGCACTTACAATGACATCATCCTGCACTTAAATTTTACAACAAAATGTAATTAACATGAATAAAATAGGAGGTAGGATTCATGGATCATGTACAGTGTGATACTATCACAGATATCATGCATTTAAAAGCATGACTTAATTACTTATACAGTACTCATAACATATCATGTTTACCATGTTTAATATTTGAGTGCATAACTAATTTCAACACTGGTGAGTGCTACTGCATGTCTGGGATACACTGAATTTTTATCCTGGCAAAACATAGAGTAAATCCAGAATTGCAAGTTCAATTGTTGGTGCTTAAAATTTTTAGGCGTCTGTGAGACCATGGAGGCTAGTTTCTGGGGAAGTTTACAATGTCTCGCTCTCACTTTGACTAACCATCCCTGTTACCTTTTTGGCTCTGGTGAGGAGCTCTAGAAACACTTGGCTGATTGATTAATCTGATTGATTAATAGATCTTTTTTGCATGGGCGGCCGTTAGGGCCAATATACTCTACTACCTCTATTATACTGCCCTCATCAGAGCTTTCAAGATCACGAGAACTTGTTTTAAAACTATGTCTTAATATTATGTATTTGTATGGTTTTTTTATCATACAACGGAACATATAATTAATTTAAATAAATTTAATCATGTTGATAAGTACAAGGAGGTTCAAGTATACGTAATTAATCCCATTGAATTAGTTATAATAATGGTAATCAGAAGAAAACAGTGAATAGTAATTTAATACAATGTATCAGTATAATGCTGGTACATGTACTATAACACCAGTATATCAATAAGGACATGCACTAGTAATCTATACCAGTAAAAATAATGCAAATTTATATATCTACTCAGGCAATAGGCACTAATATAGTATTCACATATTATGGGTCACTGTATATATTTGTATTTGATTTATAGGATAAAACTTTGACCATTTAACTCTAAACCATAGCATGATAATAAATAATCCAACATATATATATTAACTACCTCAATAAATTGGCCCTAAATTGCAAAATCCCAGTTATAGGAGTAACTCACAGGTGCATTCAGGGGTAGGGCAGCTGGCTCATACAGCTACTTTTTTTAAAACTGGAGGAGGGGGAACTGAATTCAAAGTTTAAGTTGGAAAGTGATATTTCTATTCTTTAGGTGCCACTGACATACCTGTAACATGTTTGTATCCTCTCAGTCCTAACCATGTTGGGGTTGGGGTTAAGGCAGTCTGGATCGCCATCCCAAATATTCCCACCATGGGGGAATATGGGATCTGTCAATGATAATACAGACTATTTCATGAGTGACCCACATGGCTCTACAGGTATAAAACTTAACTACTGGTACTGGCCCACCATGAAATTTTTTACTGTACCATTGGAGATAAAAACACAAAGGACCCTCATCAGCATTATTACCATGTGTGCAAAGGGTAGCTTAGACTAAGCTCTTATTACTACTGTTAGGATGGTGGCATAGAAACTAGAGCATTTAACAAGAAGAAGCCTACCTGTAGGTCCATAGTATAATAATCGTAGGAATTATAACAATACCTCCATAGTACAGTCAAGTTGATTGGTCAAGCAAGCACCTTTTCAATAACAACAACCAGTAAGTATTCTATAAACTTGCTAAGCTAATCAGCCTTCTAAACACAATATGTAATTCAAATTTATCCTGCAGCAAACAATATATTCAGTCTATTCCATTGACATTATCCTTAAAATTGTCGGGACACATTAACTGCAAGCCTGCATGCCTGTACCTACAGTATAAAAAGGATATTACACCAAATACACAACTACCTTTCTGAGTAAACCAGTGTACTTGTATCAATAATTTCTGTTTGATATATCAGCCTTACCCACTTGAAGTGAACCATCTATAAAAATAATCTTAAAATTAAATAACTTATTACTGACTATATTGACACATATGAGCAAATACCCTATACTGTACACAACCTTATGGACGCTTTACTTTCATCTGCAACTAATTATCTTGAAGCTATATGTTTGTACCATGTACTTTTAAAATCTATATTAACTTCATATATGCCTGCTTCCACAGTGGCATAACTAGGACTGGAGTCTTGAAATGAGGGGAGGGGGGCTGATGGGGGAGCGCAAGGTCATGTGGGGGTCTCGATGATTAGGTGAGGGGTGCTAGCTCGCAAAATAAGGTAATTTTGCACGATTTTTTTTTGGTTGGGGGGGGGGAACTGTTGGGTGTGAGTAAATTTTTTTGAGTGGGCATTCGCCTCCCCGTGCACCCCTAGATACGCCACTGTGCTTCCAACACAAAAATAATGTATTTTAATACCTTGTAAATGATTGTACATTACTGTAGCTGATTTCAGCAGCACATAAGCTATATTTACAATGCAGACATCCAGAATTCCATAAATATTAGTTTTGCCTTACCCCATCACCTACTGGCATTACAGTAGTACATAATGAGCTAGTTGTATGTCATTATTTTTTGGTCATATTATTACAAGATGCATCCTTAATATGAGCACCAAATGTGTGCTACAGATACACACACGATAATGAATTTAAGCTGACTTCTGAAATTGGTTGTTTTCAACTTCTATAATAAAAATATAATCCATATGATACAGAGTAATAATATAAAATTTCACAGTTAAATAAATGGATATAATAAATTCATTGTGTCGAAGTTGAACACACATTTAAGGTCACCAGCCCCTATATATCCTTAGCTCAGTGCAGAAAATATCCTTACTCTTGAAAGGAAATCCTCACCCCAATGGTAGGGATAATCATACCCCACAATCATGGCAGGGGATGACATAAGACCATGGTACACCTGTTGGGGATAATGTCATGATTTCAGAATCAGTTTGATTTCAATTAAACAGAAGTTTATTCAATACCATGAGCAAATATCATCACAAGTCCTGGGTCAAGGGTCAGGTCTTCTCCCATATGTGCATTATCACACGACATCACAACGACTGCTTGCTTGCCTGGTATTCGACGAGTCACATACTGTTCGTACGTATGACGGTTCATCTGACGTGTTTCAAGAGTGCTAAGGCCAGGTGGCCACTTTCTTTCGTGCGCATTTTCCATCAGTTCAGTGACAATATGTGCTGGACAACCACTTTCTATCAGAGATCGCTTAATGACAGCTTGTAACACAGCATCTGGTGTTGAAATCATCCCACCCCAGCGTGTCACTCTCGCAAGCGGCAGAGAGTTAACCCATCGTAGAACTTCGTTTTGTTCAATCTCATCCTCAATAGCACGAATAGAAGGGCTATTACTTGGGTTCGCAACCCGGATAGCACGTATGTATTCCTTTAACATTTGGATTTCTCTTTTATTATCATTCTGTGAACGACGTAAGTCTGACAGTTCAATGTGATAATCTGCAAGCTTCTCTTGTTGCTCTTTGATTAAATGACGAAGTTCTTTCACACAGTTATGTTCTTTGAGTTCATCTTTGGGGATTACCATTCCGCAGCCAGACTCGCACTGTACAGGTCTTTTCGGGTTGTGCTCGCACTCATCCAAATGTTGCATAAGTGTATCGAGCTTGACAATTTTTTTGCAGCCAAATAAAACATTATCGCATGCAATTCGTAACCGGGCCAATAAGTTGCGTAGAATCCTAGGAACAGGCTTCAATTGTTGGGGAGTTATTGGATTGCGATCTACAGGACATGTGTGCTGTCGAGACAGCCATTCCTGAATACATGCACTGCAGAAGGCATGTTCACACTGGGGTGCTTGAACTGGATCCTCTAAAACGCCACTGCATATCGGACAAATTAATTCTTCATCGACATCACCCTCAAATCTATGCACTTCAAAACCCATTGTCTGGAAAATAAAAAATAAACAATGCAGAAAATGTTACCTGTTACCTGGTAACAGAAAATGAGGAAGCTAAAAAAAGCAGAAAATGAGGAAGATAAAAAAAATATGTGGGTAGCAATAATCAACTGTTTCCTTCCACATGGTCTTTTTACAGTAAATAAATTCTATGTAGGCTTTAAAACAATAGTATGTAAATTGTATGCATTCTTTAGTAATCACAAAGTGTCAAACTGATAAATAGACAAAATTAAAAGATTTTTTTAAAATAATTCAACAGCATAATGAATTACACAAGACAAGAAAAATAAGACACAAGATGCTATGCATGAACTATAAACACCAATAACACTACATGCATTACATAGCACTACACAAAGGATGCTCTATATACACCAAGTCTCATTATGAATCTAATAGGGAGTGGCGTAGTTTTGGTCATATTAGATAACAAAAAAAAAAAAAAAAAACCCAACCCAAGACCCTGGGATTGGAAGGGATATTTGACTCTGCCTAAAATAATGGAGTACGGAAAGTGTGATGGGGGACCTGGATGGAGGAGGGGAGAAAATTACAGGTAAGCATTCTAAAAAAAAATCCAAATATATCTGTTGTTAGTGAATGTTAAAACTTGCATTCTTGATAAAACGAAACTCAAATGGCCTGGTTTATGAACTACTTAGGTGTACGGAAATGAAAGTGTAAGTTGAATCTATCCAGGGACCTACTGAAAATCTAACTATAAATATTGCATAATATTGTCTGTACTGCTACTAGCAACCAGTTTACTTTACATTAAGCCCCGTCTAGACTATTAAATTTTGTTTGACAAAAACTTGTGACACGCCTATGGTCATGATGACATCACATCATGACCATATACAGGCATTTCATGACTATATATGGGCATACATCAGTTTTTTGTCCCAAGATTTTTTAATTTAATAGCCTGGATATTACTTAAGGACAGCATTCAAAGGCGCATACCACTGCTTACCATCCTAAATCAGCGACACGCACAGTATACACCATTTTATCTCATTTACTTTGAAACAGCGCCACCAACATCTCGCAACTCACTGGGGGACTTCCAGAGGCCTAGTCTGAGCAGCTGGCTAGTTACAAATAGATCACTACGCAGCAGATAGCTCTGCTAAACCTTTTCTATAGCAGCGGTAGACAACAGATACGATCTTGCTAATTACTGTATATTAAATATTGAAATAGCTTTTTAAGATTTGGATTTGTTTTTTATATAAACATTTCGTGCTTTTTCCGTTTTATAATATTCGTGCTCGTTAGTAATTTAGTTTTATGTTTATCGTTGATTTGATCCATGATGGTAACTACGTAGAGCGAAATGCTAGGCCTCTGAAAGTTGCCAGGTTATCAGAAATTTTAATTTCAAATTTCGCGAAAATGGTCTATAATAGGCCTACATAATAATAATTATTACAAAATATAGCCACAACAGAGTTTTCATTTCTTCTTTTTATCAAAAGTACTAATGGAAATTAGTAACATCTCATTGCTTTAATATTAAGGGCTGGATTAAATTCATACTAACAATTCAAATTTCAAATTTATTAGTTAAATTGAGGTCAGAGTTCATCATCATAGATGTTATATTGTGTGGAGAGTCTAGGTGTCTGTCATTTACTGTACTGCAGTAAAACCTTAAATTATGGCATTAATTAATTCACAACATTAATTAGTTTACAATAATATTAAATAAATTTGATCATTATATAAATATAATCAGATTTGTATAGTATTTAAATGGGAGCAGGTCAAAACGGCAAAAAAACAAAATGGCAATGAACCAAAACGGCAATGATAAGTACCAAAACAGCAACAGACCAAAACGGCAATGACAACTACCAACACGGCAATAGGCATAGACCAAAACGGCAAAGGAGCAAAAATCAATGCCAAGAATGAAGCGCCACTGGGCGCGCGCAGTGAGCAGTTTATAATTTTCTGAATCGTGTTTTGTTTTTTATGTTTTTTTTTTTTTACACATATTATATATTACTTTCAAGTGTTATTTATTATTTATTATTTTTTTTTTCTTTCCCGTTTTTTACTTTCATGGAATAATATTGTTTAGCCACATTTTATCTGTAATTTAAGGTTTTAATTACTTAAATGTTCACTGCTTTTGTATTTTATATATTACATTGTGTTCCCCCAATCTTTTTACTATTGAATTGTATTGTATGTTATTATTATTATTATTATTATTAATGTTGGTCTTTAAAGTGTTATTTATTATTATTTTTTTCTTTCGCACATTTTTACTTTTAGGACATAAATTGTTTAGCTATTGAATTTGTATGTTATACTATTATTATTATTATTATCATCATTATTATTATTACCATTATTACTATTATTATTATTATAGTGGTTTTTTTTCTTTCGTGCTTTTTTACTTTTGACATAATTGTTTAGCCTCATTTTGTCTGTATTTTAAAGATTTAATTATTTAAATATTTACTGCTTTTATAGTGTGATTTTGGTTTATTGCCGTTTTGACTTAGGCCTATTGCCGTTTTGGTCTTGCCGTTTTGACTTATTGCCGTTTTGACTTATTGCATTTTGACTTATTGTCGTTCTGGTTGAAAAGTGTTGCCGTTTTGGTTTTTTGCCGTTTTGGTTTTTTGCCGTTTTGGTCATTGCCGTTCTGACTTATTATTGCCATTTTTGTTTTTTGCCGTTCTGTCCAGAAACCATTTAAATTTGCTCAGAAAATCACTAGGTTGAAACCATTTTAATATATTTTTGTATATTTTGAGATGTCGCTGGTTATGTACCCCCCCAAGGTTATACATTTTGAAATTGAAAAACTAATGTGTGGGGAATCGTAACTAATGTGTAATACATTGGTTATAAATAGGGCAAGGCCTAACTTTTTGTGCAAAATCTGTGTGGTATCAGCACTTATTTTCTATAATTATAATCATTGATTATATTTTTTATATAATCATTGACATTACCTCATAATATACTGGCACAGGTAAGCCTTTAGAGAGGCCAAGGCTTAGTGTGAGTTCCAACAAATGTCACGGCTAGTCCGGGATCTAGCTACCTAACTAAGCTAGGCCTCGCCCTAGGCCTAACTAGTAACATGTCTAACAACTTGATTCAGCATTCCATTCAGTACATCTAGGCCTGCACGTAGAGCTCGCTGACGCACACTCAAACACGTCATCCAAGCATCAAATTGCTATCGTTTATTCGGGTGATATCTTGCCGACATAATCCTAAATGATATATCATATAAAAATTGGAAACCAATTAAAATTACCTTACAGCACTTCTTGATTGATATTTCTGATAAAATAACTCATTCAGCGAAATTGAAACAAATAACAAATCTCCATCAACCAAACACAACAACCAACCAACCCGCAGCGGAGAGCAGCGGAATGTTTATTTTTGGGCAAATTATATGCGGCTGGAAATGGAAACTACTATTCTGTATTTCCCAGTCTGAAGAGGACGCACATCAGCCAATAGCCAATACTGAGAAAACCAATACAATAAGCCGTGACTGATCAGTGTAGACGCGATTACTAGAGTGCCTAATTAGTACTATTAATAGACACCACAAGACAAAGTAATAAATTGAATACTTATAAAAAAAAATCAATTATTACTTTAGTCAATCGATCATTCGAACGAATAATCAATCAATCAATCAATCAATCAATCAATCAATCAATCAATCAATCAATCAATCAATCAATCAATCAATCAATCAATCAATCAATAACCAATCAATCAATCAATAATCAATCAATCAGTTCACCTGGATCCGACATTAGTTACTGCATATAGACTGTACGTGATTTGGCTGGATATGAAACGTAATCCCTGAGATAATGGGACGTTTATTCTATAGTAGGCATACAGTAGCATAGGCCTATATAATTACTGTCTCTTATACACATCTTCTGTACTGCTACTAGCAACCAGTTTACTTTACATTAAGCCCCGTCTAGACTATTAAATTTTGTTTGACAAAAACTTGTGACACGCCTATGGTCATGATGACATTTGCCTTTCAAACATCAGGTGCTGCTAGGCTCTGAATGAGACTGCAGAAATTGCGAGTTGCTTTCACTGTTTTGAATGTATTATTTAGATACAGATACAGATATCTTAGCTACATTACTTTTGTTTGTGTATAAAACTATGACAAGATACAAGATCGATTTATTGTCATTGTGCACAACACGGTCCACTGTCATGTAATGCGAATTTCAATACTTTCATTAAAAAAAAATAAATAAAAAAAAAACCACCAACATAGTAGATCGACTCTAAATATCACGTGCTGTTATTCAGTTTTAATTAAAGAGGGTGTACGCTAATAAATTATAATACATTTTGAAAAAAAAAAAACAACGTGAAGATTCGAACTCACGACATGAAGATTCGATCATGAACATCCGATTACCATTATGCTTTACCAATTGATAATACATTTTTGGAGGAAAAAACGTGTTGTCCCCATGAAGATTTGAAACCACTACCATTGATTGCGATGATTTATGAGACGAAGTTAGTATACACATTGGGTTTTCCAATTAGGACAATATTTTCAAGTAATACTCAATGAATAATGTATTGTTTTATACATAATAATTTAGCGAAGAAAAATTAGTGGTAATATTTCATTAATATTATTGAAAAATGAACACCTGTTTGCTGTTTTGAGGGGAAATCCCGTAAAAAGAGAGCAAAAAAATATAAATAGTGCCCTCTGTTGTTGGACCACGTGGTTCACTTAGGTCGCGGGGTTTTGATAGTGAGGCTGTGAAGGTCATTATTGTGGCAATGATCAAGAGCGTGGAAGGTTTGTGTTTGTGCTTCGCTGGGAAGGTAATTTGCAAGAATAATATTGGAAACAATAATTTTACAGTATAATCCAACTATTTTGGTTTTATGCAGGCATCCCTGGATCCGTGTAGGAAACACTACCGTCTTGAAGATTTTAATATTTTTTAGCTATTCTTTTTTTTTGTTATGTCGTGTCCTTTTAAATTTCAAGTTCATTTGTCAGGCTTGATCTGGTTTCTGACGGGCGACAACTCAGCGTAAGCTAGCTGCAGAGCGTGGAGCCGACTCTACTGCACCACCACACCTCCGATGAGTAGGCCTAGACATTGAGACTGGAGGCCTAGCACCAAGAGAGTTCAAAAGCATCGATTGATAGATACTGGTAATCAGAATAGACAACGAGACATAATGACTGAGGAGTATGATCCTGCATTTCCTACAGAGTAAGTAAAACAAGGCAATTCCATCACGAATAAAGAGTGTTTTGACATGATGAAGATCAAAATTATTTCAATCAGTTTAGGTACTAGCCTCTTTGACCTGCTCTGACAAACCAACCAAGCTGATGCATACTCACATGATCAGTAAATAAGATTAATAATTTTTTCCAAATTAATTTGATTAAAGCACTCTTTTTTCGCCATGGAATTTCCATCAGAAGCAATTTAGGGCCAACATACAATATTGTATTAATCAAACACGAACAAAAAAAATGAAGGTAACTTTTTCGATGCCTGGCAGAAAAGGTAAGACCAATAAATGAAGGCTTCACCAACTGTTTATGAAGGAAGAAGATCTGATGTGGACATCACTACCTGCTGCTCAACGATGCAACCCTGAGTTACCTTCATTTGTTTTCAATACAAACATATCTGATTAATAATTATTTTCCTCTTTCAAATTGTAACATTTAGCAAATCCATGTAACTTAGTTGATGTTTGCTTGTGAATACATACTTGGCATTAATAATAATTAGTCACTGTTTTTACCTTTGGTTAGGCTATGGTTTTTATAATATAAACATTAATTTTTTGAAATTTAACATTGGAAATGGTTATTTTTCTGGCAAGCTGTAGTTGTGGAAAAATGTGACTCGGTCAGATAAACAAATGGGTATTCTTGGTTTGTAGTATTATAAAAACAATGCTTATTTACATCCAATAATATTAGCAAACAAACCAATAGGGACTTATACTATACTGTGTTTGTTTGACGATGGTATCAATAATAATAATAGTAATATGTCATAGTAATAAATACAGTATAGATATTAAACTCATACATGCACATGTACAGATACAATTGAAAACAAAAACAAATATACATATTACAGTATTTAACTAACGAATTTCACATTAACAGGTTAGCAAAGAGTATAAATAGTACTTCATTTTGTACATAAAATATTCAAGCTTACGCACAGCTCATATCAATAGGCTAAATATTATAACTGATTATAACTACATGGAAATTATAGTGCTATTTAAATAGCCACACACATACTCTTAAAATACAACAATATTATGGTAAGTCAAGCTATTGTAGCTTCACCAATAAACAACTCAAATTTGCGTAAATTTGTATCCACAGCATTTAAAATTGATCAGTTCAGGTTCATCTGTTTTATTCTGGGTGTCTTATTATTATTAAACTTTGTGGATGATTATCATTCCATTTACTGGTTTGTTTATGGAAAGATACATTTAGGCTTCGCAGATCGTTGTTTTTGTCTTTTCTTACCTGTTATTTAATAGGTGTAGTGTCTTATCTATTTAGTAGGTTGTAGTTGGCTTCTTATGGTAATGTCAAGCATAATTTCAGCTGTAGTTCTGTCTTCATTCCTAATCTCGACAAAGTGAGTCCTGGTATTGTAATTACACGGCATAGCAAAATAAAGTACCGAACAACCAATATAAGAAAAAATAATAAGTTGTCCCTGTGTGGTTGTTTTTTTGGGGACTACAGTACACAGAGTGAAATAATGCATAATAGTTAGTCTTATTTTAGGGGTAGAGGTTTGGCCGTAATAATCACAGAAAGAAATGAAAACAATCAATGGTCTAATAATACTAATACTACTACAATACATAGACTATGAATTTTCCAATTTTAGTCGCATGAGCATTTATCTTACTGGAAGGAAGGAGACAATGGGCCTACTAAATTAAAATTGCAAATTTTACAGCATGATTGCTAAAGTTTAGATTTATTAGTTTTATCGTTGTACTGCTTTTAAACAAAATTGGCGTGACTAGGCATAGCATATTCTAGGGGAAAAAAAGAGTGATGGAAAGTTAATATATATTTAATTTGTTGAGGTATGAAATAAATACCTCCATGTTTAATTCAATTAAGTATATTAACTTTCCCATATCTGTATTGTAATTTGTATTGCATAAAAGTTATTTATTAAATAATAATTAATAATATTCAGTATGGGATTCTGAGGGGCCTGGCCAGGGTCTCTGTACTAACAGATTTTGCATAGGCCTAGCTTATCATAAATGAGGCCTAACTTATCGTAAACGAGGCCTCAGACAACAGCAGGACTGGGTAGATGGACTAGGCCTAGGCTAGGTCTCTACTGAAGAGGCTGCTGGTCAAGATAATCCAGGACTAGACCTACGATCGTCAACACTAGTTGGGCCGGATCGTGTGTCACCCGACTCCAGCAGCTAGCAGCACAAAACTAAGCCTCAGACTCAGCCTGCTCGCTGTGTATTTGTGACTGTTTTCAGGTAGACAGTATAATTATGCTTGACATCACCATACAAGCCATGCCCCTGCAGCTGAAGTGGTTGTATTTTGCAACTACCAGTTCAATATGCCTAGATTAATCAACAAACCCCAAACTAAATGCTCAATTCAGCCTCTCAAACAGACCTATTGAGTTAGCTACTTTTTTGTCATTGTTGTGTTTATTCTGCACCATTTTCCATCTTTCTGTACCAGGGCCATATATGCTGCTACACATGCTCATTAATATAGTGTTTCCATACCCTTTCCTTCTGTGTCCATTTTTCGTTAAAACTGTGGGATCAGCATTTTAATTTTCACACTATCATATAATCTACAGGCCTTTGAATTTACCATTAATTTCAATTATTCATATTCTCTCCCTCTCCCTGATGAGGAACTAGTTTTAGGGACCTTTTTTCTTTTCAAAAAATTAAAGTTTTAAAGGATTAAATCAATTAGAATTTTTTTTTTTTTAACCATAGAATTTTGTTTTATTTTGTGTGATTAATTTAATAAGAAACATTAGAGATAGACATAAGATCAACTACTACAATAAAGATTGAAATTTAGACACATGTTTCTATTCAGTTTTGTGAATATTGTAGTAATTTTAGAGTAAATCATATTAATCTGTTTAATACAGTAATGTTTGTTCTTTAAAAGTATTAGCGACTACTAGTACAGTAGAACCCCTCATTTACGAACCCCGATTTTACGAATTCCCGATTTTCCGAATGTAAAATCATGTTATTGTTGTCATAAATAAAGTTCCTATTTCATGTACAAAACACACATACATGTGCTGGAGTTTATTCACTCGGTCTTAGATGGTTTGCTGTACACTATCAGCACTACATCAGATCTCTACTACAATACAAAGCGCAGATAGAGCGGTTTAAATACACCGACATTCAACACGGCGATCATACTTCATGTCTGCAGCCGTGAAAAAACTCCGCCCTATGCGTAAGTTGTCGGCATATCGATAGGCGCATGATGTATTCATCTCTGAATACACCACCCTCATATCCTAACTTAATGAACCCCCTAATTAAAAATGGATTTTATTTATCAAATCTCACTAACGTTAATCTACCATTTCATTATTTCCCCCATAAAATAAGACACCGACACCCATATTTTCTTTTTAACTTTATTATTCATTACATAAATGTTAATGTAGACGTAGAACAATCGTATTGCATACAAAAAAAAGTACAAGCGCGGTGTTTACTGCCAATTAGCGCTCTTCTTTTAATAAGTTGTGAACCTCTGGTTTCCTGGTTATTCTGTACAGGTGTATTTACTTGACGCCACAAGCACGTGGATCGAGTAAAAAAAAAAACACTCGCCCTGTTGCGGTGCCCAAAGGGCTGTGTTTCTTCGTAAGCTAGAAGATAAGTCATAGTCCTATATTATTCCCTGAGAAAGAGAAAATAAAGTTTGTATACACATTAACAAGTATGTATAGTACTGTACATTATTATGATCATTATTTTGAATTTCTTTCGAGCACAAGTTGGAGTTTTGGCTCCAATCCAACAAAATTCCAGTCCAGGCCAAGCCCAGCCTAGCATATCGGTAGTGTAAATACATAGGAATTTCACACAACCCCGATTTTACGTACGAATGATTTTTACAAACGCCTCTGGTCCCGTCCCGTACGTAAATGAGGGGTTCTACTGTACTAGCATTTACTGGTCCCTCGGTATAAGCCTATATTATTATAGTAATCTGGGCAGTATGTGGACATGAACTAGTATTCTAAGTAATAAAATGAAAAAAGAACATTCACAAATTGATAAACCATTAATTGCATAAAACCAAACAAACATCACGCTTGGTAATTTTAATGTGACAAGTGTAGTGATTAAGGAATAATATATTCCATGTTAATTCGGTTTGAATACAAGGTTCTCACCGTGCTAGTGGGCAGCGGTCGGCCCCAACCAGCACTAAATTTTCAACTAGAAGTGACAGGCTGCTAGCCACCACTATAACGTTAGGAATTTAGAAACACAATTAAACATGAAACATCTTGCTCTAATCTAAAATCAATGATTTTTTAACTGTAAATGCTTTAAAACACATACCCCCTTTATTGAGAAATTAACAGTAGAAGTACGTCCCCATGGGCAGGATAATTGTTAATTAACTGCACCAGTAGGACTAAATCATGCTCATTCATGCAGAAAAAAAATGTTAAATCGTGGGGCATTAGTGTTAACCATGTGCGAGACAAGACAAGTTCAACTGATTGTGAGGTGAACCAAGCGTGGGTTAATAGTATTGTTGTTATATCACACAACAGAAAGTAAACAACAGATATCGTTAAAGTTAATGATTATAATATAATCAATATCTAAATTAAAATTAAATTTAAACGTGATTAATACAGTACATAGAAAACAGCACTTCGCTGCAGCACAGCACATGTGTTTCTCACCGATGAAGCCAATAGGCTATTTTTAGCATTTAACATTCTTTTGTAGCGGCGTGTACAGCATATTCCTGAATTGGCAGCATACAAAGAATTTTGGCATCGTCTGATTATTTCAGTAGAAGCCAGTTTGTTTTGTAAATAATTCTTAAAACAACCACTGAACAATAAAGTGAGACGTAAATACAGTAGGTATAAATACAAAATTTATTTTTCATTTTGCTAATCATTAAAGAGGAGGCTTTAACAATAGTAGAAGTCAATATTTTCACAAACTGAGTTTTGAACAGAATCGTGTAGTTTAAATATTATATAATTTAATTCACTCAACAGTTTTTTTTATTATTTACCTTAAAATGCCCAAAATCATGATTTTAGAGAGCCGATATAACCTGTAAGTATGAAAAATTATATTTTGTTTACCCTATAAAACACTCGCGAAATTATCCTCATTACCGACCATGTTTTAAAGCCAGTCATGTCGTGTTTATCATCATTATAAAGCTAATTTTATAAAGTCGACTATGGTTGGTCAATCTATTGTGATAGACTTTATTTTCACCAATTAAAATAAGGTTTTTTTCATGTATACAAACCCAAGTTCTCTATGAGAACGGCCCGCTGATTTTATTATTTCGTCAGTTTATTACTCATTGCGCATGCTCTGTGGGAGCGTGAACGCTTCCTCCTTGGTGTTGGTGTCTGTGATGCCATTAGTACAAATCCATACAACACAATGCAACTTTTGACTGGGCCTAGGCTACCTCTTCATCACAGCAGTAGATAGTACACATAGATGTCATGAGATAACCATCATATGCAGAAGTATTTTAACATAAAAATTTCACTCTTGCTGCTCACATGCTCATCACACATACATTCAACAATATCAAGAAACCAGAACAGGCAGGATTGAATCATCAAGATTAGTGAAAAACATCCTTAGCCTCGATTTGAACTTTTTTTCCACCCTTAAATTTGCGCCTTTTTCGTTTATTTATTTTATAATGTAATATGTTATAATACCAGAAATAAACAGTATATAATAAGGATTTTATGTTGAACAATAAATTATTTCAGTATTCGGTATTTCAAACCCAGAATTCCCCTTTAGACTTTGTTGTACTAACTAGGCCTGGTTTAGGCCTACACAAAGCTACCTAGCCTAAACCTCGGTTATTGTCAGTGTGTCCTTGGTCGGGCAACTGCTTGATGTGAAGTTTTCGGGCCTGGACCAGCCTTTGCCAAGTTAGAATACTGGACCGCCCCCATTCTCCGAATTCTAAGTTATTGCTGTAGCGTCCACTAGGATAGTTACCTTGCATCATGATATTGTTTATAAATTACTGTAGGTACCATTTATAATTCCAGTGCCATCTAACCTTTGCTTGTAGGTGTTAGTAAATTGCTTGCAAACGATGCAGTGATATTTGGTTTTTCTCCCCAGTCTGTTCTTGCTACACTTTGTGGTTCTTAGTTTCCATAATTTAGGATTTTTATAGGTTCATATATCTTCTTAGCATTTTGATCTCATCACCTCCTTTTTTCCCATTTCAGTGCTTATTTTCATCTTAATACAGTAGGTGCTCACAGAGCTCATCTTCATCTTACAAAGGTAATGGAAAGAATATATAAAGATGTAGGATTAAAAACAATTGAAATGAAATTGAAATGGTTACACCCAAACTGAATTTCTGTATTTTGGAATATAAAATAATTTTAAATCTTGAATCAGGAACTGAACACACAAATCAACAATTCTCCTGACCGTACTAATTAAATTGTAGGAGGTTTCTACATTATTTAGTTAAGTACCCTCATTACTTGAGTACTTGTAAGTTACCAATAGGCGGGCCCTCAAATTGAATGTAAACAGTGAGGTGATGTTTGTGGTCTTTCTTTTCTGGTAGTTTTTTGGTTTCGTCATTCTGGATCGCCTTGAGCACTATTGCAAGGGGGTATGTGCGCTTTATAAATAATATAACTTTTTATTTATATATAATATTATTATTGTTGCCTTACAACCTAGGCCTGCTAGGTTTTAAGCAGGTTTAGTTTCATCACATATCTAGGCCTAGCTGCAGAATCATGATCAGGCTTTAGAATAATGGTCCATGCAAATGTGTCCAACTTTGCGACGTTTTCGTCAAAGCCCTAATGATATATGTTACAATCCTGTCTGTTTCTGGGTTTCTAGGGCTAAAATATTCCCATTCCAATTCTTTCAGTTTCGTTCATCTTCTAATATCTATGGAAGTTTTTATTGAGTCCTCAATCTGTTTCATCCTCGAAGAGTATGAAAGCCATGTTAATGCTATGGCCTATTACACCTGCACAGGTACAGAGCTAGGAAGCATAGAGATGAATTACATTCTTATGTTTAATTTTATCTTTAAGGTTTTGATTGTGCAGATAATATATTATTCCAAATTCAATATAGTTTTCATATGAAATTAATTGAAATTTAGACATAATTAATCTTGCTTATAATTAATATAAGCAAAACATAGTTAATCTCCATTTCAGCCGCTGTACTTTTTTTTCCCCGACAAGTTTTCTCCAATTTGTTCTTGTTAAAGTCACCTAAACAAAAAAAAAACCCTACAGTAACACAGTAGAGCTACTATTACAGCATTCATGTTATTCATGTTAAATAACTATTTTTAGAAGGAATTTGAAACCTGATTTACAGATGAATATGAAGTGTTGAATGATTGATGTACGTATATACATTGTCTGCAATGAAATTGGCACGAATTCAGTCTTGATTAGCAAAATATTTTAATTTTTAACTTTTTTTTTGTCATTTCAGGATAAACATACCTATTGTATTGGATAGGATTGTATAGTCGGTGGGATTGGATGTTTAGTAGGGGTTTTTGCCGTTCTTTAGTGTTGTTAGTGGATGCTAAATTTCTAATGAAACATTTGATTCATAGTACATGCTAAGATGAAGTAGAGCATTGTGCAACCGTCATTAGGCATGGAGATAATTTGTTTGATCAGATCTGAAACAAGCATTACACTAACAGGCAATATCTGATTAAATTTTGATGAGTCTTATGTTTGACCAGCTTTACTAGTTTATTGTTAGTATACATTAACACCTTCAAAGAGATATTCTCAACCAACACAACAGTTCTTTTCAGAACTATCTACGTGGTGTACCGCAAGCATTAATTATATATTATACACCTTCATAGTATAAAACCAAATTTGAACTCACCTCGCTAGGACATGATTTGTGGTGATGAAATCATGACGAACAATACCAAAACATTTAAAATTACATTAAAAATGTTTTGAATATAATTTAAAATGTTAAATTCAGCCAAGAAAAAAAGGTTTATACCAGTAAGTCGATATTCCAGAAATCTACAGCTAGTGCAGTATTCTAATTTATGATCTTTAAAAAAAGAATTTAACACACGCTTTACTTTCACTGATTATGTATTCAAAAGTCAATAGTAGTCAAAAAGTTAATATCCAAGAGGTTTTTTGAAAATTCTGGTTGATTTCAGCCAGAATGACCCAATATCTTTGAATTATTATTAACAATTATAATTACTTTTATTTTAGTCATTTCAACACTGTATGTACCACATTGTTGTGTACATTACACACTGTTAATTCCTTATTTGATTGGATTTATTCGGTGTAAACACCAAGGATAGCCCACGAAAGTCTAGAAGAAGACTTTTTTCCAGCGGGGTCCTTCTGGTGGTGATTGGCCAGTACACCGGGAGACAATCCCCTGCTCTTTTCCAAAGAGTGTACTGCGGTCTTAACATGCACATGGGCCATAAATGCACACGGGACCAACGGCTTAAACGTCTCATCCGAAAGACGGTGCGCTATTGTAACTTGTATTTCAGCCCTCCAGCTGAAACACAAAGAAAGGCAGTGATGGGAATTAAACCGGGGACCTAGAGATCTCCACGGTTCAGCGCAGTAAATGAAGTACAGTAAATGACAAAATGCTAAAGCAAAATGATTGATAACCTCGTCTGTAAGGTGTTCAGTTGAAAATTTCTAATATTCATGAGTTTGTCTGTAAGTGAAAATTAAATTGCTACACTAGGAAGAACTGTAGGATCATATCATCATTCAAAATTAGTAACTGTTGCTCAGGTAGAAATGCTTAATTATTCAGGTTAATAGTAATTCAGTGTGGAATCATTGTTTTTCTTGAGACCTAGGTAATAAATATTGGTAGCTTAAATCTAAATTTGTAAGCAGCAAAAAAAAAAAAACGTGAATTAAAATCTTACCGTACACCAAGGGATATCCGTAAAAATTGGTCGGAGGACCAAAGTGAATTTTTTATTTAACAATGAAGGCCACACCCAGTGTTTCCATCGTGCTTGCGAAACTGCTTTTATACCACTTTATACTCAGTTTTGATATTAGGTCTGTGACAGGCCACGATAAGCAAGGGGCCAAAAATGGTAGTGTTGTCACAGGCCTCGAAAAAGTTGTCCTTGGCTCACACTTTGCCCACTTGTGCTGTGCACTTATCTATACAAGAAGCAAAAGAATTCTAATTTTTAGATTTTTTTTTTATAGAAAATAAAAACATATTACTATTAATTTTATTCCTTCTGCAAACAAAACATTTGGTGGTGAGTGATGTATATATATATATATTTTTTTTTTTAACAATACAAGACAGTATTTATTATAAAAATTGCCGCCTTATTGTACATAAAATAAATTATAAATATATTCATAAAGTAATGACATGAACATGCTGTAATTTATAGCAAATCACTGTCCTGTATACCACACCTGTTGTATAGCTCAGGGCTAGAAAAAAAATTTGCGGTTGGAGGCATCGAGAATTTCCTATACCTTATTTTTGTGCTGCAGACAACCATTGTTCGACTGGTGTTTAGTAAATATCTGATGCTAGGCGCATTTTTCTCCAAGCCTGTTCGCAGCTACTCATCATATAGTCATATTGAATTGGTTACTATCTAACCTTATTTAATACATAGATGTACCGTATTTCTGATGAACTGTAGTCTAGATACGTCTGAGTATTATAGCATTGTCTGTAATGGTAGATGGTTTTGTCTTTCTTGGTTAGGCTACTTGTATTAATATTAATGGCATATGAACAGTGGAGGATCAATGTTTGACTACCATTTACCATAAAGCCACTTTCAGACAGAGCTGCGTTGCCTGAATATTGCGGGACTATTTCCAACAATGCCGTCTGTATGAAAAGGTCTGACCTAATCACAGCCGCAATATTGGGGTTATGCTGCATTCCATTTCAGACCTAGTAATATTACTGCAATATTCCTGGAGTATATCTGAAATAAGAGCAGGTGACAGTTCCGCAATATTACTCCTTACTTATCAGCAAAACAAAAACTCTAAACCAAGAAGTAAGGAGGGGAAACACCGTTGAATCCAAATATGAGAGACGTTGTTTAATGACCTTCCATAACATCTTACTGTATTTTGCTGTGTCCAGTGGTACCCATCACCAGCTAACTTCAGATCGGCAAATTTATATTCTTGGTTTGACAATATATTAATAATAATAATAATTATAATTATAATTATAATAATAATAATAATAATAATAATTTAATGTTTATTTAGCACCAATTCCAAATTATATGATCAAAGGCACTGAGTGTTATATTAATATTACCCCTGATCATTGGATAACATAACAGAAATGCAACCTTCTCTGCTCCCTGGGGAGTATACCTAGCGCATATGAAACTAGTACATTCAATGCTACAACATCCTACCAGGTACCCATTTATTTATACTCCTTGGATAGAGAGAGAGAGACAAACGTAGATAAAGTGCCTTGCCCAAGGACACAAGCGACTTGCACAGTGAGAGTTTCAAACCCCTGACCTCAAGGTCGGGAGTCCAAGCCACAACTGATGCGCCAACTGCTTCTACAACCGCAAATGGTGTCCATGCATGCTTGTTAGACAAGGATAATTTCCACTGGCCTTATATTGCAACTGCCACTAAAATCATCTAGATATCCATTCTGGATATCTGTTTTGGACACTCCTATTAAGGGGACATTTTTTTCGGCTACACAATTAAGGAAAGTATATCTACTTTTCTATACTACACGGCCAACCCCTATTTAGGGGACATTCCTATTAAGGGGACACATTTTACAGTCCAGAAGGTGTCCCCTTAATAGAAGTTCTACTGTAGTTGCAATGTCTCAGAATTAAGCTATTAATTCAGTGTGGTTGGTCTTTATATACAGTAGTGAATTAATTCGTTGTTTGCATGGAGAAAACTATGAAAGGGCTTTGTAACCCATTTATTTTGTAGATTACATAAAAGTTTGATATTTAGTTTACTGTATATAACATCCACTTCATTGAATTGTTACCACATTGGTTTGTTATCTCTGTAGTTGTTGAATCTTTTTTCATTGTTTGAGAACCCAAACTACAGTACTGCTCTTGTGGTATGGGGTCACTAAGAGTGGAACAATATTCGTACCCCATAATGCATAATTAGGTTGCGCTATGTAGATCATTCATACGTTAGTACGGTAACATCTCTAACCGTGGATGAGGTATGGTGTCACCTAGGACTAATAGTGGAGTAACATCCCTAACCTATGATGCATAGTTTGATTAGGCTGGGGTATGCGGGTCTTTAGGACTTTATTCATAGAGTATTGTCCCTTCTACTGGATGCACTATGGTGGAAAGCAGGCTACTAATACCTTCATAAAGTAATCCCTAGCCCAAGATGCTTTTCTTCTAAGCATATTGGTCTTTTTTGTATTTTTCATTTATATTTTTTGTACATTGTTGTTGTGTTATGTGAGCCTTTGATGGTTTTTTACCGATAAAACATTGAATTGCAATTGCAATGCTTAAGCACTCCCAACTTGCATTAGTTATATGTAGTCAACCTTGCCTGTGTGGAATATAAAATATATTCCATGTTATTTTAACCAATTATAAACCCACTGAATGGAGAGGCCCTCGAGGACCTAGATTATTTTGATTCACATAAACAATAGGTGAATTTGGTGGAAAATAAAATATAATATTCCCCCCATGTTCAACATAAGCTTGTAAAACTGAACCAACCAATTGGGTATGTTGAAGGTTTTAACATGCAGTCATTGGGTTTTGCTCATCACAACAGTTAGATTTAAGCATTAGGGGAGGGGGAAAATAAATAAAAACAAGCATTTAACTACCAGTAAGGATATTGTCCTAGCACTATGGTTGTCAACAATTATTCTTTGTGAAATATTTGAAAAAATACTAATAATTTCATGGATATTTGGTAGATTTTGAGTTTTCTATGATCATAAACTTCCCTGAAAATTCTCAAAATTTGAGTTTTTTACCCATTATTAACCAAACAAATACATCCACTTATTAAAAACTTGTGTTTATAATCCTTAGTTTCACTGGCTGTCGTTTCCTGGAATTTCCATAGTAGTCACTTTGATTGGTTTGATGTACTGGTACATCTGGTTTTCTTTCACAAAATCCTCATGTATTTTATCTATATTTAAGAATCATATGAATGTACAAATGGGAGCTATAGTTATCTAAATTGTTATTCTTTAATGCTATGTAAAATTGTATGTAAAATGAAAAGGCAGATGGTTTTGAAAATTAAAAAATATTTTCCCCTTTTACTGTTGTTAATCCAATGATGCACTTGCGTATGTATTGCTAGCAGATCCAGTTCAAACTGGTTCTACTGTCTTGGTTCAAAGGTCAATTCATAAAAGCAAGTGCTAGTCTTGTGAACAGAATAATATAAAACGTTTACTTAGAATATATATATCAGTTTTCATGCTTTTATTTATCTGAATATATTGTAACTGAATTAGTACATTATCACTTAACACTTAATTAATCCCCTAGTATTGATAATTAACCTGAAGTCTTTAGTGTTTATTAGGAAATACAACTGTTATATGAAAAAGGTAGTGGTTCTGTAACCCAGTTTTAAATCGATATTGAATCACCTTTTTGAATGAGTGGATGTGATTGGATGTTTATTTACCGGTTATCCAGAAGTTTTAGGTTCAGTCTGTGATGACCACAAACAACTTTACTCCTTGAACCCTAATAGGGTGATAATAAGAGAGCATCAATAATGGGTTTTCATCATGTCATATGGAATGTGGATGAGAATTAAATGTAGGAAAGGCATTACAATAAGAAAGTTGGAAACAATACATAATAGGAGTGTATAGTAGGGTTCACTACAAGATGGGTGTGCATGGTCCACTACAAGGTGGGTGTGCATGGTCCATTACAAGATGGGTGTGCATGGTCCATTACAAGATGGGTGTGCATGGTCCATTACAAGATGGGTGTGCATGGTCCATTACAAGATGGGTGTATGTAGGGTCCACTACAAGATGGGTGTATGTAGGGTCCATTACAAGATGGGTGTATGTAGGATCCATTACAAGATGGGTATATGTAAGGTCCACTACAAGATGGGTGTATGTAGGATCCATTACAAGATGGGTATATGTAAGGTCCACTACAAGATGGGTGTATATAGGGTCCATTACAAGATGGGTGTATGTAGGGTCCACTACAAGATGGGTGTATGTAGGGTCCATTACAAGATGGGTGTATGTAAGGTCCACTACAAGATGGGTGTATATAGGGTCCATTACAAGATGGGTGTATGTAGGGTCCACTACAAGATGGGTGTATATAGGGTCCATTACAAGATGGGTGTATGTAGGGTCCACTACAAGATGGGTGTATATAGGGTCCATTACAAGATGGGTATATGTAAGGTCCACTACAAGATGGGTGTATGTAGGGTCCATTACAAGATGGGTGTATGTAGGGTCCATTACAAGATGGGTGTATGTAAGGTCCATTACAAGATGGGTGTATGTAGGGTCCACTACAAGATGGGTGTATGTAAGGTCCATTACAAGATGGGTGTATGTAGGGTCCACTACAAGATGGGTGTATGTAGGATCCATTACAAGATGGGTATATGTAAGGTCCACTACAAGATGGGTGTATGTAGGATCCATTACAAGATGGGTATATGTAAGGTCCACTACAAGATGGGTATATGTAGGGTATACTACAAGATGGGTGTATGTAGGGTCCATTACAAGATGGGTATATGTAGGGTTTACTACAAGATGGGTATATTTAGGGTCCATTACAAGATGGGTATATGTTGGGTCCACTACAAGATGGGTGTATGTAGGGTCCATTACAAGATGGGTGGGTTTACTACAAGATGGGTGTATTTAGGGTCCATTACAAGTTAAGATTATGTAGGGCCACTACAAGATGGGAACATGCAGGGTCCACTACAAGATAGGAATGTGCAAGGGTTGCCTGCAAAATAAATGGGGAATTCCATATGCTTAATTTGGCCAAGATACGAGTGTGTTCTGGTTGAAGCATAGCAAGATATTAGATTCAGTTTTCTATTCCTGTAATGTTTTGAGACGTACCACCATGGTCTAAAATTAGATGTGCTAGATATGCAAGCATGCTAAGTGAATGTAAATTACCGTAGATAATAATAATACAGTAATCTGAATTGTGTTGTGCTGTGTTGTGTGAAGTATAGCCTAGAGGTCAGGGTTCCAGGTGTTATTGGTTTAACCAATTGAGCTAAGCTAAACCCAGTAATTTAGCATTTCTTGGGCAGACAGTGAAAAAATGACCGAACTCTAATGGGATGATTAGAGGGATTGAAGTAGTCAGGAAAAGTGTTCCAGTGATAGTGTTGTGTGAAGTGTGTTTTTCATACACTTTTATGTAAATCTACCCAACTGTATGTTCGTTTCACTTGCTAGAATTGTGGAAAACATGGCTTCCACACGTACAGTAGACTGGTTCATGTACTTTGTATGTGCATACAGGAAGTGGGCAAGCTTTGTTTAGCCTAATCTCTTAGCACCCTGGAGTGCCTTCATACTATAGAGTTATATGAATACGCTTTAGTATTGAATAAATAATTCTAGGCTAAATTAGTATGCATAGGTAGGAATAGACCCTCAGGAGTGTAGGATGCAGCACATCGTGTGTAATTGTTTATGCATCCAGTGACCAAGATGATGAATCTGCATTCCTAGATAAGTGTGATCGAAATTAAATTCAATTGCATATAGTGTAAAGTCGAAAACATTGGTGGTGTTTTTTGTTTGGATTTTTTTTATACATATATATTTTTTTTAAAATAAATTTTCCATTCATATTCTGTAAGCACCGGAAATATATATTGACATTCTAAAAATTGTAATTGCAGTTTATAATATAAACTGAATTAAAACCATTGTTTATGTCCAAAATATATATTCATAAGGGGTCGTTCACGATTATCAATATTTTCACAAGTATACAAAAAATACGCTAGGGGAGGGGGTAGACAAATTTATACACTTTTATCTGTGCATGAAAATGTTGATTAAAAATAAATTGCAATATTTTAAAATAAATTGCAATATTTTAAAATAATAGATTTTTATGTCCAATTTTGAATTATAATACAACCATAATATAATATACATTTCTATGTAACAAAGTGCATTAGTTGACTTTACAAAAAATTGACAATTGAGAATCAATATTTTTTATGTTCACTCTCAGAGTGGAGGGAGTGGGTACTGAAAAAGAGATTTTGGACTTGCGAAAATGTTAATAATTGTGAATGACCCTTAACTAACAGAATGCAATACTACATAAAGGGAAGCTAAATTATTGAATGTATGCTAGAATAGTATCTGGAAAATCCCTCAAATATTCCAACATTAAATTGCTCTCATGTATAATTTATAGCAATGAGAATAACAATCTCAAATAGACATCATAAAATTGGAATAAACCCTTGAAATATAACATATAATATCAATTTATGTTATTAGCTACAGTTGTGTTACAAATTAAAACAATTTAGTTTTTGTTGCTTTAGTGTCTTATTTAATTATAGAAGTCCTTAAATTCAGTGTCAGCCAATTTTAGGAGCTATGCAGATATATTATCTTTTATTATTCTGTAAAGAGTCAGCAAAGAATATATATGATATTGGTGACACTGTGTTTGTGTGTATGTGTTGTGGACTTATTTGTGAAGAGGAAAAAGTTACCCCATCTTTCCATTAAAACCAGAACCAAAGACAAAATGGTTTGGGGTTTGTTAGGCTTTTAGGTTAACTGGGATTGAGAGAATGGAATGATTTTTAGTTGTACAATAGTTTTGTAGCCCTGTAGTTGAACAAGCTTTGGACCTAGGTATTAAACCTTGGGTGTCTTGGGGTGCCTTAGGCATCAAGGCACCCCAGTTGAGTAAAAAAGGTGACCGAGGTAATAGCTACAGCTAATCATTTTTGGTATCCCACCCCCATCCCTCTTAAACTACAAAATTATGATGTGCGCATTATAAATCATTATTATTATTATTATTATTATTATTATTATTATTATTATTATTATTATTATTATTATTATTATTACTATAGTAGAAAGCAAATCCCCTAACCACCAACCCATAGCTCCATTATTTATATATTTTTCTTATATTTTTTATATGTATTTACCTTCCTTTGTTATTAAAAGTACATAAATGGTTATTAGATTTAGTATGTTGTGATGTCCTTGAGGTTTGTATGAGGAAAGTCCACCCTGTAAATTAACCTTTTTGTAACATACATTAACTCCAGACAGATTTTGGTTGGCTGAGAGGACCTGAGGTCATGGTTGAACAGTTCAGGTATAGCTACACCCTTCATTCATACCAGCAGTATAGTGAAAGAAAAATGGACATCAACAAAGGGAGGCATTAAGATTATAAAAATGTACACAATGTCGTCATATACCGTATATAATATACCAACTTTTGTTGGTTTTTGTATATAATTTCGTAATGTTATTTCATATTTTAAACATGTTTTAATTGTTAACTGGACCTTAAGGAAGAACAATGTCAAATTGATTAAGTATCCAGAATAAAGAAAGATTTCTATCTGCCTATTTATCTAAAATAATTTTTTTTTTTTTTTAAGAAACAGACTTTAATATGAATATAATATTTCAAATACAATTCAAATATAGCACACAAATTATTAGATGCATAGATAACAGTAGGTTAACCTAAAATACACAGAAGAATATTTTTACACACACATTACAGAGGCAGATCCAGGATTTAAAAGAGAGGGTTTCAAAATGTTTCCAAAAAACCCCAAAATTAAAGAGGCTCTCCCCCCGGGTAAATTTTTATTCCTAGATGGCCGGAAATGAGCTTTTCCGACTTCTGAGGAGTCTTTAATGACTGTTTAGTTCTTCAAAATTCAAGGTTTTCCCCTCTAGAAAAAGGTCAGGTAAATTTTGTCTAATTCTTTAGGCTTATACGTAGAGAAAAAAATCAAAGACATGAACTATATATTACTATATTATATTCCAACAATATTAAGTATTTGGATACTTAGTCTTTCTTCCGTGGATCGAAGAACCAATAGCTTGGAGAATGCATTTTCGTACATAAATTTGAAGGCTAGTTGGTCTAAGCCTAGTCTGATCTGAAAACCTATGCCGAGGTAGGTTAGCATGCATTTTGTAAGCCAGGACCAGTATTATTTTGTTTCATTTCTTCACAGAGATTTGTTTGTCCGAACCCCCTGAACTCCAACCCCCCTCCCCCTTTGGATCCACCACTGCATTACTTGCTTGAGGTCAATCATAGGTTTGTTATGAAAAAAATCTGGTAGTAAAAGTGATAGTGGTTGTAAGTCAGGGTCTCAATATTGCCGTCAATTTTGCTTGTGTTTCCTTCTGCAAGGCACTTTACCTGCAGTACTGTAGTCTCCACCCACGAATATGTGGGTACCTGGAAGGCCAATTCACTGATTATTGGCTTCAACTCTATTGTCTCCACAGGGAGCAAAGTATGTGTTCCATAGTTGGCTAGCACTGACATTTTATACATCATGATTACAGTATTTTTAAAAAACCAATCAGGAGTTCATTTCTATATGATCAGTGTATTCTGTTGCCCACGTTCCTTCCAATTTAAAAAAAAAAATAGTCAAAACATATTTATGTACAGTAAGTGGACCATAGTTTAATGAATTTCCAAATACCGTAGTGATCCCAGTGAAAACGTTGCTATGTGCTCGTCATTTGTTTTTGGTGTACAAATTGATATTCCATAAGCAATCAAAAACGACGAAAAATCATTTCTCTTGGATCATTTTGAGTTGATTGAATCTATAGCTAAATTTTTTCTCTCTGGCTATTTTTTTTATGCCCATCTAGTTTCCATTCATGACTTCGTAGTATCGCTACAGTAAGTATGCATTTCTTGCCCAGGGTAGCTATTTGAAAGGGTTTATTAATGATCAACCGTAGTTTTTTTCCTGTGTATACAGTAGTTTTATCAGATTATAGTATGGGTTAAATTATAATATTCCCTTAAAATTGTTCTGCTCCTCTGTAAACAAAATATTAATATTAATTTAAATTTGTATGTAATTATTGGGTCAGATTTCTGTAGAAGTATACTTACAACTGCATTAGGACACACACAGTTGGATCAAAATATAATAGGATAAATTCTGGAATATACAGGATACAGACTGAGTCATGTTATACTGTAGCTAACATATTTAGGACACAGTGAACCACTGTGCAAACTCCAAGGATTGTTGTAGCATTGTCCAGAACACAAACACAGTGTTTTTGTCAACACATCATATAGAGATAACCATCTAAATAAACACATAAGCATCCATGTATGAGACTGTATGTTAATACTTTATGGAGGTTGAACCTGAAGACATGATTAAGTTACATATTAGCATAAATCTGCACTTACAGAATGGCGATATTCTTTCTTGTTGTAGGATAATTATGTATTACTTGGATAGGAAATATTTAATTCTTTGGAGAATATTGTACGCAAATAGTGTTTGCAACATGTAAATACACACATTTTAATACACAATATCCAAGGAATGTTGCTTTGAAGTTTCTACAGAATAGAATTTTTTTTGTATATAATTTATGAAGTGTATTCATATTTTACAGATGAAAATACTTTTTTATTCAAAATACTAATGTAGTCTATTTTTGGGAACATCTAAATAACATGTAATGCTTACTAATTTTATTATGGTTCAAAAAAAGTCTGTTTTCAGCTGTTTTGCAGTTGGTACTAGGATAATTTCTATATGGAATTAATCAATATCCTATGAATAGGTTTGAGTTGCATTAACAAAAACCTTGGATTCATAACTAATTAGTTCATAAACACAATGTTTGTAGGGTTTATTTATATTTGTATATGACCAAGATATATACGAATTTGGATGTACAGTAGCACTTCATTCACTAACAGGCCAAGGTGGTGACTGTGTGTTTTAGTTGGCAGTAACGCCACAGCACTCTACAGCCATTTGCAGATATCATGGCTTACTGATGAGTTTGGCAGATTGGGGCAGGACCGTTCTATTTTGTGTAATAGGGGTCTAAATAACAAAATAATAAATTTTATGTGATTTTCATACGTTTAATGAATAAACTATTGACATTTAAACAATAATTCCATTCTAATTGTTGCTAACTCTTTTTTTTTTTTATAAACATAAATGATTGTGTGAAATACAGTATCTTTAGTATATAATACACTAAATTGTTAGCATAATGCTCATATGTATTCTGTAATCTTGTAATTAGGAGTTTTTCATAGCTAACAACATTTTACAGACTAATATGAGAGATTCTATTCAATATCACACTCATAGGATTTGTTTTTTATGTGCGAAGTAGCAATTGGATTTATATTAGCAGCTAAGGTCAGTAACACCCCTGTGTCAGAACAATGATTAAGTCTGGAATTCAAGATGGCGGAACAATGCATTATGCAAATTCATGCTAGCCTGAGCTTTGTGGCTTTCTCCCCAACTCGACTCTCTGTAGACCTTCCTTTACATTCAAATCTCTGGGGCTAATGTTTATACAACATTTCCTATATCATTCCATTGATTTTGTTAGAAATAAAAACAAATTTTGTAAAGTAAAGCCAATTTTGTAAACATCAGTTTGTGTGAGCTAGCTAACGGTAGGAGGGTCATTACAGTAATCTGCATTTAGATAGTTGATGAACATTAATAATAACAATATTTATGTGGCACTTATAACAGTATTTGTCTGAACAAAAGCCAGTAAAATCATTTTTGCTATATTCTAATTTGTTTTTAGTGTAATAAAAATATTCTGCATAATTTTGTTCAGGTCACATGAGTGTCTTATGTAGTCCATGTAGTCTTGGAATCTAGTATGCAGTGTAGGCCTATATTTCACCATCTGTATGATTAGAATCTGTATGTGTGTTGTTGCTGTCCTTTTGAAGGAGAGAATGAATTAAAATTCCTTCATGAATCTCTTTTAAAGAGCCCAGATGTGAAGCATAAAGTGGAGTTGAATAGCTTAGTGGTTAAGATGCTTGCCTTAATCGCAGAGTTCTGGGTTCAGTTCCTGTGAGGACAGCAGGAATTTTTCTCACGACTAAAAACAACTCCACTACCTAAGCCTCATAAAGAGATTTCGTGGATATGAGCATCACATTATTTCATTTATTTAAGTGGGCCCTGAATATCAGCTGACCTTCTAGGATACGCTGGAAGAGTCACCTTCTATAAATACGGAAAAATAAAAAAAATAATAAAACTAATCAAGATATGATTTAGGACAATTGTGATAGGAACATGGATGGGAGATGAATCATCAACCTAAAATCTTTGATAAATTTTTCCTTTATCTGATTTTAATAAGCACATTTTTAGAGAGGATTCACAGAGACAGAATAATATTATGTTAATTTTAATAAGACATGAATGAGGCTGTGGCACTTAGGCTTATACATAAATTAATTGTAAATTCATTGACTCACGGTAAGGGAACGGAAAGGGAACATCACATGATTAAAACACAAACAATAATTTGGGCAGATGATTCGTTTCATGAAATGTTGTCTCACTTTATTTTATTGCTCATTCAGGAAGGATAGTAGAAAACAGAAAGTTGTATATATTTTTTGTTTACCTTAGAGTGAAAGCAGTCTCAAGTGTTGTATTTTTCTCTATTCGTCTGTTTTACTATCAAGTGAATTAAGTAGATTTTTTTTATGGCTAATCGTTGGTTTTTCTCTTTTGTTTTCTTTCATGATTTGCTTGTGCCTTCAGTGAAGATGTAGGAAATGTAAGTACATCACACTATTTTTTTTTTATCAAGTTCCCTTTAAATTTTATTTTGAAGGAAGTCATCCTGAAGAAGGATTTTGGTAGTTACGAAATCTTGACTTCCAAACCTGTCTTCAGATCTGGCAGCACACTGTAAAAAGTCCACTCTGATAGTAAATAGTAATGTACGGAATACAGATCCCACTAGACCTACTACATTTTTTTTTTTTGTAATTTGATTTGGATTGCCAAATAGCAATATTAATCACTGACAAATATGTGCACACAGTACACATGATGCACCATAAATGAAATGCTAGCATTCATTATGAGCTTTTGGGAGTGTGACGTATTTGGCTGTGAAAAAAATTCTGGAAATATAAATTGACATGTGTGTATTGAAACCAGGATCCTGATGTTGAAAGCAAGCGAGTCCAACACCAAGCTGCAGCTCTATTTAAAACCAGTATTTTAAGTAGTGGTACATAGAGTACTCAAGAAATAAGTATTACTTTGTACTACTAAATGACTGAATAGATGCATTTGTAAATGATTGCATTTGGTTTAAATTTTACATACAAAAACTTATTTTAAATTTATATAATATATATTGAATTGAGTGGCATTTTACATAAATAGGAATGTAAAATGTATAACTTAGATTTCTTAATGTAAAATATCGATATAAGGTGTTGATTTGCAGTATATAAATGTTGCATTTTATTAATGTATTAAATTGATTTTATTTCAGGTTCAAGATGATGATGGAATGTTAGAAAAAGAAGAAATATCACAGCAATCAAGGAAAAAGAAATTAATTGAGTGTGTGCTTTCAGATGCTACTGTTGATAGCTCAAGTGCATCCTTACGAGGAACCACCTCACCACCGCCACCACCTCCTCCCCCTCCAAAGCAGATGTTGGAGCAATCAACAAGGACTGATACTGTTATACCCCCTCCTCCACCCCCTCAACAGCAGATGGATCTTTTCAGTGGTTTGCCACCTCCAAAACTTGATATCGATCTTCCTCCACCTCCGCCACCACCCCCTAACAAAAATGACAAGTATAAAGTAGGGTTAATTGACCAGCCGCCACCACCACCTCCCCCTTTACCACGGCGATTTGATCCATATAAGAATCTACCTCTGGCTGCTTCTGATGAGTTATTACCTCCACCACCACCACCAGGTGATAAACCAAAAAATCTTTCAAAAACTAAAGTGAGTTATTCTCCACCTCCAACTACTTCCTCCTGCCAAGTTGCAGATTCATCATTTGATTCAACTAATATTGCATTCCTATCATCACCCCCTCCCCCTCCCCCTCCACCACAGCAAAGTGTCAATAAACAAGAAGATTGGGTCAAGTCCATATGTACACTTTTAGCTCCACCACCACCCCCTCCTCCTCCACCTCCAAAAGAAGAGGCTACCACTACTAACATAAGTAGTTCTTTGGCACCACATGCAGACTCTAACATTAAAAACCAGTCAAAGAAAGTAGTGGTAAAGGAAGACAACATGGGTGATCTTGAATCAAATAGAGTATTAGTGCCTAAAGAATGTCCAGAACCTCTAAAGTTAACTAAATCTTTAGCGGATTCAAATACTTTTCAAGAGTGTCACACAACTGTTTTTGCGTCGCATGTTGTGGAGCAAGAATCTTTGAAAACTGGATCAATCTGGAAAGACTCTGTTGTTGGAAAAATTGATAAAGTCGTTAATAAGAAACCATCTAGAACATCCAAATGGGATATTAAACCTCAATTTCTGCAGAGGATTGAGGAAAAGCAAAAGAAAGCAGCAGCAGAGATCCTTCTTCCTAAAACAAGTATTACAGAGAATGCGTCACTGTCAGAATCATTAGAAGAGAAAATGTTCCGTGAGCTTGAAAAAGAACTTGTTACAAAGAAATTAAAAGGAGATAAATCTGTTTCTAGTGAGTCTGACAAAAACAAGTCATTGTCTGATAAACACCAGAAGAAAGATCATGTTCTAGAAAATAATTCATTGGGAGATTCAAAGAGAAAGCAAGTAGAATCCAAAAATATTGAGTCAGATGCTAAATCAAATATTGGAAGTGATGTTAAAAAACAAAATGAAGTAATTAGTCCTACAAAACATAAGAAGAAAAAGAAAGGACTTGAGTTCAAGCCATTTGTTATTAAAACGCAAAAAACAGCAGAGCGAATTGCCACTAGAGGGCCATTTCAAATTAAATCAGAACCCGAGGATCGTGATTCAGTTGTAGAAAGCACTTACCTGCCTCCAAAACATATGACTGGGAAAATTCCATCTATGAAATATAAAGCTAAGCAGAAAGCAGATTTGTTAGATACAATTAAAAGGGATGCGAAAAAAGAACTTAAAACAACTGCTGATAATACCAAGAAATTTGAAATTAAATTAGAAAGCAACAGCTTCTCAAATTTGGATTTTAAGCCATGTGTGAAAAGCCCACTGAAATTTGAACCAAATGTTGATGTAAAAGATCTAAAAGGATTTGAATCAAATGTTCATGTAAAAGATCGTCAGAAAGATGTGAAAGGATTTGAACCAAATGTTGAGTTAAAAGAACTGAAAGGATTTAATTTAAAAACCGAGAATAAACCTGGAACTAAACCATCAGTGTTGATAGGTTTCAAAGAAACAAATGTGAAAAAAATTGAGCTGGAAAAAAATGTGAAAATAGAAGCAGTGGAAACAACAACATCATTTGGAAAAGAATTATCCGATTTGAGCTATGCACAGCTGATAATGAAATCGGAAACTAATGTCAAGCATACAAATATAATAAGTTTTCATTCTGGCTCATCAGAAAGTAAGTTAAATAACGTCAATAAAATTCAACATTGTATTGATTCAAAATTTGATGACAAAATCTCAAATATTAAAATTGAACCAGAAGAAACTGCAATTGAACTGATTGATGCTAGAATTAAGCCTGTTGAAACTGGAAATAAACTGGTTGATGCTGAAACTAAACCGGTTGACACTGAAACAAAACAGCTTTGTGCTGGAACTAAACCGGTTGATACTGGAACTAATATTGTTGACACTCAAACTATACCAGTTGACTCTAGAACTAAACAGGTTGAAATTGGTAGCAAGCCTGTTGATACCAGGACTGATCTGATTGACATTGAAATTAAACAAATGGACTTAAATAGATGTATGACTTCAAATGAAATAAGTGGTAATGTTATTCCACTTGGCCAGATCTGTAAATTGGAACCTGATGAAGTAAGGACAGAATGTCTAGGAGGAAAATCTGATTTATTCCCTATTGCAACAGAAAAACTCTTACCATTCAGCAACATTGCACCAGAAAAGTATCAGAAAAAAGCACCCAAGGAACGATTTAAATTTGTGATCGATAAGAAAATTAAGAATCAAATTTTACCACTTAATCCTCTAGCAATTGAAAAGAAAGCAAGTGTCAATAAATTTATTGATAATTCCAGAAATGTTAAAAATGAAGGACATAAAGCAATACCTCATGAAATAGAATCAGTGACTTCTACAGAAGGCCATGGTCTTGTGTATTCTGAAAAAAGTAAAATCTTGGAGAAAATACCTTTGCCTGAAATCCCAATTGAAGATACTGAGGCAAGTCAAAAAACCATAACTGTACAAGATGTTGAGATGGAAAAGTTGATTCCCGTCAGTATTCCAGCCCAGCAGCATACCTTAAGTCCTGACACTTTTCCAACACGGCAAGAATTTGAAAATACAATTCCAAATGTGCAGGCTGAAAAGGGCAGCTCTGTTTACACCAGTGGCACATCAGTGAGTGATGGTGAGACAGTGTCCAGCAGTGCTCATAATGTAGACAATGGCAACAATTTAGATGCAATGATTGAGTCGGAGAAAAATGAACATTCAGACCCAATGAGCGAGCAAGTTTCCTGTAGTCTTCATGAGGTAGATATAAGTAAACATTCAGATGCAGTGATGGAACCAGTGTCTTGCAGTGCTCGTAATGTAGAGCAGAGTGAACATTTACATGCAGGTAACTACCCATCAGAGGTCAATGACCCCAAGCACATAGACTATAATTCTAAATATTTGAACTCAGAAATGGATGTTTCTGGAAGCAGTACTCATGATGTATTGAAAAGTAAGAATTTAAATGCCGGTAAGCACCCATCAGATGTCAACCCCAAGCACATAGATTCTAATTCCAAATATATGAACTCTAAAATCGATGTTGCTGGAAGAATTTCTAACGATTCAGAATTGAAAAAAGAGGCCCAAGACTATAATGCTTTTGGAAATATTTCAGAAAGATTGCCAAACCTTTCGGATGTTGATGCATCAGCCAATCAGAAATGTTTAAGTAATTCTGAAAATGTTTCGACTGAAATTCCTCAGGAATCTGTATTTAGTCAATCTTTGGAACGTCATTTGAAAGTTCCTGGAGATGAAAATAAGGAGTTGCATACTGATCAAAGTAATGTTGACATGATTGTATCCCAGGATTCCAATTCTTCTCAAAATGATGTAAGCAACCAGGATTTGAGCTCAGGAACAAACCATTCCAACTCAGACATTACAGACTCTGAAAATGGAGATTTGACTTACAAAAGAAAAGGCAAGCGAAAAAGTTGGCATGTTGATTCAGATAACAGTCAGATTGAAGCAGAAAAACCTAGCAAAGGGAGGAGGAGAAGTAGCAGAATCAAGTCTTTAGAAGTAAAAAGGAAAGAATCACCCAAAACTGTAATGGAAGAATCCAACAAAGTGAAGAATGATTCAAAACATAGTTCTACAGAACATTCTCCAGTGCATGAAACTACAGAAAATATTGAGACAGTTAAAGTTAAAAATCATGCATTCACTCAAGAAGATTTACAACAAAAACAAGAAATTACTATGACTTCTGAAGTCAGTCACATTCCATCAAAACAAACAGAGCCCCAAACTTGTATTATGGGAAAAGAGCAGAGTCAAAGTTCAAATATTAGCAGGCAATACCATGCTGATCCTAATTTTGATAGGGAGGATAAGACACATGATGGAGAGGAGAAAGTGTTTGAGTTATTACCAAATGGAAGCAAATGCTCTGAGAACAAAGATATAGTTGCTGTTGGTAATCTGGATATAAAAAATCTTAAAGAAAACAGTGTTGAAGATTTGTCTGTGGATGATAATTGTAAGATTAAAGTTGATCTCCTAGGCCCAGGCTTGGTTACTGTTAGTGAGGCAGAGAAAATCAGTGCTTCAGGGCAGAGTGGTGGTAGTTCCACCTATGAACATTCTGAAAAGAAGCATAGAGTAAAAGAAATCCCAGATTATAAGACTATGGGCATCTTAGAGGAACAAGACATCCCATCATTTGACAGTATTATGGAAAATATTTATTTAACAGAAAGGTAAGGGATTTTTTTTTTATTCATAAAACTGCTAATTGACAATATTGAAATATAGATTATTAGGCCACGAGAATGAAAGTTGTAGGTTTGCTTCCGAAAAATTTTGAAAACACATGAGGCATTTTTTCATTTTTCATTATTCATTATTTTTTTTATAAATGCTGTCCACAAGCCGCAGCATTGGTAATTTTACATTTATTCCCAAGAAACAATGCTTACAGTCATAAATGTACACTAGCCTATAAAACAGATCCTTTTCTACATTTAAGACCTCTTTAAACATCAGAAAGATCGATTTGACCCGTAAATGACCTCAGCAGTGATCGGCGATCATGGTGGGATGTGGTCAGGCTTGCCTTCGCTCGGTGTTCGCGACGAGTGATCAGTGATGAATAGATTGTTTTTCTGTCTGTTTACGATTTAGAAAGTCCGTTTTTTAAAACGAAGTATATTTTTTTTCAAAATAATGAACTTTTCAAAATAATGAACATTTTCGTGCGGTAGCTTTTTAGGCATGCGGGCGGTGGACGCAAACCTACAACTTTCATTCACGAGGTCTTAGGGTTAGGCCTTAACTAGCCTGTAATGCACCTTAAGATTCAAAGCAAGGACTCAGATCAAGCAGCAACCAATCTACTTGGGCCGTATATAATGTTGTCCTTTAGGGGTATTTCAGTTAGGTGTAGGTAAATGGGATAACCTGTGACTTGCAGCTTTACTGGGTTGAATTGCACATAGGAATAGGCAGAATCATTTAATTATGGTCAGTGGTATGATTACGGTATTCAGTAAAATTTGTGATAATGATAATCACAACACCTTTTGCACTTTCTATTGTGAAAATTTTATTTACATTTTTTGCCTTTGCAGTTTATTATGACCTCTATTGAACCTTTATTTTTATTATAGGAAACGATCAAAAGCAAGTAAAGATGCCCGACGTATGCTATGCGAATGCACAACGTCATCTGAAGAACGGCGGAGAGGGATGCCAGCCTGCGGTGAAGACTGCCTTAATCGGCTGTTGATGATTGAATGGTATGTGCCAACAGCTAAGTAATCATCACTTTAAATTTATGTAATTTTCATTTTTACCCAAAATAATGCTTTTGATTTTATCATTCATCTTTCTTTCCCGCCAGCTCTTCAAGATGTCCTTGTGGAGATTATTGTACGAACAAACGTTTCCAACGAGTAAGTTTTTTTTTTCTTTTTTAACTTTTTCCCAAAAATTTCTTACAGTACTGTAAAACCAGAAACTTTTGCGGCACACATAATTTTGGCCTTTTTGTGACATTAAAATTTTGCGAAGCGCAAAAGGCCTAAATTTTATTCATGAGAGGAATACCATACAATAGCTGAAAGTATCGTATCGTGAGTTCTAGGGCTAGGTTCGATAGGCCTACAGCCACTCTCTAGACTTTAGTAGCTAGGCCTAGGCTAGGTGTCATAAGCCTGCAGCCTACCTCAGCTGCTAGGACTTAGCTGGCCCTCTTAGGCACAGTTAATTATGACAAAGAGAGGAGACAAGTTTACATACAGTACACACTCATGATAATCCTAAAGTTTGTATGGTATTCAAGCATCTTACCATGAACGATGTTTATGAAAATGTGTTTTTTTATCAAATTATTTTCCTGTAATATTAATTCAAACATTGATTGATGATGACTGAACATCGTGGTATGTCATGGTGTGCAAATTAGTTTCTATTTGCACTTCTTAGTATACACTGCGTAGTGGTTGCACATGTGCAGTCACATGCAGTGATGATCAGAACCTCCCTGATCAGTATACTTATTCGGTAGATTGGAATTTTAAGGTCAGAATATCAATTCAATAATTGAAATACATTCTATTAAGTTTATACTCATTTAATAAAATCCAACAAAATAATTAAAATACAATTTTTTAAATGCTGAAGTTGTTAACTCTTCACAAACATGTTGCAGTTCTTGGGGATTCCCCATTTAGGCCTAGGCCCTAGATCTGCATTGCATCGTCGTCAGTGAGTTTAGGCCTTGAAATACCGAAGGTTCTTGCTGTCTATTCATCATTATCATTTGTAAAAAAGTTGAAATTTATTTTTGGTGTAATTCAGTGATTTTTAATGACCAAAATCTCATTTCTGGATCTGATTCAACATTTATGATGATCAGATAATACTCTACCAGTCTTTTTTGATACATAGGAAATGTGACCTGAAACTTATTCGCGGCATAAACCTTTCACGAAATTCGCTAAAGTTGAATGCGCAAAGTTAGCTAGTTTTACAGTAAAGTAAATATATGTATGCAAAGCAGAAGTAAATAAAATACCAGTAAAAAGTTAAAATGTAATATTTTCTTTATTTCTTTTGTTTTTTTAGCATGAATATGCAAAGGTCGGTGTTTTCTATAGTAAAGAAAAAGGGCACGGTGTGAAAGCATTGACTAACATCAGAGAGTAAGTTTATGCTTTTTTAATTTACATAGTTTTGATTATATTGAAATAAAGATGAATTTGTAAATTCATCAATTTATTATTTTAGAAGTACTGTAATTAATATAATTATTGTGATACTATTAATATTTTATGTAATTTACATTAATTTAATTGTATTATATGCAGTAGTTTGGTAACACATATTATTATATATATATATATATATATATATATATCATTGTAAATCCACGTGTGTTCTTCAAATTATATATAAGTCGTTGAAACAAAAAATTATGACAACAAGGCATGTAGACTGTAGAACACTTCATTTATTTTCGAAAGAAATTTTCGGCCAGTCCTCTGGCCTTCATCAGCTTTACTGAATGTACAATTGTACCTGAGGATAGGTCGAAATATTGGTTTTCTCCAATAAAGTATTTCTGAAGTCTATACATGGTATTCGTTTCCTATATTCTTTTGTTATCGTACCGAAACACACGTGGAACCTTCAGAGAATACATCTTTAAATGTAATTGCTAATTTTTATTTTTTTTTATATTTAGAGGTACATTTGTAATGGAGTATTGTGGGGAGGTACTAAATTTCCATGAATTCCAGCAGAGGGTGAAACAATACAACAAAGCAAAGCAACACCACTTTTACTTCATGGCTCTCAAGACCGATGAGGCAAGTGTTTGTAGCATTATTATGAAAGTGAAAGATATAAATTTTATCAACTTGTAATTTACCTAGGGTCTTAGGCTGAGGCCTAAGTACTATTGACAAGCTATCCTTAAGTACCACCCCTAGTTTCTGGCATTGTACTACATTTTCATTTTATTGCCTTGTACCCCCTTTTGGCATAAACTTCGCCTTTAATTTATTCTTTTTAAGTAATCTGTATTATTCTTGTTCCAGATTATTGATGCTACAAAACGTGGGAACACCTCGAGATTCATCAACCATAGTTGTGCTCCAAACTGTGAAACACAAAAGGTAAATTAATTAATCCATCCAATCAGCTTTTGTCACTCCCTATGTCCATTTAAATATCAGGGAAATGTTCTTCATAGTTGACAATTATAATATAGAATATTGCAAATGGCAGCAGCTAGATGAAATATACAAAGGGCTTTTATGTTTCTACTTTCATCATGATGTGTCCAATGTAATTTAAAAGGCATATGTGGAAAGTAACTATGATTTGTGTGTGTAATTTTAGTGGACTGTTAACGGGGCATTACGAGTAGGGTTCTTCACAAGCAAACCTCTGAAAATGGGAGAAGAACTTACATTTGATTACCAATTTGAAGTATATGGGTAAGCTAAGATGACAGTTAATTCTTATGTGAAAATAATAAATGAAATTATAGTCATTATAACACGATGGTGGTAATAAGAAAAACAATGGTGCTATAAACATTTTGCTGAAGTCAATATTTACCAAACATTTGAGTGCAAATTCTTAATTGTATTTATTATTGTTAATCATCTGCAGAAGTTTATGTATTTTTACAATGAAAATTATATTACTGAGTGTGTACTAAGTAACATGGTTCTGGATTCAAATCTAGTGAAATGCCTGATTTTAAAATTAAAAAGTAATTTAACTCAGCTTACTAAAGCTAAAATAAGACTTTCACTTGTTATGTACTTTGTGCTTGATGAAAAGACATTTTTTAATGATCTATTTAATATTTTTTTTTAATCCTTAAAAGCGAGGAAGCGCAGAAATGTTACTGTGGTGCTGATACATGCCGTGGATTCATTGGTAAAAGAAAACCACAACCTAAAGGTCGTGGTGAAAGCTCAACACCACGAAGAAGAAGCACTCAAGAAAGACGCAAGAAAGAAAGCTTTGAGGATATCTCGGTGAGTACTAATGCGTACATGAGGAAAATGTTAAATATTTAAGAAATATGTAGTTACGTATGAAGTGAGTTGCATCATTTGGAAGCAGAGAAGGAAGTTTGTTTACTCATGTTTATATGTTTAATCGGGGGGGGGGGGGGCGGGGGTGAAAATGAAGTGTGGCATTGAATTAAAATATATATTGGTACTTCAACACAGAAGTACAACATTGCGTAATAAAACTTCAGATAAATAAGTGCTAGAATTATTTATTTATTGGCTGTCTTTTCAGTGGGTGATCTCTACAAGAGTATATTTATTATCTAGTGGACAAAATTCTAATATGAGGCTTGCTATCCTAAAACCAGTGTACTGTTGCAAAATATTAAACTGAGTAATTAACATAAGAATGTGGCAGTAACGCTAATACTTTTAATCATAACTTTGGCAATTGTCAGTCGACCTATGACCCATTATTTTAAAGCTTAATGTGGAGAATATGAATATATTAAAAAGTTAATTTTCTTGTCTTAGTCACTGATGGTGGTTTTGGCATGGCAGGCCCCATATAGCATGGTTTATAGATTGGTTTAACATGTTCAAATGTACGGTCAAACAACTGTAAAAATCTGGGTACTCAATACATCGTATGACCATTGTACAACGAATCCAACTTCATCCCCTGGGAGTGCTAGACAACGCGTCGCAATTGATTGTCAGTGGCAATATGAACGGATCGTCATTACAAATGCGCGTCGTGGCATTGAGTTCTACATAAATTCGCGTCGCCCGACGGCCATCGGGTGCAATGAGTGTCTGACTTCAGTGTGATGTCATTTATGAATGTGCTTGTGTTTTGGTATTGATGTCATACTTTTTCCCCCCCAGCTGGATGAAGAGATTGAAGCCATGTGTTGTGATATACAAAATGATGGTCTCCAAAAACCAGATGATGCCCTCAGACTTTCAAGATTTATGGTTCGAGCAGAAACAAGTAGTCAAAGACTGAAACTTCTACAAGTGTTACAGGTAAGCTACTCAAAAAAAAAAAAAGACAGTATATCTTGCATTGTAATAATAATAATAATAATACAGGAATTTATACTGCAAATAGAAATTAGACCAATCAAGACACAGATTTTGCATCGTGGACATATAGACAGTGTAATGATTTAAGTGAAAACACTGTAGCTACACTGTTGGGATTTGTTGGAAAACAGGCTTAAATTGACTATGAGACAACATCCAGATTGGATATGAAATGTTACATGTTGTATGTAAAACTACTGTATTTTGAATTTTGATAATCTGTAAATCATCCATTCTGAACCTGGTGGTGTTTGTCCTCTAATCCAAAACACACCTCCCTCGTGTCTACTGTTCCGTATTCTGACGTACTCACCTTGCATCACTTCTGGTCATATAATTGATATCATTATTTTTACTCGACAGGATACCAAGAAGCCAGACTGCCTCAAATACTTTCTGACACATCATGGACTAGCTCTTATATGGAGCTGGATGGTTGATCTGGGAGAAAACAGAGAGGAACTTCAAATCCAGGTACACAAATGATTTGTCAATGATAAAATACATTTGTATGCTAATACTGTGTGAGGGCTAGGTAAACAGTTATATTCTTATGTATACACTAAAAGTAATTATGTTTATGGTTTTAATCAGCAGTGTTTTTAAAAATATTCCTGAAATATTGTGGTTTGTTTGTTTATGATAGCAAGTGATGTATTTGGCGCTCAATTGTGTTTTTGTGCATTTTTTTTCTGCTTTTTAATTGTATTTTTAAATTGTAATATTTGTCTTGTTTACCATAGATATTGGCAACTCTAGACATTTTACCAATTCCGCATAAAAACATGTTGGAAGACAGTAAAGTGAAGTCTGTGGTAAATAAGTGGGCGCAAGAGGTAGCATTAGCTGCCAAGTCTTCTGAACCTGAAGTAGAGTACTCTAGTGCCAGTGAGACTCCTTCTAGATCAGCAACCCCTTCTATTACAACCAGTCAGAACACTTCAAATAATGTGCCAGCAAAGGAAGAGGCTGTGCCTTCCGACGTGATCATAATTGATGAAAATGAAGATGATATCCACACTCCAGTCAGAGAAAAATTGGACATGGTTGATGAAGGAGTCGCGACACCTAAGACTGCCAAGGAAAGTAGCGAACCACCAAAAAAGAAACTACTTAGACACTTACAAAATGAAGGTGTGTTGCCAGTTTCACAATTGTTTGTGGCATCTAAAGAAAAGGATAAAGATGAAAACAGTACTGAAAGTGGCAGTAAGGATGAGTTGAAAGTAGGGGATGAGATATGTGAAGCACAGCAGAAAGAAAATAATGGAAAGACAGAGAACACTGAAAGTAAACTTAAAACTGAAACCAAAGAGGGCAGTATTTCAACTGCTGAATCTGAAACTAAATTATCCATAGCCAAAGCAGCAGCATCCCTTCTAGAATCTTGGAGCACTCTCAAAGTAAGATCTGTTCTTTTTTTTAAATTTTTCATCAGTCGATTTTAAAATTTAAAACTTGATTGATATATTAAACTTAACAATTGAATTATGTGTCATTTATATGGTATGTCAGAGATCACAAGGCAAAACATCTGATAATGTGTATTTCTACATTTTTGTGATTGTTCATTCTTTAATTCCAGACTTTTATATTTATTGCCATTGTTTTATGCTCTTATTTCCCACAGGAGATCTACATCATCCCTAAATTGGACAAAGATAAAGAAAAAGATAGAGATAGGAAAGACCGTGACAGGTATCATGAGAGAGATCGCAGTGATCGCGACAGGGATCGTAATAGAGACCGTGATCATGATAGATACCGAGAGAGGAGTAGGGAACGGGAGAGAAGTAGGTATGACAGGGACTATGACAGGTATCGGGATCGCGACAGGAGAGACCGGAGAAGGGACTACGGAACCAGCAGAAAGAGGTCACGATCGCACAGTAGGGAACGTGATGACAGAAAGGAAAGCGAAAGCAAGACACTTCCCAAGCTACGCAAACCATGGAAAGATCAATTTGCAGAAGAACCTGAAAGAAAACGAGCCAAAGAAATTAGCAAACAGGAAAGGCGTCAGGCATTTGAAAGGGAGATGGAAGAACAGATCCTGAAAAAAGAGGAAGAAAAGAAGTTAAAAGAAGAAATGATGCAGCAACAGATGATGGACCCTTATTATGAAGATGAGATGGTGTTTCCTCAGTTTGTTGATGGCAGTGGATATCCAATACCTGCACATTATACAGTGGATTGTAATGAGATGCCATATCCAATGCCATTCCCAGAACAAGGAGAACCGGGTATGCTTCCTCCTGGAATTCCTCAAGATGGAATGATGCATGTGGATGGGAATGATCCAAATGCAATGATGTACCATGTGGATGAAAACGGTGTACCAGTGCAGATGCAAATGTCATATGGCGTGCCCCACAGGCAAGGACTACTGCCAACGCCTCCCCCTACCCAAGGAATGATGCCACAAGACCAGATACCACCACATGTATGTTTATTTCTTTTGTATCGACATTTGACTTTTAAATTTTAGTTGCATGTACAGTAATTTATTTTAACCTATATTGAATTTCTAGGGTTGGGAACCACCCATATTTTCACATCAGCCACCTATCATTCAAGATCATATGTTACCACCACCTGGAATTCCAGAGCACATGGTTCAACCTGGTATTCCTGATCATATGGTACCACCGGGTATTCAAGATCATATGGTAGCTGAGAACATCCAACCTTCTGCTGTAAGTTCATTATTCATTGCCATCTAACCTCATGTTCCTTGGACCAGAACTGTATTGTCCTTTGTCAAATCCAAGTGCTCTGCTGATCAAAATTAGTTTCCTGGTAAATTTTAGAGTTAAATGCTTGTGATGTGCATCTCCTTATATTCTAATAACATCTTACCTTTTGTAGTTAAAGATTATTTGATAAGTCTGTACTTCTGCAATTTATAAATATCGGTGTATTTTAATTGCTAGCCCTGGGAGTCAAATCCTAACCTACCACAGGGACCAAGTATGCAACCCCAAGCAGCCGGGGGTGGAGGCAGTGGTGGTGGTTACGTCACGAGACAACAAGCTCCAGTCCTAACTCAGGTGTGCTTGCATGCTGACTTGCTAAGTGTCTATAAAGAGCATCCATGCTAGGTGTTGCATATATGGGAGCATTAATGTTGGTGTATGATTACAACAGTTTTCGCCCCTTTTCTCCAAATCTATTAGGCATAGATGAATTTTCTTTTGCAGCATGATCATTTTGGAATTCACTCATCAAAAATAACATGCGCAGCACCATTAATGCTGTACCTCAGTTGCTGAAATGATGCTACCGTATATTAAATTTTCATATTAGTTGTTAATGTTACATGCATTCTTGTATTATCAATATCGTTATGTGAACCGATGCATAAAGCTCCCAATGGCTACTCCCAGCTTAGTAAACTTTTTTTTGTAATGTTTATGTCAATCCTTCCATTGTCATGGTAACTGTATCGGTATAGTAATGTTCAATAATCTATGCATGACCTTGTATTTCACTATTGGTATTCATCATGTGTTGATTTAAGTTAAAGCATTATCATAATTTGTTAAAGCAAAAATCCATTAAATATCATTCTAATTCTGCACATATAACCTTGCTGTTTTATTATCATTTCATTGCCATTACAAATATATGCTTGTCATCAACCTTGACATTTTAGCCATGAATATTCAAAGAATCATAATGAAAATTAAAATCTAATTAATTTGTTCACCTTTGAATTAAAAATTATAGTGGAATTAGAGTTGCTCTTAACACATTTTCTTCCAAAATTTAGAACTTGTGTATCTTAATAATTATTTTTATATATTTATTAATAATAATAAATAATGTATTATTTGTCTGAACTTTATATTTTTGTTTTTAATTTTCTTAGTCTTAATTCAAGGTATTGTTAACCTCCCAAATGAAATATTATTAAATTTATTAATTTAATAATATTAAATTGTTATATCTGTATTACAGCAAGCACCCTCACAAGCACAGACCACTACATTCATCACGCATGATGGGATGCTGATCACACAGACGATCACGCCTCTTGCTGACCCTAACGTCCATCAGGTTTGTTGCTCACTCATGTTCTTTTTCAAAGTAATTTATTGAAATCCAGTACCATTCTTGCAGCAGGATTTTGACGCTTGAAATTTAAATGACAAAAAAGGCTACTTTTACTCTAGACAGCGATAACAACATGATAAAAATGTGCTCAGAGTTGAAGAATATAAATGACGCGATGATATGTCGTGTTTTTATCGTGTATAGTGTAAATATAGCTTTATAACAATATCCTCTATCTCAATTTAAATGGATTTTAGATGAATTTTGAGTAATAATCAGCCAACTTATGTTATCCAATAGGCGGAATCATGAATACGCATATGTCCCACAACCATCAGTTATTTTTCATCTCTACAAAAAGCTGTCATTTTGTGGAACCTTTAGCAACAATATCCAGAGAGCTGGGCTTTGCCAAACTGTTATTTAATTGCATTGTGTAGTTGATGTAGACAGTAGCGAGCTTTCGAAATGGGCGATGCGGGGAGCTGCGATGGGGAATTCAGCCAACCATGAACATCGTACTATGCACTTCCCGTCTTAACATCAAAGCTGTTTCGATTTACAGGAAGATGCGCTCCCTCGTATCGCGTGATTAATTTTTGTATTTATAAAATTCGCGTTGCCGTAGTCAACACAACGGCAAATCGCTTAAAGCCTGTTGTCAAATCCACACAACGAACGACTTCCTCATGTATTCGCATGCGCACTACGGTTTCACGCTCCACTGCACATCGTAGAATGCCGCGTCGTCCAAATCGAAAGCTGCTTATTATGGGGCTTGCCATTCCAAAGGCAGCATCAGTGACCAAAAAATGAAAATTGACTTTGTAATATATTCTTATTCTACACATTATAAGCTTTAAAATGATGGGTCATTCTCTGGAAACAACTTTCTATTGCCAAAGTTATGGGTAAAAGCATTACAGCTTCTCTGTAAAAGTATACAATACTGGCACATTCTTGCACTAATTACTGAGTTTTAGCAACATTATGCTGGTTTTGGGATGGCAATCCTCATGTCAATAAAGATGGTTTTAAAAATTCTGTATGTTTTTCTGTATTATTCATTAATAATACTTCTGTTTTCAGCAACTTCAGAGCCAAATTATCAACCAAAATCTAACACCAGTTGCAGTCAACTCGCAGACATCTTCCACTTCCATTTCTTCGATCCAAACTGTAGTACCGACAGTGGAGGACATACCATCCCCTCCAAAACCCCCTCCCAATAAACTTCCACCAAATTGGAAGACAGCCACAGACTCTGAAGGAAAGGTGTACTATTATCATGCTCTCACCAGGTACGAGGTCAATAAAATGTCAATTGTTAATTAAATAAAAAGAATGAGAAAAAAAAAAACAAGTAATATAATAAATTACTTTGCAGTACCATTTATTTTATAATATGATTTAAAACATTAAAGAGGTTGATTAAAGCATTTAAAAGTTATCTAACAAAATATCTTCAATTAAAAGGTACTGCCAATAACTTTAATATCAAGTAAGCAAGTGCATTATTGCATATTATATATTAGCTTAACCCAGAATGTGTCTTTTAACATGCAAATAAAATTAACTATGGCTTTGTATATCACCAGGCAAACTCAGTGGGACCCACCCTCATGGGATGGGAACGATGCCATCCCAGGGGATGATGAAGTAGAGATGGATCTGGGAACACCAACTTACGATGAGAGAAAACACAGAAGAACGACGACGGCAGCAGCAGACACGTCGAGCGAGACCGCCAAGAAGTGTAAAGATCATTTTAGATCTAAGGTATGCCCATGTTTAGTCGTGATGTGCCTATATACGGTCATGATGTGATGTCATCATGACCATACCGTAAGATCTCCAATTGAAGCCCTGGTCTTTTTTGCAAACTTTGGATGAGCTTCTTTTCAAGGCTACTTTTACAAGGTAGACAGCTTCCTTTCGAAATGAATGCTTTAAATTTTGGGAAATTTGTACTATAAAACAATAAATAAAGCACTGTAACATCAATTTGTATCATGGAGTGTATTAACTGGCATTAAATCACCTAAACTAATGTGTAAATCAAGCTTGTTATTAATTAATTAATTTTTTTTTTATCCATGTACAATGTATGTACTGTACTATCTCTAAAAGAAGCTGTGCCATCTTGCAAGAAGCCCATGAGCTTGTTTTTTAGGCTAATTTTGCGAACTAAAGAGGGGCTTCAATTCGAGTTGGGCTTCTACTCGAGATTAAGTCCATTGGGCTTCAAATCGAGGTTTTGCGGTATTCAGGCAAAACCTCGGCAGGTCTTCACATTTTATCTCTCTTCACCTGATCATGTTGTTACCACGGATACAGTAGCCCTGTCAACAAGTTTTAAGGTCTGTCCAAACTATAAATGTGGACGTTAACCATGTGTGTGATATGGCCATATATGGGCATGACAATTGCATATCTCATATGGGCATAATAATTTTTGTATCGCATTTATATATGGGCTAATGATGTCATATTACACCCATATAATGGCAGATCACAGGTTTTAGTTTGCATGAATCTTGATTGTGTCTGATAAATGTGAATTAAATATAAAAACTGATAAAGGATTTTTGCATTTATCATTTAAAAACTTAAGAATTTGTAATCTATTTTATCTGGTAATTTTGTGTGCTGAAGTTTAATATATCAAACCAAATAAGAGAAATAGAAACAACATTAATGTAGGATACTCAATAAACTAATGTTAATTAATGTAGGATACTCAATAAACTAATGTTAATTAATGTAGGATACTCAATAAACTAATGTTAATTAATGTAGGATACTCAATAAACTGATGTTAATTAATGTAGGATTCTCAATAAACTAATGTTAATTAATGTAGGATACTCAATAAACTAATGTTAATTAATGTAGGATTCTCAATAAACTAATGTTAATTAATGTAGGATACTCAATAAACTAATGTTAATTAATGTAGGATTCTCAATAAACTAATGTTAATTAATGTAGGATTCTCAATAAACTAATGTTAATTAATGTAGGATTCTCAATAAACTAATGTTAATTAATGTAGGATACTCAATAAACTAATGTTAATTAATGTAGGATGCTCAATAAACTAATGTTAATTTTCTTGAATTTTTTTTCCTTTCCCCTGATCAGATGTCTGGTTATGTTGTAACAGTATTGAACACCTACAGGAAACCAGATTGTAAAATTGGACGAATCACAAACACTGAAGATTTTAAGCACTTGGCTAGAAAGGTATGTAATCAAATTCTCACTTCTGAATGAAGAATTTGTACCATGAGTTTAAATCCAGGGTTTGGAAGAATAAAAAAGTTGTGCTGACTGACTTTTGCATCATTATTTAATTTGGGCAAAAATTATTAAATATTTTGTAATAATATATATCATAAATTTAATTTGTATAACACTCATAGTTATGTAATTGTTTGTTATGTTAATGTGCTTTAGTGTAGATTAAAGTTAAATGTTCTCAGTTTCTCAGTTATGCATATTATTGTATTGGTGTGCCATCACAATTGAATACTGTATATGTATTGATTATGTTACTATACATCTTTTCCCTTGCAGTTAACTCACGGTATTATGGCCAAGGAGCTAAAGCATTGTAAAAACATGGAGGATTTGGAAGTCAATTCAAATGTTAAACATAAAGCCAAAGAATACATCCGGAAATATATGGGACGGTATGGATCCCTGTACCGGAAAGAACCAGATTAATCCTACAACTGGGTAGCTGCATAGGGAAAGTGAGGGAGAGAGTCATCGGACTTTTAATGGAGATATCATATATCCTAAGATTCTGATTTTATGTGTATAGTGTTAGTTTGGGAGTTTGTGTGCCCTACACAATCTATTGATCAATATGAAGCAACTGTTAAGATACCAAATGCCTATATTTACCTGAAATTGAAAATAAAGTTAATGTTAATAATGTTGATAATTGTACAATCACATGAATTACAGTTAGCAGAAAATGAATTTTTGGGTTTTCGAGTTGTAATGTATGTAAACCATGAAATCCTCAATGAATTATAGAAAATCATACTGAATTCTGAGAAAACTCATAAAAGTTGCAAACCAGTGATTTTGTTATATATTAATTTTTAAAATAAAAGTTGTTGATGTGTAATATAAATGTTCAGTTTTTTTTATGTAAAAGGTGAAAATTAAAAAGAAAGAACATTGTATATAAATGGTTTTTCAAATTTGTTAATAAAAAGAAATGATAAAAAATGGATATCTTTGTTTTTTACTACAGTTTGAAAGTAGCTGCTGGTAGTGGAAATGAATTATAATATAAATTTCTTTTAAATCATGCAACCATATTCATGTTGTCGTATACACCAAATATTTCAAGAAAAACAAATTTAAATAACAAAACATTAAAGATTATCAATGGAGTTTTCTGGAGCCTGTGTCAGTCAAACTTAACAACTGACCAATCGTGTGTGTGTATATGTGTCCAACACACCCACACACGCACATGTGTTACCCCACAAAGCACAATTAAGTCCTTGGTCTTACAAATGCACATTTATGCTATTGTTGCTTAGCAACAGTATCCAAGGGGCGGGGCTTAGTGATAAGGTCTATTGTAGCTTCTATAAGATACTGTACACTGGTTCAAAGGTACCAACCTTCTTGCATTGCACGGGACGGTTCTGTGAAATATGCATTTCGCAAAATTTATGCATGGTCATCAGTTTATCACACATCCATTTAAAAAGCCATTTAGATTTATTTTATAATTAAAAAAAAAAGGCTAGTATGGATAATTATACTGTACACAAAATGGACAAATTTCAAAGACAACCATTAACTTTTCTTAGGTCAAGAAACCTTATGTGAAGGTCTAGCATCTTATTTTTATAAGAAAATTCCTACACCATCCCCCAGTCCCAGAGTTTTGCCTCGATTGCTGCAGCCCACCAAAATTCACTTGCGCACATTTCATCAGTTGCACATTCAAAATGTCCTTGTTAACTCTACTGTTAAATAAATAAAATAAATAAATGCTTAAAAAGTATTAAATTTCACATTTTAAAGAATAAAATTAATTATAATGACAACGTTGTACTGATTGATAGACTACGAAGATTACCAGCCAATTTAAGAAGCCATGATATCAGGGAATATCCATCTGCCGCCCTCTATTTTATCATCATTTTTTTTGTCTTTGCAGGTTCTAAGTACTGTACAGTACTGTATACCTCCAGATTTCTTTAACGTTCCCTTTCATTCCTATCAGCATTAAGTTCATCCTTTTGTCATATATACATATATTATAATTTAATTGAATACCGATATTCACATTACTAATTTAAAGCTCGATATGATTATTCTGAAGGATAATGAAATTAAAATAGTTGAATTAACAAGTCCCATTTGAGACCAATATTGAAAAGGCACATAAGAAGAGAACTGTTAAGTATAGCCAGTTAGTTGATGATCCTAAATCTATGGGCTTAAAATGTGAATTATTCTGTATATAAGTGGGAAGTAGACGGATCCTAACACCAAATAACGCAAAGAGATTAAAATATATATTTAAACTAACGAAAAGAAATGTAAAGTGCTAAAGAAAAACCTAAGTAGAATTGCTATTTTAACCAGTTACACAATGTGAAAAGAACGTTATAACACCATGTTGAATAACACTTCACTTGTTGAAGTTTAAGAAAATTGGTTAATTAAAATTTTAAATCAGTTTACTTAAGTATTGTTTTGTGAATTGTTCATAAATTTTGTTTTACCCTGCAAATATCTGAAATTTTTCAGTTATTGACCTGGGTTATGTACATTCTTTTGTAAATTTATATGAGATTTGTAATAAAGAATGATGAGAGAGTTGCATAACATTCATCATCATTATAGGCCTAATTGGTGTGCGAGATAAACAAAAAACTATTCATTACAGCTAAATACACTGAACATGTCATTTATTGTAGATTACAAAGTGTTGATTTTTATACAGACCTAGAAATAACTGGCAAGAATATAATAAGTTCAGAATTGATTTTAGCAAAAGCAATATCAGCATGAATAAATTAATTTGTATGGGTTACAGGGATGGGCACAAGATTCTCCCTGTATTTGTGTACCCCATTATATCAGCAAGAATATGATACAAAGAATGGTAGACACTGCAACATTGAAGGAGGGGGAAGTACCCTGTGTCCTTTGAATCTAGCAGCAATGGTTTAACAGACTATGAAGGTATAATGTTTGTAGTAAAATATGGAAAACACTGAAACAAGTAATATATATCACCTTATTTTCTCATTTGATCATCGAACCCCCACTTCACCTATGCACCCTCCCCCTCCCAACATTTTAAGGCTCGACACACCACTGTGAGAACCAGAATTTTTGCTGATTTACAGAGGTTTTACTACAAAAATCCTTAAATTGATTACCAGACAATGTAAGTGCCTCAACAAAGATTGCAGGAACTTTTATTATTTATGCACCTGTTTCTCTTCAGTTGAAAAGTCAATAATTTACCTAAATATACAAAAGTAAATGTAAAGGCAGTCTTACAAAGTAGGCAATTCAAATTTAGTATTGTATGTGATTGTTCATTGCTAATAGTTTAACACAAACAGCATATCTTTAATTATATATTTAGTAAGTTATAGAATATCCTCTAGTACCATGCTCTATTGGTTTGTGTAATTAACCAACATGTACGATAACCATCTTGAAATAGAAGTAAACCTCTTTGTGCACTCATAAGAAAGAAATATTGAAATCTATCAACAACATTGGTAATCCTATCCAAGAATTTTAAATACAAAACCTTACAACTGCAAATCTTGCAGTTTATCGACACTTTCAAGTCAGACATTGCCTTCACAAAGGATCGGTTTACAAAATTATATTCACAATTCAAAGACTGAATATATCTTCTTAAAGTTACATTTTTATAAAGTGAGCACCATGGCTTTATAGTTTAAAATATGAAATACTTGCTCATAAAATATTTCCTTATGAATATTCACTTTGAAATCATATATTTTTTTAAAGATGGGGTTTTTGCAATTTACACAAAATTAATCTGCATTTTTTCTATTGGCACAAAAATGATAAAATAAACTATTGATACAATAAATCTCCCAACAAGTAACAATATTTTTAAAAATATAGATGAATATTTATGATAAAGTGCCAAAAGATTGTAATGTATGTTTGTAACTCTTTAATAGGTCAAAATACCTAAAGAGCTTTGATTCAATAATTTTTAATGAATAATTATCAGCACCTAATAAGAAGCTCAATCTTCCGTGTCACCTAGCAACAATCCAGGGTAATGTCACCTAGCAACCATCAAGTGATGCTATAGAGCAGATATCTAGGATGATCATATTACATGGGATGATGTTACCTAGTAACCAACATGGGTGACATTACCTAGTAACCATCATGAGTGATGTTACCTAGTAACCATCATGGGTATACTACCCAGCAACAAAGATAATAAATAGCAGAAGATAGAGCAGCTTCCCAATATAATGGAACATCCATTCGAAATGCATTGTTGGTTCACGGAGATTAATTTTACCCCGTCCGCACAGCAGCGCTATACATCAATACAGTAGTAAATATGCTGGTTCGTTTGTTTCCTGTAGTTTCTCCACTCAGTCGAATGGTCAAATTTTACCCCGCTCACGGGAGGGCGAATTTTCCATCAATTTTAATGCAAATACGCGGAACAGCTCATTTTTCTGCTACTGAAGTTCTTTGCCAGCAACTATCATGAAATTACCTAGTAGCTATATAAGATGAATTTACATAATAACCATCCAGGGTGATGTTACCTACTAACAATTTGATATTTGCTACACAGTATCTCAAATAAAGGTACAAAATATTTTAACCAGAATTCAAGTGAAATATTTTCTTTTATTTAAAGTAGTGACTACGCTAATTTTATTTTAAATAAATGACAATGATCCTCCTCTCTCTCTCTCTTAAATAAAATATGTATAAAAGTAAAAAATCCACCCATATTTACACTCTGCACAGGTTATTTACATATTAGATTTAGATTTCCATATTAGGTGATTTGCGATAAACTGACATATACTGGTATAACATTCAATACATCTGTTCGTCCAATTCGATGCAATGCTGCCACCAACAGTCCTAAAGTTGCATCCTCTCGTCGACTCCAAATCATCAGCATTTTTTCAGCTGGTAAATGTTTGTTTGAGTTTTTTATCAAGTTGACAGTATCGTCCTCTGTAAAACCGAGCTCAATCGCAAGTCCGCGCCAATCACGGTGGTCTAGACGTGTTGTTCCTAACAATTTCTCAACTTCCTTTTTCTTTTCGCTTGGCAAATCTGCATATAACATCCCTACGGGCACTGTGTAGAAAGAAAACAATATTTAATTAAGTAATTATTCACAATTTTACACTACAGTCTGCTTCAAATTTTGACCAAACATGAATTTATAAACAGTTCATATAATCTAATCTCTATGAAAAAGAATAATTATAAAATAAGTACCAGAAATAATGAAAAATCATTATGATCAAAATAATATTTCTTTAAGGGGTTCATATCAAAAAAATCTAAAGAATAATAAACAGTATTTGTGATACAATAACTAAGACTTAAAATATGACAAGTGAGAGTGTATGTCGTCAAAAGGATTAAAATACATTCAGTTGAAGGACTTACTGTTTGAAAACAACATCATCATTGACTATTAACCATGATTAGCAATAACGATATGCTAATTACTATTTCAAATCATAAGTACAAAAGCCCGGACAGAAAATGTTCGACATTGATAACATGCTGATGAATATTGCATGCGGCTCATGTTCTATTTAAGATAACATGTTTACTTGAAAAGCAGCACGTATTTATTATCTCTTTTTACACCATGCTAATGTAGTCTACATACAGTTGCCATGGAAACAATGTGTATTGAAATCTACGACCGTTTAATATTCAACGTTTACTATTCGTCGGGAATTGCCAAATTTATTTGATATTTTCATAAGTGACAATATTTAAATATTTTGCACCCTGATGTAAAAAAAGAAGCCGAGATAAAGCCGATCGCCTTGCATAATTCATATTTTATTGCGGCTTCATCTGATCCTAAAGTACTAAAGAATATTGTTATTATGACAAATGATATTTGAAGTCCCCTGGTAATACTACTGAGTCAGCCATCGACAGGATATAGTACAGTGATAGCAATAACAACAAGAACATAATAATCGAACAAAGTACTGTACATTATTATACCGACACAGCAATTTACTTTACTCTTTATTATTTTTTTGTGGACGATCCAAAATTGTACTTTCATATTTAACAGGAAAAAATGAATAAATATGATGAATAATTTGTTCACATCACAAAGAACGATGAAGTCATATATAAATGTTAATACACTGTCATTAAATTCACGAAGGTAGGCATTCTCGGAGCACAAACAAAGCAATTAGTAACAACATCGTAAGCAAAATAATCGCTTAAATGTTTATTATGGTGTCCTTGCTGGTGAATTGCGCCACTAAAAGCATCAAAATTATTTCAGATCAAATCAGTGATTTGCAAGTCAGAGAAATGTTAAAATAATTTGGCATTCATTGAAATCTCCTATTAAAAGAAGACTTAAAATGTACATTTGTTGCGTATGAGCTGAGTATCAAATTTGGCCAGGAGATGCAATCAAAAATAACAAGTCGCACAAAAAAACAGAATAACAACCAATGGAAAGTTTCTAATGTCCATTTTCCAATACAATTATCATATCTATATATGACACCTCATAAGTTTATTAAATTTTAATAAAATGTTTACATAAATATTTGATATGATGTTACTTATCAAATATGTATTGGTGACTTAAGCTTTAAAACATACCATCTGTCTGTAAGTTGTTTCTTTTTAATTTTAAATGGTAAAGAGGAATCTGTGTGTGCGAAAAAAAATTTCCCCAACCAGGATTCAAACCTTCTGCTGTATATGCAGAGAAAATAT
>NW_022704992.1:1916612-2002761 GCF_011630105.1 Anneissia japonica | reverse complement strand
TCTGTCCACTATCATGTGTATATGGCTTTATAAAATGGATTTATACATTGGGGTGGTGTGTAAGGCAAGGGGTAAGAGCCATTACTTACTTGCCATTAGTGGAACATGAATACTAGGCATACTATCCATCAGGCCTGGTTTCTGGTTTTGTAGGCTACTTAAGTATGGCGTAGAAGACTTCGAATGTTGATTTATTTGCTCTTTTGTTAAAACATCTGCATTGTTCAACCTGCAAAAACAAAACAAAAAAGCATTATAAAAAAATATCATATTACGATAGACAATAATCCAAGCAACCATATTATCTATGGCCGTATTCGACTGGTCGTTCTTCGTTAAACCACGCCCAACTGCGCAGTGGTAAAATCCTACCTAACGAAGACAACCAGTCAAATAGAAAACTAGTAAATACTCAACAAAACAAAATGGCTGCATAGTTACCGCGAGACACGCTGTGTAATCAAGATTGATTCGGCTTTGTGGCAGTATGGATTTTTTGTAAAAGAAATGTTTTCATCCAGTTTTTGAATTCTGTTAGGCTACAATTATTTTTTGCCTTCATGTGGGTATATTATAATTTTTAATTTTCTGAAATTTAAACAAAATTATATTAACGCAAATGTTGTTTCTAAACTGACCAATCCACCATGTTTGTTTTTGTCACATGGATAACTTAACGCAGATTAACGCACTCTGGTTACGTTAATTTTCGTTGTCAACGAAGTCTATTTTACGAACCAGTCGAATGAAAACAGTACTCAACGAAAATTTGTAGTCAACGAAATGAACCAGTCAAATATGCCTATGTCTATGTGTGGGTGGTTTGATTGGGGGGGGGGGGGGGGAGGTGTGGGGATTTAGTAAATAGCATAAGAGGCATTAGCTATGATTGGATTGACCTCTGGTGCATGTTTTCTATAATGATGTCCCACTGATTTTAAGTAAAGCCCAGCGGCCCTCCATACCAACCACACAATGTTACAATTTCTCAACTATTTCCAACAGACCAACAAGATGCCGAGCTGATAATTTCATCAACTGTGTTGAACTTGCAGCCGATGACTACAAAAATAAGCAAATGCTTATAACCTCTCCTTCTTCACAAATAAAATTAGGAGAAAAACACAAATTTTTACTGCTTTTATCATCTTTATGACCTTTGTGATCAGATGACTACTAATAAAAACAGTTCAATGACTCTTAAAATAGTTAGATCTACATGAATACAAAATATTTATATCCAACATTATTTATATAGTATTCAGTAATAGCCTTGAGAGCATGCACAAAGGTAAAATTGTAGCAAACTCACATTGTTAAAAAAATAAATGTATATTAAATATTGTGTGTTTGCGTGTGTGTAAGGGAGTTATTAATCGTAAAGGATATGAAAGTGATAAAACAACACTATATGCCAATACATCATTCATTATTCCTCCACAAAGAAGATTTTTACCCATAAGGCATTAGGAAGTAGCAGAAGAGTAACCATGGCAACTAATCTACTTGTGCAAAGCAGAAAAGAGGTAACCATGACGACAAATCCCAATTGTAGGATAATGTTAATTTATTTACAATATAATTTCTTGGTAGATGGATTTAGGACTCACAGTACATTTATTATTCTTGAATATTAAATGAATTCATTAAATAAGTACAGAAAAACAGTTAATAATTAATTATAATACTTGTTGAATACATAACATACATTAACTTGTGATTAATAAATGTTGATGCCAGCCAGCAACAATTAATATATTATTATATATTCACTGTCTAAGGACACATTGGTCTATTATATTGTCAGTTATCAGATTGGAATATACTGGAAAAAATTATAAAAATGAATTATAGGAAAATGAAAAAATAATATAATACATATAAAGTATTCTTAGAAATATTGAGTTGCTTCAAAAATTATTTAAATGCTGTAGGCTTAGGTTAATGCGTCTGTGCATCAAGCAGAACACCGGATTTCCACATTTCCACTATTTACAATACAATATGTATTTATTTTAGTGTTACTTATACATTTATAGCTTAGAATTTATATAAGATGTTAAAGGTTTTTTCTTCTTTCGTCAGGATTCTCTTTGAGAAATAATAAAGTAAAAAGTATAAGGTGAAAGTTCAAATATATGCATTTGGTATTATTGTTGTGTAGCAGTAGGTTTAATATATTCAATTTCTTTGTGTTTATATACTGTATACCGTAAATAAAGTATATAAAATTTTATTTAATATAGTATACAAGTGCAAACTATACAGTACCTGTGAGGTTTCTGCTGTTGTAGTTTAATTTTATAAAATGACCATTTCTTGTAGAGTACGTATCCTACGAGCCCCAGCACAACACAACCAAGAATAGCGCAATATAGCGGTACAATGTTGACATTCTTTTGCCGCGTGAAGTAGTGGAATGCTGTTGTAGCATCTGCTTGAATTGCAACTGTGACTGGTATACTTTCTATGGAAATTGAAAATATCAAAAATGATCAGTAAAAAAAGTAAAATACTAATAATTATAGTTATTTTATACGCCACCAATTTAGATTCTCGTGATTTCGTTGTTTGTGTTTAGATCATTTGGGATTAAATTAATGGTTCAATTTAGAATATTTTGTGGAATGGGAGCTATATAATAATGTAATGAATTTATTTTATTTTTTATAAATTATGGTTAAAAAGAACATAATACAGATATTTATATATGAAAAGATAACAATGACATCACTGAAAAATAAACAATGAAAATATACTAATATATCAATAAATGAGATCATAAAAAATAAAATTAACTATAATTGAATGGTTTTACAATGATATTCATGATCGCATTTATGAGATCGGGTACAACAAACGAGTTCTTTCCTTAGCTGAATAACCTTACAGATCGCTGTATGGTAATCTAATTTTCGCATGATGATGTTGGGTTAACCAAGATCATATGCCTAAAGCTTGTGATAAAAGACTTACAAAATGATAAAGAGGCAACCATCTTAGCTAGCTAATATTAAAATCTGAAGGGCATTTATTTTGGAATAAGCATTCTTTTGTTCGAAACTGGATTGACTCCATTCAGGGGGAACTCAACAGGCAAACACCTGCTACACTACAAGAATAATAGTGTGAAGTGTATCTTGAATGTGTTGATAAATGTCATCAGCAATCTTATTTTGTTACCCACAACAGAGCGGCTTGTAGTGCGTTTGTTTTCTTAAAATCCATTTTATATTTTTACAGTTATTTTATTATTCTATTCACTTTATAGTAATGGTAATGGTCTGTATGCAATGTGATGCGACAACAAAAAAACACACTAAAAATCCTAAGAAAACACAGAGTAAGCTTATATTTAAGAAGTGTATGAAGGCTTTTTGATATTCAATTTTTTTTACATACTTTCACATAAAACGTATACCAAATTTTTATACAATATTATCATTGAATTATTATATATTTAAAAACGCAGAAAATATAGAACAATGTAGGCAAGGGAGTGGCTCACATCACAGCATTTTGTGTCAATTATTCTAAAATACTATTTATAAAATTATGAAGTCATCAAATATTGCATCTCTGGTATGCAAAACAATTATGAAATGTCAAAGAGACTCATTCTGTATTATATAAAGCCCAAACTTGGATCACTTATACTGTCTGATCCTACGACTTAACTTACTTTAGTTAAACTATCAACAGAGTATACTAAATCCCCTTTCAATGCCAATTTGTTCTCATGATCTTGGTAAGATGCAGGGTTTATGAATGCAACCACAAATTTGTTTCAAAAATTATCCGACAAAGAAATTTACAATCTATGACTACAGTTGCGTTAAACACTTGTGATTTCCAACATAATCCACTTTAATCAATTTTTGCAAGAAAAGCACTTCATTTGTTGATGAGGCCAAAATTAAATGTGGTTGTTAAATTTGCTTGAAGTATGTAGGTTATCTGCCTGTGATAACACTCAATGCAGTGTGTGTGCTCTAGTCTGTTGTGTAAACGCTTTTGAAGAAACATTGCCTCAGTCAGCCAGGTCCTCACTCACCTGCCAGTACACGCAGCCCCACGAAAGGGAAGTTGACTTGAATATTGATCGCTATAGCAACACCTGCAGAATCAGCTTCTATACTTATGTAATACACATTAAAGGAGGGGGATTGAACACTAGCGGATCCGTGAAACATTGTGTGGTGTTTTTTACACCAATATTTCAGTTATGCATTTTAATGCTTTTAAATTCAGTGTTTTGTTTTTCCTCTCATGGAAGTCAAAGATCTACAGGCTAAGACCATTTCCAAAGGTGCTTAGACACAATTTTTTAAATTATGACTGAATTCTGTCGCCCGTATTCTTAAAACAAACTTTAGTCGAACTTCGAACTAGAACTTCATTTAGTGCTAGTTGCATCTTTAACTTTAATTTGTATTCACAAACAATGTAGTCGAAGTTTTAACTGCGACTAAATCAAGTCCTAGTTTTAGTTCAACTGAAAACGACTGGCAAGCCACGACTATCAAACTAACCAATATGCGACTGTAACTACAATATATTGTTAAATTGCTTCTTTTAATTGAGAACTCAGTCTCAAATTGAAAACTGGAATTAATATTATTAAAATGGAACTAGCATTGATGGAACACAATATATATAGGCATACTTAATAGCGCATAAAATAGGTAGATAGAAAGATAAGAAACAAGGCTGTTGTAATGGACCTACTATACCTTCTTTATCATTACAACGCACTTTAATTCACAACCAAAACCTAATCTTTTTTGAGTGTACTTTTTGATATGCGTTTCATGAAAGAGTGTCATGCATGATAGCTTTAGCCTAAGGTGTGTTTGATAACATCACAGTAAGCCGACAATGCAATGTATGTAGCAGGCATAGTTACCCTGCCAGCATAATATCCAAAAACCTACAGCAGAGAAATTGATTGTTACTGAATCAGTCAGGTAAAAAAAAATGTGATCCTTATCTTAAGTCCTTTTAATACTGCTTACAATACACAATTCTGTAGCTCTTCATCATAAATTGATAATAAAAAAACCCAGTTTTATTATTTTTTTCCTATCTTTTAAATCATACTGTAAGGTAACTGTACTCTTTAAAATTTGGAGTGCACACCTTCTATTGAACCAGAATTCAATTCCTACAGTTCAATAAGCATCTTTGGAGATCTCACTAACATGTCTACCATTCTATGATTCAGTTAGTTTAGTTTCTTGTAATCTTTTTCTCTGTTATAAAATAAGTCCTGTAGATTTGTTTGTTCTTTTGTTAAAAGTAGTTGGTGAACAGGAAAAGAAAAGATGGAGAGAACATCTATGTGACCCTTGTCATGAATGCATTGGTTCCTTGATGCTTAAATGCTAATCAAATCCATGCATTCCAAAACAGATACAGTACAACCAGAATATGTTGATCGTAATAACAGGAATGCTATAAAGGCGGAAGCAGTAATGCTATACAACATACAGTAGTCCAGATGCATGCAGATGTTGGTGACTGAAGATTCATTATTTAAATAGGCCTACCAGTAAACTTGCTCAGTGATGGCGCCAACGTGGTATATTAAGCTTCCAGTTGTTGATTAGCGTCAGACCAAGCTTTTTCTTAAATTAGTTTTTTTATTCACTGGCCAAAATACATTTCATTACATCTAAAAACAGCATAAAATGGCACAAAAATTGCCTATTTTCTCTGGACACCATTGGATTTCCTGCTGGGCAGGTTTCCTCCCTGGATGTAATAGAGGCAATGTGTAAGAACGTAAATTACCTTAGGGAGCCATATCTGGAAGATTGGTGCAAATGATTTTTACTTGAGAGACTAACAACTAGTGACCAGGAGAAAAACAAAGAAAACATACAAGTTCACAAAACACAATAGATCACTTGGAGACACCCACTATAATAAGTATAGTCAGTATTACCCTGAGGAGGACTAAAAAAAAATCAGTCAAATAACATTAACAAATTGATGTTATGTTTAGTGCTTGCCCTTTGCTAATAGGTTGCTATGACCAAATCAATGTTATACTATATCACATAACAAATAATATTTAATTTTGGTTCTTAAAAAAACAATTACTATGTACTATAATAATAAAAAGCATTTTTAAAAAAACTTACAAAACATTAAAAATAAACTAATTGAAAGCCATACTTCAACACTCCTTTTTCACTTAGTATTATTATATTAGATCATAAGGAAACAGGTCCAGTCATAAGTAGTACTAAAAAAACCACAATAAAAGAGCCGGCATTATTGTTTGCTAAGTTTATATACGTGGAGCAGTGATGCTAATTTACGAGTGGACTCTGGACAAATTATGATCCTTTTAAGTAGAAAACCAAACAAGCTTCTGTATACTCAGGCTACATTTTACAACTAGTGAAACCTCACCACATCAACAAAACAGAGTTATAAAAACTCCACAAAGGCCAATACAACTACTGGTGGAGGTCACTTTGCTGAATTGGTCCACACCAAGGAGGTACAACTATTGGTCAGATCAACGAAAATAAAAGAATAAAACTTCTTATTACCCAAGCTGCATACCTACATAAGCATTCCTACGTTCACCAACAACCTTGGCGTGGCTTACCCTCGGATTTTTGCGGCCTACGGTACAGTAGTGCTCATCTTAAATTAATTACACAAACCTGGTCGTAAAACAATAGGTTGCCTGTTTTCTTAAATAATCAGGAATTTATATAATATATAGTTGTATAAAACAAAGAAAATGTCTTGAGAAACTTATTTGATAGGATTTGTTGATCCTCCCAAAAAATATAAATAATCCCAAGAGAAGGGAAGTAGAGTGCTTGTAGATCTCTATTAACTGTGTGTGTATATATTTATTATACAGTATATTCCCTTTAAATTTTTGATGATTTTATGATATTGCATTTTATTAATTCGATGAAGTCAAAAGAAATACATGTCTACATTCTTGGATTGTGACAAAAGGTATGGATTTTCTCTTATAGTTTCACATCATCTACCATTTCCCCCCTAAACTTCACAACATCTCTTCTATTCAACTGTGCAACGCCATTTTCAGCTAACTTCTGGTCAATATTATTATTAACCAATCACATTGCAACAGTGTGTCTAGTGTTTTGTATGTCCCTTGCTTTGTCCACCTGACCACTTCCCACTCAATGTAATGGTCAATAAATGTCCAAAATTTGTAGCACCTTATGGTAAATTTCTTGGGTTCCTGGCACCATATGGTCAATAAGATATGGTCCATAAATGCACAAGACTGGCATAATCTTATTATGGTCAATAACTTAACCAGTTCCCAGTATTATTTGCAGTGATCAGTGGTCAGATTTGTTGCCAGAATTAATCCAAGTTTACAACTTTGTCCCTGGGTTCAATTCAGCTTGTAAATCTTGTCCTGTTTCCATAGGCAAGATTCGTAATTAAACAGAATCATCCTTGAGATTTTATGACTTTCAATTTGGATATCTTTTGATTCAATTTACATCATCCTTCATATTTTACATTCTTGTGCATCATTCATTCTTATAATCTTTCTTTTACACCCCTTGATTTGTTTAAAATAATTTCTACTATATATGTTGAACAAAAACAATAGAGGTACACATGCTAACTAAAGTGTCTCCTTGCAAAAAAACATACACTGAAAATGATAATTAAAACCTCTCCATGTATAACCAAACTAAAAATTATCTGGATTATAATTTATTCTGACAAAATTATGCTACCCTGCCAAGCTAAAGGAGAAATAATATCATTTGCATATTCAAAATATATGTTAATTCAAATGAATTATTTGAGATCTTGTAATTGTTAATTCTCAAAATAATTGTTAATGCCTACTCCATTTGATTGGTTAGCATTAAATTAAGAGATCCATCTCAATAAGGCACAGAAACCCAATCATGTCAAACATTAATCTACATGCATCAAACAATACCCAGCGAAAACATAATGTTATCAATCACAAAGAATATCCTGGCAACACTTTTACTGTACAGTAGATGAAAACCCAATTGAGTAGTGTTCTCATGACATCTGCAACAAATGCCTGGCACACAATTCATTAGTCATTTTTTTTTGGCTCTTTTTGCTTTAACTTACAATATAGAGGCAATACCCAGCAAATCCAGCAGAAATGCATCCCTCGAAAGCAATGAATCTAGGAACTAGCGGTGCTACTTGAGGCAGGGGCTGGGGCTTAAATCTCCCCGTCAGACACACCAAACCCCCAATGACCATGACTCGTCAGACCAGAAAAAAAGTATTGTTTCTTTTTGTTTTATAAAAATTTGGGCAAATTACATTCTACATCTCAGAATAGCTTCAAATGGTGAAAATTGCCATTCACTCCCAACATTCTTTTCTGTGAAAAAGGGAAAAGCAAGGACATCATTCGATTCTTTTAAATAAATTTGAATGTAGAGCAATTTTCTAAAATTTGCCTAAATGGATATAAACAAAATGAAGAAGCAATCAATCCAATGGATAACATAACACCATCTTGCTGAAATATATTTATGAGTAAAGAAACAATGTATGAATAAGACCATCAATAATGTGTCTTCCTTAGCGTGAGCTTGAATGTGTTTTTGTAAGCTTCCTTTGGGCTTTTCCACTTAACAATTTATATTCTCATCGTTACAGCACTTTGCTTGAGGGCAGACTTCAACCAGGAACATCATTTGTCTCTCAGACAAGAGAATTTTGCAATTATCGAATGTTTTTTTATTTCATGCAATCAATTAATCAGCATTTCCCAAGGACATTGCTTTCATCCGCAGACATGTTCATCTGAGCAGTAAAATTAGGCCAAATTTTCATTGATTTTGTTTTGAACAAGTTGTTGAGGTTCAATGCACATTATGGCCAGCATAGCTTCACAATCAATATGCAGCAGAGAATGGTTTGAAAGCCATCCAAGGCACAGCAGGTATGCTGTCCACAAACCAAAAATAAAGTTAGGCCTACATATTGTCCAATCACTGGCAATGATACAACAGTTTTTATTTTAACAATTTACGAAGCATGTATTTTAAATATTTATTTCTATTTATTAATAATAATAATAAATAACAATAGCAATAATAAAAGTTTCAATAGTATTTAAAATACCAATAACATAATTACAATTTAATAATGACAATAATAATTATATATTTACAGACTCTGATCCATAGTGTGGCTCCATAACACTTAATAAAATAAAGTATGTAAACGCTGTACTGTAAAATTCATTCAGAAGCTTAGTTAGGCAGATGTATCATTTGATGTGGGAACAAGTTCCGGTATTTAAAGGATTTGGTCCCAGGACCCTGGGATTATTAGGCAAGCACCTTAACCAAAAAGCTACAGATTTGCATGGTGTACTTTACATAATACCAATAAGCTCTTCTTTCTTCCTTTACAAAATATTTGCCATCTCATCTTGATATCAATTAAGTGAACATGTTCAAGTTCGAGGATCTCATTGTATTAGCACACTGCACTCATTGTTAAAAATTAAGGTAAAAGTAATGCCAGAAAAATGAAAGAAATGTTTACGGAAGTTGGAATTTAACACCACACTGCCTATTAAACACAATAATTAAACTCTGTAATAAAGCAAGATCAATTTATGGAAGGCATTACTGCAGGTTTAAAGCATGTACATAAAAGTTGTCTCGTGCTAACCTTTCACGAATGACATATAAGAAACCTTTCAACGGAATATTATTATAAACATTTCTAAACAAAATCTAACAATGTTGGCAGTGACTAGTCTCAATACTTTGTTAGCTTGCAGTATTAATGAGGCTACAAAAATGATGTGTTGATGTCTTAAAACATGAGAAGGGAAAAAATGTTGTAGCATATGTAACATTTAGAGAAAGCACCTCCGATTTATATACAGCTTAACACTTGGGGATATATACACTAAGCAGCTTACAACATGGATAGAGGACCCACAGCCTGTTTGGTCCACTAAGCATGACGTACAATTTCCAAATAAAAATTATGCTACTGTTTGTTTCTAGTCGAAGGTGCTACCTACCACCACATTACTATTAAAATTATACAGTTTAAATAGCAACATTATTGTATTAGTCCCAGAAACTGTAGTTAGCTCTGCTACATCAAACAGCAGTGAAAATGGCATGAAGCATGAAGCTGTGCTGGTAGCAAGTGATTCAACCATGTCTTGAGTACTGCTACAATATATAATACAGAACTTGTAGCATTCAACATTAAAGTTGCATCAACACTGTGTAGCATCATAAGATACCGGTATTTCAAAAGCAGCTTTAAAAAGTGAGGACGCTAATCACACACTATAAATAATTAAAATCTAATATGAAAAAAAAATATAATTAGACACACCTAAAGTAATAGGAACTTTACAATTTTCAATGAATGATAAAATTGCAACATTTTTCAGCAAACATCTGTTGAAATAGTTGGCAAACCTAAACTACACACCTGAAGAATGTTGCTACAAGCAACTTGAGAATTGGGAACAAAAGCAAAGAAATTTTATGATACAGTGCGGTGATATCAACACCTCAACTCCGTTGACCATTTAATTATGTTGACCCCCTAGGTCATGGTGAGGTGTAGTGCCAAGTTCAATTACATCATGACCTTACATAAATTGTTGTGACCTATAACCTAGCAGGATTAATTTCTCGAGAACAATTCCGTAAGAAAAGAATAAGCCATTAGGGAACAATTTAACAAGGAACACACATGGATATCCTCACTACGAAATTATTAACTGGACTGATACATCCATGGTATTACGAGCATTAGCCTACCACTAACCAATCAATGTTTATGATATAGGGTGATACTATGATTTAAACTGTATCAAAATCTATTTGTGCTGTGCATAGAATAACTTCCATTTAAAAGATGTCCAAGAATCAAAATGCAACTCCTTTTCATATTTGTATTACTACTTTCACATTGTAATATTTTTCCCAAAGACAGATATACTAAACTTGAATGTTCTATTTATTAGCTTTTGTATATTAAAATGTAATAATATGAGAGTTCAAACTTCCTCAGTAAATAATCTCATAAAATTTGACATTTTAAGCATAGCTTTATTAGCTGCTTTAGGCTGTATAAAGTAGTTTATAAGAAAGACGTATAAAAGAAATTACTTTAGTTGATGTTAATGACGGCAATGCACTCTAATCACTGAATTGTATTAGCTTTTGTGTCAATCTAATTCATTTATCCACATTCATCATTTTTCATTAATATTCATGTGTTTGCTACCAAACTGTACTTTAACCATATCAGGTTGGATTTTTTTTTTTGCAGCAATTTCACATGATACTCAATTACAATTTGTTTTTAATAAAACAAAAGGACAGTAACTCCGAAAAGAGACAGACATTTTGAGATTCAACGTTTTGATCTATTTGATCATTTTCAAGAATACTTGAAAATGATTTTTTCTGAAAATTCTCTCTGATATTGTCTCTTTTCGGAGTTACTGTCTTTTTGTTTATTTAAGACTAATTAGTGGATCCTCTGGTTTTTTTTATAATAGTTTTTCCATTTCAAATATTTTTGTACACTAAATATTGAGGCTTTGTCTGATTCCACTTTTATTAATTTGCATTGTCAAGAAAATATTGAAATATGTTAATTACATTCAATTCTATACTTTAGATTTCTTTCGCACACATTGCATGAAAGAACACTACTGTAGGCCTAATCTTTAAATTCAGTCTTTGAGTGGGGTTGTTTTTAGTGTTAAATTGCAATTAGAGGGCAAGCTTCTTACCCAATAAGCCACAGTTGATTTATGATAATTAGGTGATACTGTAATTGGATTAGTTAAAGTAGATAATAAGTTTATAAAGAACATGACAAGTACGTGTTACAAGCTACCATGATACAGCTAATATTACATACTTTAAAATTCTCACCCTACAAAAAGTAATGAAAATAAAGAACCATACAATGTACAATATAGGTCTTAGTATAATTTTATTGGATGTCTACTTTACAAAATTAAAAAAATGAAACATATTTTACATTTACACATTAAAAAAACAAGACTACAGTGTTACCAATTATAGGATGGACTTTTGTAATGCTCTAAAAACTCATTAAAAGCCTTAAGGAGTTTAGTAGGCCTACATTGTGTTTTAGTATGATTTTAACGCAAGACCATAATGGGACCATAAAGGTAGGACTTCCTCTTCCACAAATGTATGGCATTATAGCATTTTTGTAATATTAATAACACTAATAAAATGTTTGAATAATGATTTGAGAACAGCACTGTTGTTGGAAATCAATTGAATGGCATTGTACAAATTGTAAAGGCTGCAGTTAGTGGTTGAGATGTTTGGTTCAGTAAGTGTAATAGTGGGTGCACCTCAGTCAAGTGTGTAATCACAATTGTTCAACTTAGATCACGCATTACACCTTAAACTGCTGGAAATTGTTTGAAAACATACAGCGCTATATTACCCACCGCTGAATGTGGTAGTCAGAGCTGGCGCACGTACCAAACTGGGACGATGACTCATTTCGATTGTCTGGTCTATCACCGGTGCTCTAGGAAGGTGAAGAGGTCCTTGGCAGTGATGGTTGAAATAGAAGATGAGATACTGGTAGTAACAGCTGGGGCTGGTAATTAAAATATGCGACACCAAAACAAACACAGGCCAAGTTCAAGTATTGGGATATTCTGTAGGCTTTACAATTACAGCATAATCATTACTAACCTATATACACTTAGAAAATCAGTAATCAATAACAATTGTAGATTTAAAGTATCACAAGGAGAACTTAGTTAAGAGGGGGCATGCTAATTGGGATGATTAGTTAAGAGGGATCAGTGACCATTGTAAAAATGGTGACAAAATGAAGACATGATCAATTCCATAGGATATTAGTTGCATGGAGGTGTTTCTATATCACCAGAATTCAGCTTTTGAGCTCCAATTCTAAACAAATTCAAAGAAAATAAGGGATAAAAAATTAACATCAGAGTATGAATGTAGGTATTTGTTTGGATGCGGCTTCAATCGCAGCATGGTATCAATTTCTTGCAATCAAATTCATACAAGCAATGGATAATTGGTAATTTTGTCACATTAGCTCAATAGATTACACCAACCATGCATGCACAGACCAGCTTCTCATAGCTAAATGAATTCATTAATTGGACGGATAAGCTAGGTTCTCTCGTCGAAGAATAGCTGGTGGAATCTAGTTGGGATAATTACTCGTGGAAATTGAACTGGGAATGCACTAATGGCCGCTACATCCAATTAAACAATGATAGTATGATCGGTACATGAAACCCTTAAAATCAATTTCGTCATTATTAAATTTCCCGAATGTAAATTACAGAGATGAATCATCTCAGATAAAACAGTTAACACACTATCACTAAAGGAATTCATTAGATTTTAAGCAAATAGTTAAGTAAAGATTTTCTGAACATTCAGCTTGCCTGAGCAAAATATTTTTTGTAGCCTAATTTTTCTGAATTCCATTGCCTGCTTTATTCAAACTATTCTTGCAGTGATCTTGCAGTGATCTCACAGCAGTCTCAGCATCGGTCTCTGGTAAGACCAAAGTCTGCCACCATTACAGACCTAATAGATACTTATCTACCACGACGCATACTTCAATTTTCCAAAATTACCACCACACTTTAAAAACAGGTGTAGCATATCATGGTAGCATATCATATCAAAGTCAATCAACAGATCGATTGACTTTGGTCGGAATTGCAGACGATACTGTTGCTTTTTGGCTCCCTGGCTCCCCCTTGTGGAGCACCATCACTTGGACTGTTTCAATGCCATATTCAATTAAGTTTGATGAGTCACTCCTGCTCTCTTGAGCTTGGTTGGTGCTTCCCAGCGATTCTACTCACCGACATTTAAATTGATTAAGTACACAGTTAATGCGGTGTAAGTTTTCTCAAGTGTTTGTGCTAAGATAGGGAATATTTTCAAGTGTAAAACTGTACATATGTAAATTTATATGCATAAAAGAAAAAGATAGGTATATCTAAATGTCATTGTCAATAAAACTCAAGGTTCACATCTACCAAATATATCAAATTTTTAATATATTCAACAAATTTTTTTTAGCATTTTAGGCTCATAATGTATTGTTGCACAAGTTTTACATCGGCTAATAAGTACCATGCTGGTCCCGACGATACAGTACCCAGCACAGTACCGATCTCGGATCACTCTGCTAGTCAGTAACAATCCTTGGGTTTTCTTTTGGTACCCAATCCTAGTTTGTTTCCCTTAATTTTGATGTCTGCTTTCTAATTTAAGTTCCTGCTCTCTATCCATTGTCAAGGTATACTTAAAGAACAAAAACTGTGTTTCTTGATCAGATAAACATTGTTCGCTAACACAATACTCAAGCCTGTTTCATTGTCGGCATTTTGTTGCATGCAAAACAAAGTAACAAAAGGCATTAATCAACTAACCCTACAACATCAAACTAATTTAGACCTACTCTGAAAATTACAGTGCTAATCTCATCTACACTCGACATTAACACTATGACAATGAACACTGCTACTTAAACAATTATTTTGAAAAGATCTTGTTAGATTGAGTCGCTAAATCCTTGATGTTTCCATCGACCAGGAAGCTTACAATGAACAACATTCTAATTTAATACAATCATTCCACATTATCACAAGTATCAATTTCCCCCTTCAGTTAGAAAAAGAATGAGATTATAGACAAGATTAAGGAATGTGCTTTGTCTTAATATCGATTGTTCACTTGTTTCTATTCACTAATCAAAGAATTTAAGATAACTATCCAAGCTAATTTTCATTAAGAACAACTTTTTATCAAACCAAAAGATAAAATATTGTGTAATTAGTCCCCCTTACACAAAATAGTATACACCATGTGAGCTGTCTGTTTAGCTTATCTGTAAGAGTTAGTTCAGAACAAAATGATTTACAGCTTTAAGTTGCCATTCCTCAATCTGTAGATACCTACAGTAAGTACCTAGATGCTGCAGGATTCACTTTTTTTATTAGCCCAAATGAAAAATATAGATGGTGTAGGGGTGGGGAAAAAGTTCTTTATCTTTATAAATTAAAAATATATGAACAATACAATGTAGGCAGGTTCATTTCAGTTCAGACAAAATAATGCTACTTTGTGTTTTTAATGTAACTTTGTGTTTTGTACATTACCGTCATAACTACACAGTAATTAGATTAGCGTAACAGAACGCTAGGAAACTACGACCTAAATGTAGTTATACCAGAATGTGACCTCTTGAACTCAAGTGAATGAAGACAGTTGCCCAGTAAAGCGGTTACCTTCTAAAGTGCACACTAGCTACAACTGACACAAAACTTACACGATTTCACCAATTTAGTTAATCCATTCAACAATTAATAACTAGCTATAAAATATCGTCACTGGCTTAAATTAACTGATTTTAATTGGCTAATGTAATTATACATAAATCTGTGCCAACACAATGGAACAGAATTTCATGATGCAACAAGGCAAAAAGTTATAAAAATGTTGTTTTTTTTATTTTTAAAATTTACCAAGATAGAATTTAGAAAGAAATAATAACTTACCAAGACAGAATGTAGAAAGAAATAAGAAGTAATCCATTTTTAAAAAATTGGTTTATGAGTACACATTAGAATGCTAGGACAATCACCTTTTAAATGGATTTGCATGAAAGAAGAGGAATGGGAAGTAGGAATTGACAGGAAAAGTATATTTTTTGTTATCTCTTGAAAATCTTAAAAATAACATGGTCAACCCTATATAGGGTTTATCTTGATTTTTATCAGAGATTTCACAAAGAAAAGTTTTAAAAGTCTTGATTCTGTTTATTATTAATTGTTATATTCTGTATTTTGTAATTATGAAATATGAAGACTGAATACAGTAGAAACTGCAACTAAGGAAAGGCCTATACAGTATGACCAAGCCACTTGGATTATGGTTTGTATCCATAATGACTTCCGTATTTGTCCCCTCATAAATATCTCACTTGTATGCGTACAGTTTAGGCACAACAGCTGACGTTCTTGTTAGTATATGATGCTAGTTGTATATTAATTATGATGTTGATTACAATCTATGTGAGTTTGATACTCTGTGACCTGTAATATACAGATTACTATCTGTGTTGTGGACGGACACTAAATGATTGGGTGTCTGCAAACATGGGGTAGATACCTTATGGCTACAGTACAGTGGACGAGAATGCAAATCTTCAAAAAATGGGGGGAAAGTATTGGTAATTATTTGAATATTTTTATTGAATTCTTGTCATAATCATGTTGAGCATTGTTTTATAATATCACATACTATGCTTTAGAAAATATGGTGTAAACTTTTGTTAACAATATGATAGACATAATATAGTACTTAGTATGACTGTGTGATTTTTATCTAAATTCTAAAGTGGTTTTAATATAATAAAGTAAGCTTATCTTATCAAGTTTCAATTTCTTTATACAGTAATCATAAAAACAGTAACAGATAAAACTGACGAGTTCAAAAGTTACAATACAGGCTGGCCAAAAGAGCATAGCTTGTGAGAAGTATGGTTATGATTTATGTCTATTTTTTATAGTTTATTTTATTTGTATTCAATGTGGCTAATTAAATAAATATTCACTATAAACTAATTTATTATTTATTCATTGTATTCTATTCCATTTGTATCGATGGAAAAAACAATACAAAAGACAGAAATTGTTTTTCTTAAAAGAGATACATTAGTATCAAAAAGATGAACTAAAACATTATATACACTGCAAAATAAGCACAATAATTATCACCTACCTTCACATACAGTATCTTTCATCCATGTACACTTGCTAATTGTTCTTGATCCTTCTGGACATATAGTACACTCTTGACAGCCCTCAACTGAGCTGTACTTATCAGAAAATGTTGAATTACCACACACGACACACTTAGCGTTATGTTCAGAGGAACACGGAGTAAGTGCCCCCCACCCCTTTATGCACAGATCGCACTGCCTGCACGAGAGGTCATCTTTACTTCGATAAAAGTTACTTTTGCACTCACAAACGGTATCGTGTGTTGTATTGCACGGGTGTTTGACTAGTTCATTGTTTGAGCATGGGCTGCACACCTCGCAGACGGCTTCATGGCTTGATGATGCCGAGAATGTGTTTCCAGGTATGCAAGCTTCGCAGATTGTGTTATTGTCTTGGTCACATGGTGATAAAACGCCAAATCCTGGAGCACAATTCTCGCAACAATTCCCATTTGAAAGGAACTTCTCATTTGGACACACTGGTAACCCTAAAACCTTTTTGTCAAAAAAAAAAAAAAAAATTGAATTGTTTTTAAAATTATAGACAATAACCAGAGATGGATATACATTCATGGAAGGGGGGTGATGTCCCACAGGGCTGAGGAGTAAAGCCATAGCAGGGGTTCAGGGGAAAATCTAGAGAAAACAATTTTTTACATTTTTAAACTGTTATGAGATGTTTAATGTACTAATTTTAAAGTAAACAAAACATTTCTGTTTCGTGTCCAACAAAGTATTAAGTTATCTTATGTATCACGTCGGGGAGGACCTGTACTAAGTAAAGTGTCCCAAAGCCAACTAGGGCGTCATTGGTGGTGTTGGTGGGAAGGGCCTGGCATGCCGCGGTGGGTGGTGGTAGGTCGACTCAGGGAAACTCCAGGGGATATCTATAAAATTAAATTTAGGAAATTATTTTCCCCGATGGGGAGTGGGGCTGGTCTACTTCCCAACCAAATCCTCCCCACCACACCCACCACCCCCACACCATGCACACACACACGGGCACCACAACTAGGACTTAGGCTAGGGGCTTGGGGCTTACCTACAGTTGGCCTAGCCCCCTAGATAGGCCTAAAAATGACCCAACCAAGGAAGGCTGCCTACGGCCTAGCCTAGCCTAGTAGGCCTAGGGCCTACTAGTACTAGACAAAGACAAGCATTAATTAAAATGAAAAATAATACTCTACTAGCCTAATAAACGTCGGATCTATTTTAACCACTAGGCCTAGGCCTAGTTAAATAGGATAGTCAAATCAAACAAATTCATTAAAACAACATTGCTCAATGAAACTGAATTCGATACAGTACTTCTATCACGATTCATTTTCACACCAAAGAAAATAACATTCTTTGCTCACACAAATCACAATCACCTCTGGGTAGAACCAGGGAGTTGTCACTATAACCATAACAACTCCCTGGTAGAACCTATGGTAGAACCAGTAGCACCTCATGGTGGTGAAAACGCAACAAAGCGTCTACTACAAGGAGGTGCGCAAGACGGACCCGCAAGATGTTTAACATCTAGAATGTGTGATTTTGCGTATTAAAAATTAAAATTATTGATTGATATCAAATAAAAATATGTGTCATCGAAAACGAAATCAAAATTTGTCATGCAAAATCGATCACAATTATACAGGGGCTTGTATGATTAGCCATCTTGCAATTACAAATGATTATGGCTCGGCATAACCGGTACTTCAAAGCAGATTTTACGATTAACTTATACTGGTTATTAATCAAGGAGTCGGCAAGATCAAACGACTCACGTGTGCGAGACATGAGAGGAAACGCCGGCAGCAGGAATAATATTAAGTCGAGCTGTAGCGACTGAGACCATTATGGTATACGCCAAGAGACGAAAATTCTACACACAACTTAATTTTTGATCAATATTATATGTAACATGTAAGTAATTATCTTTTGACAAGCAAACAAATTTAACAAGTTTTTTTGCAAATATATAGGCCCTACGTCTATATATAATATACTGTTGGGCCCGGGGGTTTTCTGTGATTTCTTTTTAAACACGCATCTTCTGACGTATTACCTACTAGCCTAATATGATGTCGGCTTAATTTACGAAAAGATCAAAAATTACTAACAGTAAAAGTTCCTAGGCCCTACATAGGCCTATTTGTAGTTCACGTTTAGTTAGAACAGGCTCATAGCGTGGGGGGGGGGGGATGGTTAAGGGTGCTACGACGAACCGCCCAAAAACTGGAGAAGGTCCGCATTTAAAAACGAAGGATTGATATTCGTAGATGGGCCCTATTTACAATGTTCTCCGGAGTATCGGAGATCATATAAGCCAAAGGGTCCACTTTCTACTGAAACGAACCTCCCACAAATTAAGTCACGCTACTGTTAGAATGCTGCCTTATTCAACTTTAAAAAAAAAAAACTCATCAGATTGTAATTACGATGTTTGGGCTATAATAATTTATTTAAATTGAGAAAGTTGGCAAATTAAAGCTCAGAACTCTTTACCTGATGCAAAGTTTTTGCCTTCCTTCTATTTTAATGGGGAACATTTTCGAAACATGAAACTAGATCTTTTTTTTATGGCTGCTTACAAAGTAGTTTGGCCTCTCATTCCATGTTTCAATAAGTGTGTCGGCGATGTTTGATCTATGTCATTTTCAGGATCGTTAAATTGATGAATGCTTAAACAGAGGTGTCTTTTGTTTGCTTCTTCTTTCACCTTCTATGCCAAATCCTGAACATTGTTGTGAAAAGGCCAATAACAATGGTAGACGGAACTCCGGAGAAGCACGACCAAAACATCAACTTTCGCGCTATTTTATTTTATGAACAATTTTATAAAGGTGCGAGAAACAACAATGTCTAAATCCATGAGATTTTATGTGCAGGAAATCAGCAAAATATGACGTTAATTGTCAATTGAATGGCAAGTCGATTTTAATTTACCATGTGCGCGATATCAGCTGATTTAATTTAATCACACGAATTGCTTATAAACCGTACTTTGTGACAAAACATCAGCCAAATGGTTTGTCACCAGAAAGTCAACAATTAACATTACGGTATGATGGTGAACCAGCAAATGAATAAGTATACCGGTCTTCTGAAATATATTATAGTAAAGCAGGCCTACTTTTTTATATAATGATGCAAAATAAAATATTTTATTCAAGAAACGAATATAACGAAAAAACACAGACACACCCACACATATAAATATGAAATATATATATATAGGCCAATAAATATATATAGGCCTATATATATAATTATATAGGCTTATATATCACATTTAGGCTCTGCGAAAATGAGATTATAATTATGAAAAGTCCTATCATTATTTACTGTTGGTCGAGTAATCGGATGGATGCTTGGGGGTAGTCGGAATCCCGATGAGAACACCGTCCTTCATTTTAGAGTCCTGGAGGCCAGAGGTTTATTTCGTGTACATAATTTAATAAACAATTAAATGATACTTTAATAGGTTTCGACGACTTATTTCCTCCACACATATACCGTAGTCGAGAACGGTATCCATCATCGAGACCCTGAATGCGTAAAAAAAAAAAACCCCGATAATATATTTTGTGACCGTCATTCATAGAAGAAATGCAATTCCTGCCTAGATTAGCAACATGAGTATTAGAATCAGAGTTTGAGGCTTAAGATTAATATTAATTGGATATCACCGATTGATCGTCGGCAAGCGAAAGAACAAGACCGAACGGTAAATGTAAACGAATGATTACTTTTGTTTGCTCGATTCGTTTACCTGTGCTGTAATCTCAACAAATTGGTACGCTAGAGTACACAACAAAAGAGGTAAAGTCAGAAAAGAAAACAGCGGCGAACAATAAAGGCAAAGGGATCAGTAACACAGACAATGGCGTTGCAAACAAGGCCAGATATGGATACTCTGAACTGTATTTCAATAATCATGCTATTCAACTAACTCGATTCAACTTAGATGATTGCTAGAAAATAGAATTTCTATTCAATTGCACAGTAGCTCGTACTGCGACAATAAATTCACCAATGCAAAAAGGAGGGAGGTTAATTACAGAAATAAGATCCATAACACGATAAAAACTCACTGAAACTACCCCCTGGTTTTTTGTTTATGAGCTTTTAATATTTTACTGTACCTAGTTGCATTTAATTGAATCAATTGATCCGGAAAGCAGTTGGAATTACAATGCTTCAATCTAGCCAGAACCATAAAATTTCTCACTCTAAAAACTGACACTTGGCCCGTTATTCGAGCATTTTTTCAGATTAATAATGACGATATTCCATTAGACTGATACTTGCAAAACTAATTCATAGCACGTCTCTCTGGCATGTTACGATCCTCATAGATCTGAAACTGCGGCCGCGGGTAAATAAAATTTGTAACACAACATAAAATGATGTAATATTACTGGCACGTTTTCCGGAACACTTTCACTTGGCCTATTCATAGTTTCTATTCTGGTTCGAATTGAATACCTACCTGGATTAAGAAAAGTAGTCCTAAAATGAACAAAGTGCTTATTTCAAGACATAATGAACTATAAGTAGAAATAATCCTGTATGAGCAAGCAAAATACAATCAAGAATTTTAGATAGGCCTAGTCCTAGACCTAAATTGCAAATTGCATCGCTATCTGGTAGTGTATATAAATAATGAATTAAGCACACCAATAAAGTACTTACCGAAGAAAGTATACTAAATATAAACAATGCACACGTGATCGGCCCCTGGTTCACTAATAACGATTTCATTTTCAATTTATAAGATGTATCTTGAATAGAAACAAACTTTATTTAACAAAATAACACATTCCAACTTGGATAAGTAAGTTTCTGGCAGTCAGTGACTCTTCTGATAAGCCTCGGGAGAAAGTCTGTTCGCTTCTCCCCTGTCGAATCATAAATGCAGCTCTTGTGCTCGTAAAATGCAGGCTTAGTATTTACGTCTACGGTTGTAAAAGCGAGGTGTTACTTTACAGTACATAGTCATAAAGAACCGCCGACCTTATTGATAGGCAATTCGCAGCCAGCCGAACGTTCTGATTGGCTTACTGAGATCAGATTAATTCTGTACCGGGAATATTACGCCGTATTTGGAGGGTATTAATTAACACGACAAGTACTTTGGGTCAATAGTCGCTCTTCTACCAATATAATATCCTCCCTTCAACTAAATGACCAACCAAAACTGAAGATTTCTCTTAAAACTTGTGAATTCCTAACTTTATTGTGTCAACTGCAATAACAATCATGAGCGCCTTTTTAGTGTTTCGTCTACAACGTCGATCCATTTGTTACGTGTATAACTCTTTCATGGTTAATGGTTGCATGGTCAAACCATATAAAAAAAAAGTGGTGAAACAACTGAAAACAAAATGTAGTTATGGTAAAGTGTAGTCTAAGCATGAGTTCCCTGTTTTTTGTTTGTAACATTGTGAATTAACAACTCTTATAATTACTTTTGAAAGCTCATAAAACATAGGCAATTTAAACAAAACAATGAATGCATAATATATGCCTTAGATAAAATAAAGATGAAGAACTGATCTCAAATCTCACAAACATCAAATTAAAATATAGATGAAATAAAATTAATCAACTTCCACTGACACAGTCACAACAATCGAAACAAATTTTGCCTCAAAAATCGAAAAACGCGCATACAATAACCTAACGATTGTGAGTCTGTTATCGAGGAATATAATAAATGCAAAACGGCAAATATTATAAATTATAATATAAGTATATAAATTTATTAGCTCAACATAAACATTACGTTTATATATTTAAAGTCCGATTACCAGTGATGAATGAATTTGAAAGATCGTGTTGTGAGTGAAGTATTTTGTATACGTTAATGGCAGTATTTAGACACAATCGCCAAGCGGGGGCTGTTTGTTTTAATAGGTTTTACATTGATATCATATTTTTATTTTTATAAGTTACTAAAATAAGCATTTTATTAAATTATGAAAGCATTTCGGTGGTATATGTGCGGGGAAGTAGTCGGATAAGTGTAAAGTAACACAAAGAGCGTGCAAAGTGACTATTTATCCGATCCCAGCGATCAATAGATGATTAATATATACGTCATAGGCCTGCTGTTTAATAGTGTGGAGTGAAAAAACTGCACCGGTATGTCTTCAAAATCAATAGCGTTATTAGCAGACGAACAAATCGATACGTAGGCCTACGGTATCAGTCGACATGATCTCAAAAGATGATAAGAAAATGTTCTGTTTCGTTTATTCTCGAACACAGATATCAACAGAAGGGGTATGATCAATTGTTTGCACAGCCTTCTATTGTTACTTAATCGCAAATTTAATCTACACCATAGGAAAGATATGGGGAATAAAGAATATATAATAAAACTCGAATGCTCATACCGTGCTAAGTATGTGGTCTCTCTCAGTTGAATTTTTAGAAATAAAGGTCATATAGTGATGAAAGTTATGTTATGTTTTTTTTTTTTATATTTGTAGTAGGCATACGCTTGGTCTAGTTGGTGGAATAATCTTTTCGGAATATGGGTGTCGCGTGCCAGAGTGCGTGAAACATTTTCGGAGAGCTAGCCGGGTTCATGTATACAGTATTTAGGATTCAAAACTGATATAGTAAATTATTATCAGGCTTCCTAATGCCAGTTAACACCTGTATAAGACCGACATGCTACTCTATGAAAGGTCTATATTTAATACTTTTGATTTGACACTTCGACAAAAAGACAGATGTAGTAACGTTACAAGCTCATCATTTGATCGCACCAAGGACAAAAACATAAAATGAAACGTGAAAAGAAGACGAAGCTCGTAAACCTGTGCGGAAAATTTACAACTTTTGAGGAATCACACATGTTTGTCTCCCTACAAGGTAAAATAATTACAGGTAAACATTAAAATCTAGAGCTAAAACTATAAATGAGATTTACTTTCTGAACTAACACGCACAATGAAGTTCACGCAAACAAAATGATAAAAGGCGAGAGAAATTAATAGAGGGCGCAGTCGAATATAATTTATGTTGGAAAAATGTGTTGAAATACCGTTTTTTTGTTTTGGAAAAAAAAGAATTTTAACATATCTTTTAAAATAAATTTGAATATTCTCTGCTAAATAGGCCGAGTAATAATGAGCAACCGCTGTGTTGTCATGTTAATTATATTTGTAATTACAGTGGGGGATTCAGAAATTTGAAATAGAGGAGGCCCTGCTGGGAGGGAATTTCACAGATGAAGGGTCTAAACCAGAAAATTGATGATTACGGCACCTCCAGATATGGCCGGAAATAATTTTATCTTTTTTTCTCTCTCTCCATTTTCTTATAATTTGAATACACCCTTGAATTCGCCACTGAATTAGAAAAATAGTGGCAGGCTAATGAATGTTACACTCTCATCTGAATTTATATCGCGTAGCGCGTTTTCTATTAGCCTATTAAGTTGTGGTAACTCAATGTTCGAAAATTTAGTGCCCGATAGCGTTGGCCTATTCTGTTTGATCTAAGGTTGAATTTTAATATTACAAAAACATGTTATAGGCCTAATGATCTAATATATGGTGATTTTTATTGCATAGCCTGGAGAGACGCGTTTACGTCTCCTGGTTCATGCATTCATCTTAATAGCGTAGACTTCCTACTACAGTTTTTTTACGGATTAAAATATGATTATGGATCTCGATATTTTTATCTTCGGTAGGCCTATGAGAAGTCCTATCATGTAAGCAATATAGAAATTTATAAAACCATCTTAGGTAAGTTCGTATTTAAGCTGCAAAATAGCAAGTGAACAACTGTACACTGTACTCATTATTTCCAATTACCTTGCTAAATAATATAAAGTAAATAACAGCAGCACTTTTAAGACTAACAATATAGAATTTATTTTCTAGCCTTTGTCCACACAGTGGACTTCATCAGGAGAGACTGTGATGAAGACCACTGTGTGGACGAAAGCTAGAGAATAAATTCTATAAACCTTGTTAGTCTCAAAAGTGCTGCTGTTATTTACTTTATATTGTTCTATACTGTATCAGACTAAAACACGGCTATACTTTTTATTCATCATCTTGCTAAATGAAAGTACTGTACTCCTTTTTGATTATGCAACGTTATCTATGGCTTTAAATTAACATATTATATCACCATGTACAGTACAATATGATATTGCTATTCTTTGTTACAATTTTACTAAAATATCAGAAGATTGTTCTGAGACATATACCTCAGCTCCCCCAATTTCCATTTCACAGTGCAACAAAAGACCTTAGGCCCTATAAAAAAAATTATTAGTTTATCACCCTATCAAAAAATAAAAACTGATGAGGGAGGGAAGTTTTTTTTTGTTTTTGTTTTTCGCTAATCCCGCCCCCATTTTACCGATGATCACAAGTAAATCAATGGTTAGAGACAAATATATAAAAAGTCATAAGAATGGAATCAAATTTATATTTAAAAAATGTTGTTGTACCAGTAAACCTATTTGCAAGAAACCCTGAGCTTTTCAAGTGAAAAAAGATGGAAGAAGGACCGTTTGAAATGAACATATGTTGATTGAAAAAAAAAAATAAATAAAAAAATAAAAATCAGATTTTTCCAAAAAGTGATGAGGGAGCGGGTGATAAACTAATAATTTTTTTTATGGGGCCTTATAGTTACAATAAAAATATCTTTGCAGCGCAAATTTTGGTGGTTTGCGCTTTACAAATCGTTAATATTAAACAAAGATAAGAACCGCGAAAAATAAACAGAGGGCGCTATTATTTTTTTATATTACTGAACAATAACTTCGTTTCTAAATCAAGTTGATATAAAACTGGCAAGTTATTATAAATCATGTTTACTTTAATTGTTTGCAGTTTTAATATTATTATTTATTGAAGTAATTATACTAAAATAGTAATGACAAAACTTGGGAGAAACTCAGGGGCGGATTTAGAGTAGGGGAGACCACCCCTTCACCTGCCCCCCACCCCCCATGGAAAATAAAAAACAAAATTTTAAAAAATTTAAAAATTTTAAAAAATAAAAAATTTGCAGGGGATACCCCGGACCCCCTAGGGGTGGTGTTATCTCAATCGACCCCCTTTCAGACATCTCTGGATTCGCCCCTATAACAGTAGTAGAGGAGAAGCAGCAGCAGTAATAATTGTTGTCTTTAAGGAGTCAAGTGGAAAGGAACCGTGGGTACGTGCGCAATGACCACATCATGTAACACAGACACCAGGAATGCATTATGTTTATAGCATAGACAATTTTATTTTTTTCAATTATCATTTTTTTTAGTTCACATGTGAATTTCTAAAACTACATTCTTTTCAATCAACCATCACAAAAAATATTGGCAAGGAACAGAGGAAAAAGCTGGGGAACATGAAAAAGAAAAAAAAAAGTATTCTCACTCCATTTTGGATGCTAGCGTTTCCTAAAAGCATAGAGTGTACTATACGAGTCACTAGATACATCCAAAACACAGGGTGTAGTAAGGTAGTGACTGGGCCCCAAGATACCAAGCTTGGGGGTACAAGTGACCTCGGTCAGGGTACTATTTCCCTGAGGTACGAGTTGCCTTAGTGGAAGTTGATCTTTGTCAGAAAAAAATGTGTTGCACCCGTTTAAAAACAACAAAGTTATTATGGCATCAATGCCTCTACAGTCAGTATTTCATCAGTTACCGTAGTTCCCATTTCCAACATGCAAGAATAAACACTTATAGAGGGCGCCCTCGCTTCGAGCGTAATGACGAATCCCTTCTTATTAATGTCATACATACCGGAACATAACCATGAAAGCATCATATTTCAGTCCAGTTTGCATAACAGTTTCCCACTTTTCTCACTTGCATACAAACATTACGGCAAACCCCAACCCAATCATGATCAATATGTGATGAAACCCAAGAAGTGAAATAAAAGAAACATTAAAATAAACATGCTTTTTTTTTATCTACTTTGTACTCCAATACATAAACATTTGACTAAAAGTTATACAACATAATAGCCCACACACAACATAGACGATAAGGTACACCCCATTACTGATCGTATCGGTAATAAATCGCTTCATTCAATTGGAATCATAACAATTTAAGCGGTTTATGACTGATATGTGTTAAACAAGTAAAAATTTGAATTTGAAATTCTGATGCAACTGAATTCATTTATATAATCAAAATCCAAAAAACATATTCAAGTGAAATCATATTCATTCTGATTAACAAAATTAAATAACTTCTTTTTACATTGAGCAGTGAATTTACTAAACACAAACACCTTTAAATTAGAATATGATATAGTTAAACAAATAATAAAAGATATTAATTTATGAACAAAATAAAACGACTTGTAAAATTACAATTTCAAAGACGGTGGAAAAATGGCATCACGAATGCTCCCTAACTCTTCATATATGGCTCAATATTATTTCTTGCCATATGAACTGATGTCAAGAGATTACTTATACGAGGAAGCACACTTAACGCTTATATCATTTTACGTAAACTGAATTTAACCGTTAAATTCCCATTCACACTACAAAATAACTAATAGCATTCATACAAAAATGTGCATTCACACTGTGTTTACATGTATATGTTTTGTTGTGTGAATGAGACTTTAATGTTTGTTAAAACTCAAAATGCTTAAAACCCCTTTTACATTGCATATAAAATGAGTTTACTATTTAGAACTAGTTTAGAATTCAATTTCCAATTGTTCACAATTTACATTCACATAGGAACAAGTTATCATTTGACTTGCATTCACACTGATTCGATAGACTAATAAATGAACGTAATGCTAACATGTCAACAATTAAGATATAGCCGATTTATACCAATTACAATATCTTGAATTATTATCAATAATTATAAAGTCCTTTCCCTTGTAATGTTTAGTTTATTCTCTCGGAAATGCTGACTAAAGTAAATAAACCCCCCCCCCCCCAATTTACCACCAGACGCACAAGTCTGAATGTGGTTCATGAATTCTTGCAATTAGCTGAATCAAATCCACTGTTAAGCCTGGTGTACACTGTATTGACTGAACTAATTTGTTGCTGTGTGAGCGGTTGTCTCAATGCAAAGACTGTTGACAGTCTGAGAGAATAATCATCAGTGTGTGATGGTCTCGAGTCGTCTGCCGCTACAGTGTAACGCCAGGAATACAGCACAATGCCAGGCTCAACAGACAAGTATTATAAGTTACCCCAGGGAGGCATAAGATTTTCGTTGAGGGCAGTGTTATTATCAATATCCATTGAAAACGTATATAAAATATCTGCCATTTACAACATCATTTTATAGAAGACATATCCCAACCTCTGGCAGAATTCACGAGTTTACATCTTGAATACTTCCTACTTTTTTATCTACTACATTGACAAAAATAAATGAAGCTGAATTTGCTCAAGATATGTGCTTCAGAAATCTCTTGCGTTTCATGTTATGACGGATGCACTTTTTTATTGTAATGCTTTCACTCATTAAGGAACAGTGCCTGAAGTCTATCAAGGCAACATTAATTTTCCAAACCCTTACAAGCGAAACAAATGTGCATGTTTTATATACGCAGGAAGCTGGAGCAAACCCTACAGGTTAGACTTAATTGCACAATCCATGTGAAAAATAATAACAGTAACATTATACAATACACAATGTATGTACTAAATATAGTGTTTGTACTCTTACAAAGTGTATGCTTTCATAGGGTTCAAGTAGGACTAAAATCTTTCTGATGCCTAGTAACTAACCACCTCAAACCCTCAATAAAAAAAATCAAAACCAAACTTAACAATCCTGTTCCTGGACTATAAAAATCAAATGCAAGGTTTTCAGTGCTAGTCCTCTAAAACGTAGCAGCAAGTGTCAGCCCTTCAAGATGGATTAGGAACATTGGCTTAGCTACTATACTGTTCAGCCATCAACCAATATACATATACAAACCCGCACTGAGGTTTCTAGAGTATAGGCCGCACCATAGGCTAAATTCAAATATGCTGATATGACTTTAGGATAAAAGATTTTCCTTATGGCTAAAGCACACATAATGCCTGTATCTTATATATCTACTTTCTTAGTTGTGAGTTGTATCCTTTGCAAAATAAAATCTGGCTACTTTTCTATTAAACATCTACAATCTGCATATATTCACTATACATTGAGATGCCAGACATCCTGTCCTAAACATTTTTCATACTTTTGCTTTTATCCCCTCCCCTTGTGCTTAACTTTTCCTAAGCCATGTGCCTATCTTTCTTTTTCCTACATACACCTTCCATTCAAAGACCACATTTCAGTTTACAGCATAATAAAGTATAATGATGAGTTGACTTTACCTGTACATAAATTGAAGGGATTATTAAGAAGGGGTCAAAAATGGGTACATTGATGATGGGGAACATGATCGATTTTATATTCTAACCTTTCACAATAGCACAGTACTTGAACTATTATCTGAACAATTGGAAAACAATCAATCTTACTCAAATGATAACCGACTGAATATTAGAGTTTCTTTATAACAGAATCTACATGTATATTATTAAACCAACCGATTGTTTTCCATATTTACCTAATTTAGGGATCACCATATTTCGACACACCATGTTCTGAACAATTCACAGTGCTATTCCTTTGCAACCAGAAGGCACAGTTCAATCTAAACACTTACCAATACTGTAATGGTAATGAAGATTGTGACAGAATAACGACTAATTCAGGAAGTTGCAGCAGTTAAAATGCGAGACTGAATATTATCAAGATGACACTTTCAGATACAAAACCAAAATAACAATAAAAACTTTCAAAAGAAACAACTGCTCTTGAGATGTCCTAATAGGTGCTATAATAGCAAGTGCATATGTGTTACTAATTCATTTGAAATTAGAGCTTAACGAAATTTAAACATTAATATAATATTCAACACCTTATAAACAAGGTTAAAAGTGTTTTCTCTACATCACTCTTAGGGATTAATATGCATAAATTACTTTAAAATTTTGTGGAAAACTAACATTAAAAATGAAATAAACAAAGTAATTGAAACATTTAAAAAAATGAATAATGATATCTATAATGTATAACTAACATTGACAGGAAGTGATGTCATCCAGTTGATATTGAAATGACCTCAAATGACCTGTATAGTACTGAAATGGATGTTTACAGCTGACCAATATTATTGACAGGCAAGTTATAATATGCCGTCTTTGCAAAAATCTGGAGTAACTAAAATCTTATACATCTAAAACAATCACAAAAAATAAAATCACAAATCTCCTCAAATTTTAATTTTCACATTATTTTCAAACACAATATATATATAATTATATATATATCATAGATATATAGATATGTATAAATATATATATATATATACAAATCCTAACCCTTTTACAAGAATTTTAGGTGTTTTGTAAAATGTAAGTTGTAATGCATGTGTGTGTAACGCAAAATTATATGAGAGTATGAGGAAAAGAATGAAACCATGCAAGAATGTATGGAAGTGTTTACTCTAGTAGTTCAAAGATATGTGGCACTGCAGTAAGGCTCCATGCCTCCAACTACTAGGTCACAAGCTTGAATCAAATGTCAATCACATGTCCTCAGATCTATGTCTCTCTCCACCCAGAAGTACCTGGTAGGATGTGAATGAAATAGGTCAGGTTGTGAGAAGTTGGCAGCATAACTTGTAATACTTCCCAAGGAGAAGAGGCAGTTGTATGTTGTGATGTGGCAGTTTGTGTATCTTATGACCAGGGGACATTTCATCTGCAGGTCAGAATATGTTCTTAGCACATTATAAGTGCTGGATTAATTATTATTTCATTAGAGTATTATAAACAGAGTGTGTTAGAGTAGAATAGTATGAGAATAAGGAATTGAAATATTTTATTTTCAAATCTAAGTATGAATATTGAATTAATATCACACCTAAAGTGACTTTGATTAGTCTTGGCTGTTTGTATGGTTTTTACTTATTCTGCTATAATTTACGTATTTATTTCTGTTAAGTATTCAAGGCTCTCTCAGAATAGCAAGTCATAGTAATGGAACTTAAAATAATTGAATGTAGCATCATTAACTTAAATTATGTAAAATACTGTTATACAATGATATGTTGGCAATTTCAAAATGGACTATTAGGTAACATGATCGTAAAACCAATACATGTTTGTACATCGGCAGCCAGATTGATGATAGTGCTACATAACATAAAAAGTAATTATTATTACTATTATGAACACAAAACATCCAACCAGTAGAAACTTGTGAATAATCATGCTACAAGGCAGCTAGCACTGCTGGTACTTCTAAGATATCCCGAATGAATGTACTTCTTGGTGTTATCTTAACAAGAGTGCTATCTTGAATGTGTTTCAATCCTATAGTGTACAACTTCTGGGGCATTGTTATTTATTACTGACTGCTACCAGGAATATTACTCAACTGACTGCGTAATAATGGTAATGCTTGCAAGGCGGTATTATATTTTAGCACTTCTTTTTGTTTTCAGAAATAATCTTAAATTAATTTGAAACAAATGCACAAGAATGACAAAAAGGTGGGAATTTGAATATTTTACTCCCAAATCTTAAGCCTTGGGAGTAGAAAATTCCTAGGATTTTATTTTTTGAAACACAATGTGAGGTGAAGTTTTTAATATATATAATGGGTTGTGACACTGATTTAATCTTTCTTGGTGGCAGTATTGCTTAACTACATAGTATACATTTTCCCTGGTCAATAATTACACGGCCAGTTGGATTGCAATGGTATACTTAAAATATTATTGCAACCAGGGAACAAGTGGGATGTGTACATTTATTATTTCCATGATAGCTGTTCTCAAATGCCTATCAATCAGACAATTCCCATCAGTCCTCATAACTCATACCAGGACTACAATCACAAAACTTCCACCAGTCCTAGTCTTAACAACTCCCAACAGTACTAGACAAATGATGTCAACCAACTCTCATAGTACTAAACAATTCTTAGTAACTTCCATCTACACTAAGCACAAAGTCCTAGAAATTTCCATTCAATACTCGACACAAATTGTAACATCTCCCACCAGTACTAGACAAAAAGTGCACATTTTATAATTTTTAGAAAGTTGTGGTCTGAAAAATAACAAAATAGTTTAATTTGTAGCACCAGCTGCAGAAACTAAATATCAAATATAACCAATTTTCCCCTTTTAGTAATTAATGTATAACAACAACAATAATATTAACATTGACTATTGCTAATAATAGCAATTTTGTATTCCAAAATTTGTATCAACATTCCAGTTGAGTTGTATTACTTTCTAATCTAGTGACCCAGACAGATCTTATTCAAAGGCAATTCTGTGTTCATATATGTTTTTGTCAGACAGTTGATTTTATACAGTCTTCATTCAAAGGCAGCTCTGTATTCCCATACTTTTTGTACTCAAGTGAGTTGCTTATGGTGATTATATAGCAAATTGTTTACTTTTAAAGTATTCCCTTTATTGATTGGATCTAAATTTGTATCCCTTTCAAATATTTCACAAACAAAATAGAATTAATTTTGATGAAGCAAGTTCCTACCTCATAGTTTATCCATCCTAAATTCATGGGTGGTATTCAATATTGGATTAGAATATTTTAAAAATAGATTCTAAAAAATCAGTGCATTTCAAAAAGGATGGGAAAGATCATAATATCTTAGGAGAAGAAAGGGATGAGATTAATATTCTCCATCTAAAATGTATACTACTATTGAAACTCTTCAAATATGTGCAGTGCATAAAAATGATTGCAAACAAGATGGTAGCAATTAATGGGGGGCAGGAAAGTTGGGTATGTGCATCACCAAAACCTACCAACACTCCAGCCTATACCCCACATCTTTATTAACCTTATAGTAGTAGTAACACAAAGCCTTCACATGGACAAGTCTGGTCACAACAACGTAATGTCTACTGCGAGACTGAAACTTATACCCCTAATATCTATTTTAAAAATCCAACAACGAAACCCAAAGGGGGAAAACAAAGAAAGTAAAACATATAAGCATATAATATAATGCTAGAAAGATTTTATCTTAATTAACATTGAAACCACTATTTGTATAGCAACCACTATCAACTGGGCTCTGTTCATTCACCTTATAATATACTGAATTAAATTTCATTAGCAATGTAACAATTATTTTAACATTTAAGTATTTACATAATAATAGTCATTTGTTTTTTTTCTTCAGAAAATAAAAAATTTACAAGGTTGTTGCTTTGTTGCAAAAAATTCATCTGTCCTTCCTCCACACAAAAATGGAACGCTCCAACCCGGGAGCTTCATAATGATTTCTTTTAAACCATAAGAGTTACCATAAGAGGAATATTATAGCGCTAACCCCAATAATAGGTGTGACGTGACATTGCTCAGCATATTCTGGCATGGTGGCACTCTTGTGCGAGTAAGCCTCCATTTTGGAGAGTGCTCAGTGGCAAAAGTTCACCTACGTCTCACCGAGTTAGCACTTTATGTTCTTATAATAAAGTTGTTTGAAATGGAAAACAACTGTTTGATCAAAAGGATAGCATACAACATTGATGGAAAATATTACAATCCATATGAAATGCCTATAGGCAACACATCATACATAGTTGCAACAAAATAGCGCCCTCACAATTTGATCAATTTCAATGCTTCATCACCGTAAATTGTAACCACATTAACTAGCCTGAGCCTGTTACCAACCCTTATAATTGAATTCCTACAACTTTCTTTCCACCACTTTCTTTGTTTTGTTTTCTTGTTATTCAGCAAAAGCATTTTCAATTAAAACCATGGCTATTAAGCACCTGTTTATTTTTTCCATTTTTATTTTTTTATTTTTTTATTTTTTTTTTCCATTAAAACTTAAAACATGCGATAATTCAAATTAAATACATGATCCCAAAAATTCTTCTTCAAAAACTGAAAAATTCAAACAATGTTTTTTGGAAAAAAAATGTATTGACTAGAAAATGCTTTTGCAGAAGAAAAAATTAGGAAGCAACATATTTAACAAAAATTTGATATAATTTCTATTATCAACAAATCTCTTACTGTACAAGAAAACATATTTTTGTTGTTTTTTCCATTGTCTCTATTTCCTTTCTACATTGCTTCTTCGGCTGAGAAACCTGAATCGCAATCATGTTACCTTATCCTTGGTAATGATTGCCACTTAATTCATTGCAAGCCGACTGACTGTATCAACGCACGTATCTGGTATTCTTTCGGTATCACCATTTCATTCGATCTTAGCTTCATGTAACAGCCTGAATTGCAATTTGTTCTTTTCAACTCTTTCAAACACTATCATCTCTTAAATCACAGTTCTGCTAATCTTTGGCTCAATGTGTCTACTTCATCTTCTGCGATGTCTGACTCCGTCCAGTTGCTGGGGACTTGCGACCTCCAGGTGATCGCCGACTTCCCGGGGAGCTGCGACCGTTCTGTTTCCGTTTGTCGCTTTCTCTGCGACTGCGCATAGCTTGATCATTCTGATCACGCTCCTTGTCCTGTTTTGGTTTTTGATTCGTTGCTGTTGTGTTCTTACCTCCTGATGGCACATTCTTAGCAGGAGGGGTACCAGTCTGCCCTTGAGGGGGGACTACTTCGCCCACCCCTGGTTTCCTGCGTGCAATTGCAGCATAGCTGAATTTTGTCGAACCAGTATCCTGTAACAATTATCAAATGGATCAATCATAAAAGCTTCATACGCAAAAGTGTAAGTAAACTGTATGTAAATTGTATGTGAATTTTAGGTGGATTGCACGTTAACAGACCTTTCCGGAGCGTAAACCAAACTTAACAACCGAACATTCAGAATAGTACCAGGAATACACACGCGTCTCACAAACACACGTTAATAATACATAATAATAAATACGATTTATAAAGTGTACATATCCACTAAGATAGCGCTCAAGGCGCAAGACACAGAAACAAAAATTTGAATTAGAAAACGCCCATGATTTTGCGTATGTTTTAAAAATGTCGTTTTGTGGGACCTTAGCAACAATATCCAATGGGCGAGGCTTAGTGGAAACGTCAGAGTTTAAAAGTCATAAAATGCAAGTGAATGTGTGATTTGAAAGTTAAGTTTGTAAATAAATCTTAAATCCCTAAAGTGTATGCGGTCTATGCGGCAATTTGTTCCACATAACAAGTGGTGGCACCGCCAGGGATAAATGAGACACAGGATATGAACCTGTAATGAGCAATTTGTAACTAAAATGAAAGGCACAATATAAATGTCAATTAAAATTCTAAAATCGTTTATAAAATTTAATTCTAAAAAGAAAGGTACTTACAGCAGAGGAAGCAGGTGCAGGCTGTGGTTCTGATGCGTTTGTGCCGGCTGTTTCTTTTGCATTACTAGTATTGACTTTGGTTGAAGCAGTAACTGGTAGTGATGGAGTAACACTTTCTTGTGGTGATGGTGATACCTGTGTGCTAGGCTTGGTAGTAGTCGGTGCAGCAGTTACCTGCTTGGAAGGTGGTTCATCTATAGGTGTGGTAGCTACCTTAGTAGGCTCACTCGATGATTGATGTGGCTTGTTTTTTGTAGATTTTTTACTAGAGTTTAAAGTCATAAAATGCATATTGTTTACTTTCCTTTTTTTTCCTCTTATTCACTGGAGTAGTAATACCATATTTAATAATATTATTGTAAAAATTTAGAATTTAGAATAAAAAATACTGTCAGACAATAAAAGTACAGTTATCAATTCAATTTCTCTCTATTTCAGACAATGTCCATAGCACAAAAAATACAAAGCAAATGAGATTGAAATAAAGGAGAATATGTATGTATATACTGAGGCATTTGTCTCAGGTTAACATAAACTGGCAGATGCAACAAAACAAAATAAAATAGGTTTGCCTATTTTACAGGTTTCAATAGTAATCATCTTAATGTAATAAATAATTCTATTTTAGTATCATTTTTGAATTTTCAATTAGATGATTAACAGTGGACTTTATCAGACTGTTTTCCAATAAATAGAGTCGGCACATAAATCCATGTACTGATTTTCTAATATAGAGAAAATACAATTATTAAATTGAGAATAAACAATACTGTTGTAAGAGAGAATTTGAATTACAATTGTAAAGAGAATTAAAACTACAATTTTAAAACTGAGAATCAAAAATCCAACTTGTTAATATTTACCTAAAATACAACTGTAAAATAGAGAATTTGAATACAACTGTATAATTGAGATTTCACCAAACCAATATTAAATTTGGAAACAAATTACATTCATTTCTATGATTATTTTAATCATTATATATCACTAACTAAAGTATAAACTACAGACAAAATTTTACTTTTGATGGTAAGATCTATTAGATGTTATAATTTAAGTTCTGCCTATATACAACCCACTTACACTTGATCGATCTGTAGAAGTTTTTAGACACAAAAGTGATGTGATTGCCTTAAGTGTGAATAAGACATACAGCCTAGACTAAATTCTTTCTCACTGATCAATTAGTGACTTCCATTACATGGTAATTTACCTTGGTTAGCGTGTGACAGAATTCCAGACAACAGTGTTTAGTAACAATTGATGTGCGTACTTATATGGGGAGACACTTGGGATAAATCAACATAAAAGTAGATAGTATTTGAATCTTACTAGGATCACAATAGAATTTAAACTAAGCAATCCATCCAACGGTAGGCTTAGAGGCTGAATATTTTGCAAGAACTTGCTTAGATTTCTTAAGAGTTCTATAATGACATTAATTAGCAGGCTGTAATATTTAATGAGTTTAGTGCTATGGTTGAAGTACTTGATTACAAATTCTAAAAATCCAAGGTTTATATCCTATAAAACAGCAGCATTTTTTTTCTCACAAAGAAACACTCCATTCCGTATATTATATTAACTTGGTGATTCCACATTACAGTGGTGTTGAATTCCTAATAGAATGTCTTTAATTTATACTGTACCATTTTAAATAAAAAAATAAAATAAATAAAAAATTGCAAAAAAATGTATCTTGTATCTACCGCCCTCTATTGGCCATATACAACAACAGCTGAATTTTAACACATATAGCAATCCCCAGAAACAATATTTACCTTGTTGGTGTATTTGTTTGGGGTACTGTAGATATTGTTTTCTCAGGTTCAGTAGATGTGGTAGGCGATACAACTGGCTTAGAGGCAGGGCAGATGTCTCCCTTATTAGCTTGAGTTGACACACCACTTGTGTTTACGGCCTTGGAATCCTGAGGTTTTGCAGCTCTCTGAAATAATAATAAATTATACATATAAAATTTCACTTTGCATTTGGCCTAGGGCATGGATGTGTACCGATTATTGCTACAATGATGCCCGACTCATTGGTATTTCCTAAAGCAAAATGATACACACCAAAACACCTTCTGTTTTCAAGAGCTGTACCAATCAAGAGGTTCCAATACCAGTCTACGTAACCTAAGCAATTGTCGGCCATTTATAGTCGTTATAGTGCCACCAATGTTTGTAATTTGCATTTTTTTTAAAAGCCAAAATCTAGCGATTTTCATGACGTTTTCATCAAATATTTAGTTGTTGGGTTTTGTTGAAGAATACATTCACCCCCTAATTTATCAGCCTAAGTCCTTATAATCAGTAAAATATGATAAATAGGTCTCTCTCTAATTAGAGACCACCTCCAATTAAAGACCATTTTTCTGTGGTCCAAATTATACCTGTCTCTTATACACATCTAGATGTGTATAAGAGACAGAAACTAAGCAATCCATCCAACGGTAGGCTTAGAGGCTGAATATTTTGCAAGAACTTGCTTATATTTCTTAAGAGTTCTATAATGACATTAATTAGCAGGCTGTAATATTTAATGAGTTTAGTGCTATGGTTGAAGTACTTGATTACAAATTCTAAAAATCCAAGGTTTATATCCTATAAAACAGCAGCATTTTTTTTCTCACAAAGAAACACTCCATTCCGTATATTATATTAACTTGGTGATTCCACATTACAGTGGTGTTGAATTCCTAATAGAATGTCTTTAATTTATACTGTACCATTTTAAATAAAAAAATAAAATAAATAAAAAAATTGCAAAAAAATGTATCTTGTATCTACCGCCCTCTATTGGCCATATACAACAACAGCTGAATTTTAACACATATAGCAATCCCCAGAAACAATATTTACCTTGTTGGTGTATTTGTTTGGGGTACTGTAGATATTGTTTTCTCAGGTTCAGTAGATGTGGTAGGCGATACAACTGGCTTAGAGGCAGGGCAGATGTCTCCCTTATTAGCTTGAGTTGACACACCACTTGTGTTTACAGCCTTGGAATCCTGAGGTTTTGCAGCTCTCTGAAATAATAATAAATTATACATATAAAATTTCACTTTGCATTTGGCCTAGGGCATGGATGTGTACCGATTATTGCTACAATGATGCCCGACTCATTGGTATTTCCTAAAGCAAAATGATACACACCAAAACACCTTCTGTTTTCAAGAGCTGTACCAATCAAGAGGTTCCAATACCAGTTTACGTAACCTAAGCAATTGTCGGCCATTTATAGTCGTTATAGTGCCACCAATGTTTGTAATTTGCATTTTTTTTAAAAAGCCAAAATCTAGTGATTTTCATGACGTTTTTATCAAATATTTAGTTGTTGGGTTTTGTTGAAGAATACATTCACCCCCTAATTTTTCAGCCTAAGTCCTTATAATCAGTAAAATATGATAAATAGGTCTCTCTCTAATTAGAGACCACCTCCAATTAAAGACCATTTTTCTGTGGTCCAATATTAACAAATGTATATCAAGGTATCTTTTATTCATAAACACAGTCAAAATACATTAAAAAAACATTTCTGGCAGTTCACAGAACTGAATTGTGAAAACGTTAAAAATACATTATTTATAAAATTATTAGTTATTTCAATTAAGATTCAAATTATTATTACTGTACAAATTATTTATAAAATTATTTTAATATATGTACAAATTAAGGAATTGAACATTCAGTTGACACACCATAATAAATAAGGCTGCAAAATAATTATGTATTTTATTCCTATTATTCTAATTGGAGACCAAACATGCTAAAGACCATGGAAACCTGGTAACAAAAAGTGGTCTTTAATCGGAAGGGAACCTGCATCTTTAAAACTACATTTCAATATTTAACAAACTTACAATTCCTTTGCAAATATCTGCAAAATTAGTCACAGTTTCTGCTTCTGATACCTCTTTTGGTGCTGCCTCTTTCCCAACCTCCACTCTGGAAGTTTCAGTATGCCCCGGAAGCGGTGGAAAAGAGGAAGGGTCTAAAGAGGGTGAGGGAACTTTGGCAACTGATTCCTTCTCTTTGGTTTCTCTGTAATTTTTTCGACTGGATGCACTGTCATGGCGACGTCTTGGTCGCTCGTTGAAAGGCAGGTTACCAGTACTTCTCCTAAAATAAAAAAAGTTTTTTGCATTGTTAGGTGATCGTTCCTTATGAATACGCTTCGATTTACTTTACTCGAGTATGGTGACTTTTGTTCCATAAGTGACACTATCTTTACCTTTCAATAAGTGCAACTAGTAAGAAACACAAGACGCATGATTTAATGTTTTCCACACATCCGTTAACAAGAATATCACAGAATTCACACATCAGTTGGTTGGGTAATCAGACCGATAATTATTATTGTTATTTTTCAAATATCTGACATCTCATGCTCCAAATTATTCAACTCATGGTCCGTTTTTGGACTGGGAAATGGGAGTTGAGAACCAGGGCTGTAGGTGAACTATAAACTGAAATGAGTCTCATTTCCATGTCTGGTTATTATTCTAAGTCAGAATGTGCAAGACATGTGGGTATTAATGATGGTAATATCTTTCCTTGGTGTGGGCTATACATCACTAGCCTAATGACACTCTTGGGCCATAATGCACCAAGATATTGATTTTCAAATCTATAAAAAGCTCAGTTATTTTCAGGTGCAGAGTTAATGAGCTTTCTAATCAACTTTGTCTATTTTTTCTTATTATAAATACTTGTATGTTATTTCCAGTAGGTGTATGCACATATCAAGTAATTGAATCATACTATTTAAACTACATTAGTGGAAATCTAATTAGCACAATTCTTATTTATTATTTTATTTAATACACCTTGAAATTATCATTATTATACTTACTATATATATGTTATATACCTAATTACTTCAAATTACATTACTAGGAATAAGAAAGATGATGTCTTTTATGGCCATGTTTCCGCAGCACTTAAACCTGATAAATTATTGGAAAGCAGCCATTTGTTATTCTTTTCATTACAGAAACACGGTCTAAGATTACTAAACTTTTGCAGCCTTATTTATTATTTTGCATCAAAACGTCTGAACAAAAAATGTTTCCCATAGTAGATGTTTTCTTTTATTTCTTAGACATTTATAAGGCTGATAAGATTACAATTTTTAGAATTTTAACCAAATGATCCTACTGGGAATGTCAGGCCTGACAAATCGCCAGGGAGATGAACAAAATGGAATTTGAATTTTATATATATATACATATATATATATATAATCAATATACAAAAATTTTTTAAATGTATAATTTATATTGCATCACATTGTACTTGTTTTGTTTGATATTTCTAAGCTACTTAGAAGGAACTTATTGCAGACATACAATAATAAATCAGACCTCACCTATTCATTTGTTGCTGTCCTTTAACATGGTTATTATAATCATCATGATTCCTAGGTCGTGGATGCACCGGCCCATCATTATTCCGTCTGTTGTATCCATTCTGTTGGTAATCACGTCCTTCACCTGAAATTTTCCTTTCATTCGTTTGTTCTCGGTCATAGTTCATCGGTCTGGCGTTATTACTATTACTTGAATTCACTGTATGACGTCGTTCGTGATTTAGTTTATAAATGTTATCATCGGTAACACCATGCTCAATCGATCGAAACTCTGGTGTACTCATTGTCCGTGATTTTTGTGGTCTGAAATAGAAACAATAAGTGACAATTACACATTAAATGCTGGAAATAAATTATCTTGACAATTAAGTAATAATGTTCTAAATAAATAAATTTCACTATATTAAATACTAAAATTAGATCATCTTCGATAGAAGGTCCGGCTGCGATAAGCACAACGTTTTATGGCACATACATTCTATTTTTAATTATGTATTTATATCATAATCAATATACATAGCAAAGTTGACAACTTCGGAGGCATTATAATTAGGCATTAGTGAAGTTTTAGAATACATGATCCTGGAATCACACAGGGGTTTAGTTGGGGCAGGAATTTTTTAGTGGCCACTTGACAACCCGAGACTCTCGCCCGACAATCAATGCGGTGATGTCAGATGATTATCGTCATTAAAATCTTATGACTGAACATCGATAACTAACTAAAGCTCCACTTGAATTAACTCATTATAAAACAAATCCTGATATGTTACCTGGTCACGTTCCTTTGGTACACCTGTCGATTTGTAAAAGGTAATTTCGGATGACTTGGGAAGGCACTAGATGTAAAAGGCTGCTGTGGTGGCTGTAGGAGCAGAAAAATAAAATGTTAAAAACCTTTCAAATTCAGGGTTACCACCGAACATAATATGCTCAATTCATCATCCTTATTTAGTAGCTTTGAAGCATGCCCACAGACACATCCATCAATCTACCTGTCACTCACTCTTTTTTCATTACTTGCTATCTACATCAATAAAAAAACATTCTGACCCGCCCACAGACAACCATACAATCTACTGTAATCCCACGCAAATTGCACACAACTATAAAAATTGATAGGGGTAATTGCAATTTTGGTAACACTGCTTTTTTTTTCCATTTTGTAAATTACAACAAAAAGAGCAAATGCTGTTTTTACGTGAAAAAAAAAATTGCACAATATGTACCCCCAATTGCACAATATGCACCTCAAATTTCCAGGAATAAATCTCTCTAGTTTTGATTGTGGTTGAGTTACAAATTGAACATCATGTGTAGTTAGCATATTAAAAGTCATCAAATAAACCAAATTTGCTTAATGAATAGTTAACATAGTGGGTGTTTCTTAATTTCATCTAATCAGAGATGCAAATAAGATGCAATGAAATAAAATGCAAAATATTTCCAGGAAAAACTGACAAGTTAATATATGATAAAAAGGATGGTATTACTTTGAGAAAATGAAAAGGTTGGTTTACTTTTTGATTTCTTGTGCTGCTTAATTGTCAATAATAAAATTTAAAAAAAAATAAAAAAATAAACTTGTTTACACTTTGTTCTTTGTGATTTGTTTGTTCTCTACCTATTGTTTTGACACTGCGCCTTGAGCACAAATTTTTGGTGGTGATGTGTGCGCTTTAAAAATCGTTATTATTATTATTATTATTAAAATACTAAATAAACCATGTCTAACCCTAGAGATGGGAATATATAACAAAAATTTATGAGGATTGCTTGTAATTTACAAAATAAAATGAAAATTCAAAAAGATGAATGCAGCTAGAAATAAATTACTGATTTTTTTACACAAACTAAAATACAGAGTTAAACTAAGAAAAATTGAAATTGTATTAATTTAATTTCAACTACTTTTTAAAATGGATTATTAGTTACATATATAATTTGATTGGCTGAAAGCCATCATGTGATGAGAGCTACTTAAAGATAAATTTATTCACTAGATAATGATATTATAAATCTCATCAGCATATATACTATTATAATACTGCACATATGAAAATGCCATTAAATACTTAAGCAATATGCTTTTATTAAATTGAGACAGAAAATCAAAATCTGCCACTCCTTAGGGACTAAATCTTTAATATTCCTTCATTTGGTAATAAAGATTGAGAACATACTTCACTTGTATCTAAAGTGTTTATGTCGTTAAGAACCTCATGTTGCACCATACTCATCAACATAAAAATAATCATTTACAAAGAAACAGATTCTTCATTGCCATATCCAATTAACATGACATTGTTAGCAGTAAATCTAGGTTTTCCCCCTAATGCTTCAGGCCTTAAAAGCGATCCTGTCATCTCCATTAAACTCTTACATTCAGATTTGAGGTAAATGACAACAAAATAATTTATACATAGATATTGACGTCAGCAGCAGCTCAGTGATGTAACAAAATCAGCTGTCTGTATCGCACTGCTGCTTTTTTCTTAAACATGTTTTTCACAATTTGTCTTCAGAATTTCAAAATATGATGCATGGTGCTAGCCTAGCCTGGCAGATTGATCTCGATAATGACTAGATCGAGATAAATGCGATAGATTTTAAAAATTTTAGATGAGATAAATGATGGGACATCGACAAGTTCTAACAAACAACATTTGAAATCTAGCGTGTCCAAACCAGTCGAAATTACGTTAAAGTTTCAGTTTATTCAAATTAAGAATGTGAATAATTTAAGTACAGATTCTAAAGAAATATAACATTTAAAGTCAGGCTTCAGAGGAAAACATTTCTTTGATATGTTGTACAACTGATGATTTTTCTAAGACAAAAGAAGTATATTTGATGAAAAACTTGAGAGTGGTTAATGAAATAGATTTTTGAATATTTAAAAAAGGTGTGTAACCACCATTCTCCACCAAAAATATTTTAAGATGTTTGAAAACACCATTCTTAATGATTTAATTATTCAATTTGGATGAACTTCAGCACTGTGGTTACTATTTTATCAACCAAATGCACATGGCAAATATTGGTTGGTAACAATCACTACTACAATATGGACTAGGCCTATAGTCAAAAAGAATTGCTGATGATCAACCTTGATTTTTTAATATCACTCTGCAACACTACAATTTGTTTTGCTTCGTACATGTTTAGTGTGATCTAGATTTCGACAGACTGTGGTCAAAATGGAGTCAAGGTGAGACCTTTTTTATACCTTGTTTAGCGAGCCTACCGATAATGATGATTTCGAATTAAAAATAATTTTTTATTTTTGGCCAATTAGCGTAAATGCTGCCACAAAAAAAAAAGGAAATTTCAGAAAAAAAATAAAATGTTTTCTTTATTTCTATTATGCCCGTCGCTGCCTTTAAATCTCCAAAAATAAGATATGTATATTTCTTCCTAATCATATAAAAAAGCATAAACAGTACCCATCCCATTATGACACTGTTTATGTTCACCAATAAAATTTTATTTTTCTTCTGTATGGATGTTTTTTGCAAAAACCATTTCATAAATAAAAAAGCAAAATTTTATTTTTATTTTTTTCCTCCCTTTCTCTGACAATCTATAAAAAAAAATTTTGCAAAAGAAGGCTAAGAAAAGTCTTGCATAAAAACTAACACTTACCACATTGGGCGCCTCAAAGTAAGATTGCGTCGTTGTCCATGGCGGCTGGGGCATAATTTGCGGGTAGTACGAAATCGGTGGTGGGCCCGTGTGAACACCATTTATCTGAGCTTGAGATACGGCCGGGTACTGGAATGGCTGAGTCAATGGTGCTGGAGGTTGGGCGTACGTAGTTTGGCCGGACGGTGTTTGACTGAATCCATTTCGGGACTTGGGTGGGTAACTCACTCTTTGAAGAGGCTTGGCTTTTATCCTTGCCTAAAAAGCATTTTAGAAAATGGATCTTGAAAATATTCATTTGTACGATTATGAATGGCAGATGTATAAATGTCAAAATAAACCTTTTTGGGAGCGATTTAGGACTTATTGGGTTAAAATGTCAATCCACTAAAATCTCTGTAAAAACTGAATTGGTAAAAAGGGAGACTACATACCATAATTGGTTTTCCTTGGAAGGTTTGGACAACTTCACGTAAGTAGCGATATGCATTCTGTGCATCTGTATCTGAATCAAAGGTAATGTACCAATTGTTGTTATGAGCAAATTCGCAGCTCACCATTGGAGGACACTTTGGGCCAGAGAACAACTTCTGTACATCCTAAAAATGGAATAACAGAAAGTAATTAAAACATATACTTCAATAATTATAATAACTTCAATTATTATTAAATAGTGGCTCCTAGGAAGATACAGAAGCAAAATGAAATGTACCTTCACCTCTAAAATGTTGTTCAGGACTAAAATAGGAAATAATTTTATTTTTATAAAAAGTAACGTTCAACCTATCTTTTCCAATCCAATATCAGGTGAAAGATCACTTTAAGCTTTATGTACGCATGCAATCATCATCACTGAATGTTAGTTGTTGAGTTAAGCTTTTCAGAACATCTACTGGGAATAACGTGTGTCATAAGAAGCTACAAAAATACAGTGTAATAAAGCATGATGTGTCATGTGATACATGTCATGTGATATGTCAGGTGATAAAACTTATGTCATGTGATACAAATTTGTCATGTGATACAAACTTAAGTCATGTGATACATGCTTATGTCATGTTGATACATATGTTTATCACATGATAAACATATTTGACATGTATTCTCACAGGTATCCTTATTATACTTCCCTTTCATCATTTTGGCATTTCTTTCAATTTTTCTTTCCTTACCCATAATTAATTCAAAAATATCAATCTGGTAAAGTATTATATTAATAATTCATTCAATTAATAACACCTATTTACAATTCATGTATTCACTGATTTGTTTATTCCATAATTCATCAGTTTTCGTTAGCGGCGTGGTACAAACTAAGTAATTATTTGTAAGGAAATACTATATCTAGAATTGTAAAGATTTTTGTAACTTATCTCTCAGTGCTAATGTTAAGACAAAATGGATATGCTTATCTCACAATTGTAAGATAAATTTCAATTAGAAATATTTATCTATAGACATACCGTAATTTACTGCACCTGCATTGAACTAATAAGGCCCTATGAAAAATATTATTAGTTTATCAGTCTATCTAGGTGGGAAAAGTAATGAGGGAGACCTTTTGTTTATTTTTTTTTTATTTGCTAAAACTAAATATCCTTGGATTGTTTGCTGGTGCATTGATATTCAAAGTAAAACATGACTGAGATAATACAAACAATATCTTAATTTTTAATAGAAAAAATGAAAGTATTTTTTTTTTTTACAGTAGCATAGAAGACATGTGCGCGAGGGTGGTAGATAATTTCTTTTATTCGACTAATAACTTCAGGTTCATTACTAACAATAATTCTTTTTTAATAGTTAAGCAAGGCACTAGCTTACATTTAAAATATATGAGAAAATATAATTTCCTTACAAATTAACAGAACCATAAATAATACTATCCATATACTCTCCAATATACTAAATTGTTAATCATTATATATGGCATTTATTTATGAATAATTTTATTTTATTTCATTTGCAGGAAATGAAGATAAAAAAAAACCTTTACTAATAGGTTGGCGAGAATTATAATCAACATGGTAAGTATCCATAAAATATCTATATGTGTATGAACAAAGACAGCCATCATCAGGACTGGTTTGTGTGTTCTGTGTATGGATTTTTGTAAGTGATATCAATGGGTAATCCATATTCTGCGCATCTTTTATTACAATTCCTATAAGAAAATTGAAAAAGAGATATATTCCTTAAATTATCATTGCTGAAAATACAAAATATCTTTTATCAAATTAATTTATGATCTGTATTTGTTACTTTCATATCCGAAATCTGGTTTTTCTTAACAACAAGTTGGACGCATGTGATAATTTATTTCGATGCATGTGATGATTTATAAACTAAGTGTGATGGGAAATAAATGAAATTGTTTTTTTTTTTTTGAGAATGAATCCCAGAATTTCATGATTTGAACTCACTACCTCTGGGACTAGATTATGGGGATTTCAAGCACTATAACTACAGCACCAATGCCAATAACAGTGATAAAAGCACTTTGCATGAGAGTTTGTATGTTCCAAGGATCATGCTTAAGACCAAGTTGCTGGCTCCTGATCAAAGCGACAGGCATCTGGTCATTCCACAGAATTGATATATCAATAATGCTTCACAGAGTAATTCACGATTTATCTGATGAATTCTAGAAAACCACGTAAAGGTTGCAACGTGACCCCATTCTTGAGCTTCATCAGTGGTATTGACAACTTAGATAAATCATCGCGGCTAGTTAGTCTGCTGGTTCAGACGTTTCTCCTTTCTTTAAATGAAACTGAGATCACGATTACAAACAACTACTTCCGGAGATTACGATAAAATTTTGATAAAGTACATTTCTGTTAAAAGCTGCTTCTCGCAAATCCATTAACCTAGTCCGCCGGATGTCAAGGTAATTTCACAATAAAATTAACGCCACAGCAACTATCGCTTATCTATGTACTCATTCATTTTTCTGATTACATTAATTGCACTTTTGCTCCCTGAATAGCTAATGAATAAGCTAGACATGAACAGATAACATTTACCCAGTTTAATGTTTAGTACTTGGAAATAAATCTTGAACACAAACGCAACATACTGGTCAATACGGAATTGCAATTACGAGTAAATCTTATGCATTATGCTCGTTATTTAATGATGCGCATACATTTTGATGAGCTTATTGTCTGCGTCAATAAAGTAGCTACTACTACTGTGTATCGTTACTCTTTGCATTTTATATCGCCCATTATACATTTTTATTCAGCCTTCTTGCATATATGACAATCATGGATGAACAGCCATACATCCTAATTGTTAAACAAAGAATAAATGAAACATCAATGGCTAATGGGAAGCTTCCAATGATCATGTGATTATTTTCAACCAATAATGAAGTTAGGAGTTATTATCAAAGCAAAGCAGTCACCATAATAGAAAAAAATCTTTATCATGAGGAGCAGGCCTATTTTTCCACATGCTTTGTTATCATTTGATGATTAGCACGAAGATCACTAAATTAAAGCCCTGTTAAGACTATCCAATTTTAATTGACAAAAACATATGACATCACATCATGACCATACATAGGCACATCATGACTATATATGGGCATACAACAATTTTTTGTCAAAGAAAATTTGATAGTATGGCTAGAGCATTATATGCTATAAAACAACATTATGAAGCCTAGTTCACACTATTAATTTTTTTGACAATAAACGGTTGTATGCCCATAAATAGTCTAAAAGATCGAAGACAAAGAGTGATGTATAATGGCACAACTTCCCAATGATTTTCTCCTGAGTCCCACAGGGATAGAAACTGTGCTTGGACTGTTGCTGTTTGTCATATTCATCAATGATATAAGCCAAGGAATACAATCCAATATACGTCTCTTTGTGGACGATTGCATGTTATATCGAGGCGTCCTCGATATCTACGACTGCAATGGTATACAAGACGACATCAATCTGCTAACATCTTGGGCTAAGAAATGGAACATAAAGTTTAATACAACCAAATGTGTAGCCATGAACATCACAAAAAAGAAAAACAAGTTAAACCCTGCATACAACATGGATAATACAGAACTGAAAATTGTAAAAACAGCATCCATACCTCGGTGTCGCCATATGAGAAGATCTATCATGGAGAGCTCACTACGAAAGTATCACAGCGAAAGCATATAAAGTCCTTGGCATGTTAAATAGAAACATGTGCACATAAAATAAAAGAATTAAAAACCAAGCATATACAACCCCAGTAAGACCAATCCTGGAATATGCAAGCTCAGTATGGGATCCATATACCAAATTACACACAAAGCAATTAGAGATGATCAGCGTAGAGCAGCCAGGTTTGTGTTAAATGATTATAGAAGGGATTCTAGTGTCACAAAGACGATCTAGGAACTGAACTGGGATTCACTTGAGGAACGAAGGAGACTTACCCGACTTGTACGGTTTCACAGAGCAATAAATGGTGAAATAAACCTCACATCTCTACAAACACACCAGGGATGATCAAGACATGGGCATGACAACATGTTCCAGAGACCACACACCAGAACAAATGTCCACAAATTCTCCTTCATCCCAAGGGCAATTGCAGATTGGAATGGCCTTAACCCACAAATTGTTCTTGCAACAAAAACAGAAGAGTTTATAAAACAAATCCAAAATAAACAACAAACAAGTTAAATTACAGTTACACTTGAAGAAAACAAAACCAACAAAGTCAACTTCATACTTTTTTATGCACGTCCGAATCAGCGCTTGCAAATCCCATGGCAGTAATGGTTCTTTAATGGACTTTTTGTCGCGTAACAATGATGAAGATGAAGCCATGGAATTGCCCATATATGGTCATGATGTGATGCAATCGTGACTATATTTAGGCATGTCACATGTGTTTGTCAAACAAAACTTCATAGTTTGGACAGGGCTTAAGGCCCAGAAAAGCTTGTGTTGCCAAAGCAAATAGTTTTATTACATGCACAGTCCAAATTCTACAGTTTATGACTAACCATTACTTGCCACATTCATTGTGAAATTTGCAAGTGACGGTTAAGTTAATAAGTGATGTACTAAAAGGTTTAATTAAATACTTGACCATGATTTATTTGAAATTTACATAAATTAGTCTACTCTCATTTTATATGAGTTAAATGGATCAAAGAACAGCGAATTGAAGGGGAAAAAATGAGTAATTACAAACAATAGCAGTAATTAAAGTACTTATTTATCATAAAAGGCTAATGAGCCTTTCAATTTCACTACTTGTCCCCTTGACTAGATGAATGAATATACAAAAGGGAGGAGACCTGCTCTTTCCCAGTCTACTATTTGATTGGAGAATATTAATGAGTACAGTGTGCGAGTATCAAATCCAAGAAAAAGTGCTCTAATTTGCTTCCGGTAGCGCTCTGGATGGATTCCCAACGCTCAATGTGATTGCTAATATTAGATTAATATTGCGTGGAAGTCTGACTGCATATCAATCAAACGGAAGTTGAATGGACAAGATGACTTTCATTCCCTTCGGATTTTATTGATACGTCACTTGGATTTCACTGCGTGTAACATGAGATATGCTCTGCAGACCAAACATAGCGTAAACAGACCACTTAAAAAAAATTAACACATAACATCATCATATGTGAAAACAAAGCACAAGTTATAAACACACGCAGCTGGTCGACACTCACCTCTAAGGGGGTACTTTCTGGTACCTCTCGCAGAATGACAGTACGTCGTTTATGACTAGGCCGTACCTTCTTAGATGTAGGGTCCACCTGAACACATGTTGACTCTGTAAGAACGTATAGTACACCAAATTGTCATTAAAGCTATCATCATCATTCACATAAAAAACATTACCATATTAATATTGTTTCAAGGTTTGCATGGCAAAGTAACAATATATTTAATGCTTGCAGTGCACCAAAAAGCAACTCAATCCAAATGTCAAGACCTTTTCAGAACTATCTACATGGTATACTGCAAGCATTAATTATAACATATTAATGGTACATTAATCGCAAAAACGATGGCAATTAATCCAAATTAATAACATTAACATCAACATAAATTTATTATGAATTGCATCTGAGTAGTTTACCTTTAAGTACATCGATAATAAGCGTTATATCTGTTGTTAATCTCTTAACAGCATTGAAGTTTGCTATCGTCCAGATGGGTACATATTGATCTGGATCCATTTGAGATTGAAGATAACGATCATTAGTTAAATTCTCCCTGAAAAAACAAAAGGAAAAAATCTGGTGAGTTACTTGAGTGTGACACTTAATATGGAAATGTTTAACTCTCATGAAAAAGCCACATCCTGAGTATATAACGGTTATGAAGAAGCCATATGTGGTAACTAAAAACATGTCGTAATTATTCTATCTTTCTGAAGATAAAAATATTGCATTACATACATAATTCTAAAAATTTTTATAATATTCTTAATAGTCAATATTATTTCAATCAATAGATACAGTGTTCATGAACATTTTAATATATTTTAATATCAAATATTATGTGGAAGCATATGGCTTATAGGCCTAAATAAAGTTATGAAAATTATTTTAATAAATTCCTTACATAAATACCAAGAAATACCACTGAATTTATCAATGTCTACATATAAACCTTGAACTGTCAATATTAAAATGTAACAGCCATTTTGAATGTCTATAATCACTTCAAAAATGTATTGAATATTAAATATACTGTACATCATAGAAATTAAGCATGTCTTTACATCTTTAGAAGATAGAAATCTGATTATGACCTTCGAAGTAGTATTATCATCACAAATTAATGGATAACTGAAGGTGATGAAAGGTAAGTAAATGTGATGCAAGGTGATGGAAGTAGAATGTGTGAGAAAAAAAAAAGAAATAAAGATAAGGAAAAAGGGAATAATACTTAAATTTTTGGAATTTACTCTATTAAGAAAACGAAAAGAAAACTAGATACCAAATACTTTACTTAAGTATCAACTGAAAGTAAAACAGTCTCTAATGTTTGTCATGACATTTTATCATCCAGATGACATCATTAACACAACCTCATGAATATTTTATACTAAATAATACTACGGATCAGGATAGGCAGATTGAAGTCTAAATTATAATGATTTTACAATGAAAAAGTAAAAATATCTCACAAGAGCCTACTCAGTGGTGGCTTAATACATTAGTAATGTACATACATTAAAACATGCACCTCAAACTTAGCTTTATCATTTATATGAACATAATTTTTGTAATGATGACGTGTATTAATCAGTATATGCTCAGATGTCAATCTCCACATAATCGTTAAAGAAATTATGTATTATAGGAGATGGTTGTGAATTTTCTCAATACTGCTGACATAATCATGAGAAAATAGCATATGTACGATATTAATATTTTAATGTGAAGAAATATCATTTAATGACGCATGCCAAAGAATAAAATACATCAGAATCAAGAATGGTTTACAATACAATGTTAAAATGTGTAGGAAGTTGCACATAATACCAATATGGTGAACTGATTGTTGGAATAATCTATAATTAAAAACTGAAATCCTTATACAGTAATGAAAAAATATTTTATGAATTGGTGTGTGACCACTTCATTAATTCAAGGCTTAAAGTGGTATAAGATTGATATTATAATTTATTTATTTATTCTTTATACTGAGTATACACTTTCAATACATAGTACTGGTTACCAAAGTGGTTCAGTTCTTACAAAATTTTAAAAACAGATATATACAAATGGTAACCAAAAAAGATGGATAACTTAACTACGAATTAAAATAGATTTAAAAGGAACATTGAAAGAAATTTAAGAAAAAAGAAAAAAAAAAACTTAAATAATAAATATGGATATGCAAGGTAAGAGGAAATCAGGTTAAATTAAGATGGTATTATGAGGATTTGAAATAGAATGCTTAAAATTTGAAAGTGTCATAGATTTAAAGTTGGTGTGATGTAAGCATTTTGGCTGTATTTTGTATGGATGGTTGATTTATATTTCAATCTGTCAATGTGATAATAATGTGACAATGATTATAATTTTGGTGATGACAATATTGTAAATCAAACCCCACTAAGCCACACCATACTTACTACTGTAATAAACCTGCTCATTCATTGAAAAAAAATTGGCCCTGTTCCAAATACCATACAAATCATTAATACATTTATTGTAAAATAACAATGTTTTTTTTAAATCAAGCCCCACCATATGGACAGAGAATCATCAAGAATCATTGTACGTGAAAGGATGAGTACGTGGTTTTTCCACGTCATCTGGTTATGTTAACTAGACAATAATATATTAAAGCCTGAGTGATCTGTATGCTCCGTGTGCTGTATGTAGTGTGTCTGCATACATCTTTGATCATTTCATCAGCATTATTAGCATAAATTTCCGCGGCAGGTCGAGAAGCAATATGTTAGCAACACCTGCAAACATGCACAACGTACAGCTACTACTCTGTAAGCATTATGAAAATCACTCGGCTTAAATGTCTAATAAAATAAATGAAAGCAATAATTTGCTGATAAAATCTATGGACACTATTATTATGAGCCAAAAAACAAAGCCTTAAAAAATATATAATTATTAACAGTAACAACACTAAAGATAAATAGTCTACAATTATCCCACGTAGCAACGTTTCTAGTACCAAAAGTTACTATCGTATGATCTAAAAAACACATTAAGTTAGTGTGATATATTACAAAGGCATAAAGCTGTAGAATATTCTCTTTTAGAAATATCATGATTTTCATATAAAAAAATATTTATCAAACAATATTAATAAAAAATATAATGAATCTATTTATTCATAATCTATTTGGTTATGTATTAATTTGTCATGGGAGGGAGAAGATGAGGAAGGAGGGATAATTACTCCAAAAAATTTAATAAACATCCCAGGAAACAAAATTGAGAGGGCTATTTATTCCAAATGATGTTCTGAACGGGTGTAGGTTATTATTTAAAGGACTTTTCTCATTAAACAAGGCATAAAGTTTCATGTTCTTCGCATTACTCTTAAATTAGCTAAAAATTTGAAGGTCTATGTTATCACTAAAAGTTAATAACTTACTTGATCCTTTTGAATAAGCTATTTTTAAATGTTCTAATTGTTTAAAACAACCTTCAAAAAGAAGAAAAAAAGATTAAGTGGGGAGTTATAACCATTATCTTATGTTATCTTATTAAATAGATCACAAAATTATGTTGTTATATATACTATATTATATTATTTATCATAATACCATTTATCTTTATAAATAAAATATTACCATACTGTACCTTTAAACCTTACTTAGCTTCCAATACAAAATTAATAACGAGTGACTCACTATAAAGTATAAGGCTGAGGTAAGTACCATAGTTGTTTGCAGACGCCATTTACATTTTTTACAAGTATAAAAATGTTGTATACCACCAAAGCTACAGACTGCATACTAACACTTTCATAAATTAAATTTATAGTAATATCAATATCATTTTTAAGTAATGGTGCAATTTAATAATATGTTCCCACTCACCTCCCACAGAAAGGTTCAATAAACCACTCTTTTTAGAAAATAATTTTAGAATCAATTGAAAGTGGTTCTAAGCACAGATGCTCACTGTTGGATAGGACACTTCAATTAATGTATGTCATGGTAATAAAGTATGAATAAGGATTAACAACAAGCCTATTATTTAACTGATATATTAAAATATAGTGTCTGTAATGAGAAAAGAAGTTTTAAAAATAATATTTAATATTTTGTATACTATATTTATTCAAATAATAATGTTTATTGTTGTGGTGTTTTTGAGGGGGGTGTTTATTCAAGGGAGGCATTTATTTATTTATTTTTCTTTGTAAAATAGATACATATGCATTACTCAACTAAACGCCCCTTAATTTCACTGTAAATGTTGAAGTACAACACATAATTATAGTCAAATGTGTTATTGTGTGATCAAATAAACATTGATCCTAACCAGGTTAGAAATAATGTAATTCTACTGAAGTAGAACATTAACAGAATGTTTTAAGAATAATGTTGCTTCCAATAGATTTGTTTACACACATTTGGGAGGGGGTGGGAAAAGGGAAGGATTTATTTGAGGGGTAAAAATAAACCCCTGGGGTGTTCATTCGAGGTAGCTGTTTATTCCAAATGAGGCTTTAGAGGGGGAGGGTGTTTATTTGAAGCAGGCCTTTATTCAAAGCGGGATATTTGAGAAAAAGATAAGGTAAATAAATTATTTTTAAATTTTAGAATGAAAACAAAATTGTCACCAATTAATAGACATAAACATTAACTTTCTTTTATTCTTTTGCATAGACTTTCAATTGGTTAGTAATCTGTTTTAAGGATGTTTGTAGTAAACATCTGTAAATCAGTTAAAACTTAATTATACTCATCTGTGTTGTATTGGAAGTTAATAAAATAGATGATTTTTCTATACGAGCAATGCAATTTATAGATTTTTGAGGGGTTTTTCCCCATATTTCATAACAAATGATAATCTTTTCCAAGTTTTTCTTATGATACATGTAGAATTTAATATTTAAATACCAAATGAAATATATATCTCATAATTATATTTATTTTTAAAAAATCTGCTTTACATGAATTATGAATTAAATTATAATCTGTTGTTTCTCTAAGTTCCTTGATAAATAATTTTATGAGGCAGAATTTAACAATTACATTTTAATTTGACATAAAAAGAATAATAGATATTAATAGATATTGTCTATGATTCAAAAAGGATACAAAGTAACCAAAGTCATTCTATAAATAGAAAATTCAGGATGGACGTAATTGACATAATCCTTACAATACCTAATCTGCTTTCCCGCTCATAGCATGTTCAGCTACAAGCCTTACTTCTTACTTCTATGAAGATCCATATCATAAAATCCCAATGTGCAACATTAAAAGATATTGAATAACTCAATATGATAGTTATGGCAATCTGTGTTATTTGTATCTGTTAATTGGCAACGAAAAATACTTCTTGTACTACTTTTAATTGAAAACTAATAATTTTATACAAAAGATACAAATTAATGATTTCAAATATTTAACTTTATTTTTAATTCCACAAGGATAATGTGATATGTCCATGTTCTAAATTAAGTTTAAGAATTTTTTCTCAGGTTTAACAAAAAATATCTATAAATAGACCTAATTTAAATAGATAATAATTTAATTACACTTACAGAAAGATTCTAATTATTAGTACAAAAGCTAGTAACTGCTTACTGCTATCACTGCATTCTCGTACATCTCATCTATCTTCTACTAATCAACAAGATGAGATCTCAGTGATGAAATACAATAAGCAGTTTAATAATTCATACTAACTATAACCACAATGATGGAGGTAGTCTACTCTGTGTATGCTTCACTGATTCTGCATGACCAGACGGTCAATATTTTGTTGGACATTTTGTTATTGTAAGAAGCTTTTAAAATATTAATTATGGTTTATAGATTTTATTTAACCAATTTAACTAAAATTTATCTTGGTTTAGTATAGCCAGATGTTAGCATCATTATTGCTGCAAAAATGGCTTCAATATTTCTTTTTTATATAATATAAGCCATGGAATACTCACACCTAGGACAGAAACACAGTGTGGACCACATCACAGCATGGAAACAGTGCAAGCTGGGGTATCCAATCATGGTCAATAATATGTGCTTTAAACTCAAAAGGTTCACAACCTGAATGGAAATCGCTGGGCGACACCACTTCACTTTGATAATAATTATAAATGATTTTTTACAGCTTATATTTTGTTGTATCAGATATCAATTGATATGTAGTCCTATATCCAGGCCTAGCCTCCTGGATCAGATGTCAAAAAGTGGCTTCATATCAGTTACCAAGTGTAAACAAATACACTAGGATTTACAGGCAAATTTTGTAAATTTAGCATATCCTCTACTTGTGCAATTTTGCAAAAAGAAAACATCAAAATTTAAATTACAGTAAGGTACCTAAAAATGTAATGGTTTTTTTTTAATGAATATATCTATTTTGATTGTTTAAAACAAATAAAAAAGGGGTTTTTTTTCACTATACATAGCTTCAAATATGCTTTTTAATATTTTTATTCAATGCTACCCATCATGAAAACCTTCAGGACAGCAGTTTACTGGACTCCAGAAGAGGTAAAATATTGCAATCTATCTGGTCAATTAAAATCCCTTTATCACCGTGGCAATAACACATCCATTAATTAAATACTGATTTAAATTTTCCAATAACATGAGAAATACAAATATAAATATCTATATACTGGCAGTATAAACATTTTAGAAAATTACTTCAGAAAATGGCTAATAAAAAATGAAAACTTAAAGGAAGTGTTTATTATGTTTAATGAAAACAGTTTGTTAGCTACAAAGAATAACTTAAATTACTGGTACTTGAGATGTCAATTTAAGTAGCATACCTCAAGCTAAGTTACTATAATGAGTTTAATGTAGCAACATTAACCCACAGCATGTGAAATAGTTTTAGTATCACAACAATGTAGTCTTGTTATTCTATAGCTTCTTGCCTAAGTGGAGTACATAGAAGAAAGATAGAATGATAAAATAAGGCATAAAATAAATGAAGGGAAAAGAGAAGGAACTAGGAAAGATGATGTTAAGAGAAGACGAATAAAAGGAAGAAGCTATGAGAAGGTCTGAATGTGAACAAAGTTTTCAAAACAGAATGCATATAATTTTAAAATATATCATAACAAAAACTTTCTTATCAAACCACTATTAACCATGGGTAAATACCATGGTAAACTAATGGTATTTGTGGGCTTATATGCAGTTTAATTTAGGGAAATCCCCACTAGAACCTCCTGTTGTCAATGTATTTCTAAAGCTGTGCATTCCAGTATGTCACATTGCCATGTCACATGACACACCAAGCATCTAGTGTCACTATAGAATCTATGTGAAATTCTAAGAGCCAGGAGGGGCGTTTATTCGAATAAATATGGTAAATGATATGATATGCTGATATGATAATTGAGTAAGGAATGATGTTAATGATAAAAATGTTGAGCTACATGACAACAATAATACTAGATATGGTAATCATAATGTCTGTGATGATTTTGATAAATTATATAAAGAATTTGATGATGAGGGAAGACAATGCAATACATTACATTATTATTGTAATATTTATGGTAACAAAAATTATAAAGTTATGTTGGAAAAGTATGGCGATAACAATTATTACATAATTAGGTTGATATATGATGTTAGGCCTAATATTCACGGTGATGATGGTTAATACTGATAGCAATATTATTCAGGATGCTGATTTTTTTTTTATTTATAACATTTTTTTTATTGTGGTAGAGTTACATAAACACATTATGTAAGGGAAAAAAAAATTACTATCACAAAAAAAATTCAATGTAAACATTAACAGATCCTTTAACGCCAGGCAGTTTCAGCAACAGTTAATATAATGTGTAATGTCTTTGAAATTGAACAGTTATACAGTATGAAATAATATATGCAAGTTGATGTTTAAAATGTCACTTCAAAATGAGCAAGTTAATTTCCAAAATGATTTTATGATTTTGGAAATGTGATATTTTTTGTTTTGTACATGAAGCTTTATGTTGCCACTGGCTATAATGATGTTAAGTACGCTATTTTGAAGCACAAAAAATATTAATGGTTCAGTAGTAATTAGTCTAATAGTGAATAAATTTTGCTAACAACCAACTTGATGGAAATTCTCAGAAATATATGGTAATAGATTGGCACGAGTATGATTCAGTAGTTAATACAAGCATCTATCACAGTGCTTTCTTATTTGTTTATCATTATTCAACATTGTAATTATATGAAGTAAGCCTGACCACATTCCAAAAAATAAATTAAAATGAAATAAAAGAAAATCCCTTAAAATAACATAAAACATCACAAATTTAGTAACTGAATCAATGGAAGGATAGGCTTATACATTAAAAAAATTATTATCAAAGAGAATGATACAATATGGCCACATCCCTTGTACAAATAAATCCCCTTCATGCCCTACCCCTTCTCCGAACCCAAATTTTTAAATTCTTTATATGGCGAAATACACACCTAAAATAATCAAACTTGATGGAATCCACTTTGCACTGAGAATTCCCAAATGTTTAGCAACTGTACCTATACAATAAGCCTAGATGCACTGTTCTTAGAGGTCTCTCCGAGTTAAAACAACCTAATCACTAATAAGCTAACAATTGTAATAATTGTAAGTACGTCAATTGTAGGTTTATTTAATCCAACATGCTATATTTAAAATTATCGATGGCTACAAATTGGATGCAATGACGTGCAAATGCTGGAGTAGATCTGTGACACCTTACTAGTTGCTTTATACCACCTGCTACATCTTCTATGTTTGCCAACTGAAAAGAATTTACTTCACAGAATCCATAAAATGTATTGTGGGATGTCGATGCTCGCAACAATTGACTAGTTAAACAAACATCATCAACAGTCAACCCTCCTTTATCAGATGGAGGAAGTCGTTTTAAAAATATCACTTAGTACAAAAATAACGACATTTTCAAAAATAAAATACCAATAACTGGCGGTAAAAAAAGACTGCTTTCTAGCTAATTTCATCGTAATAACCCAACTTATTCTCTTTCCATTTTGAATTTATTTATAGAGTACAGTCAGTATAATTACAGTAAGTTCTTTCTGTGATTATCAGTGAAGACGCACTACAACCCTAACAAAGGATAAGAAAATTTTGAGTGTGCCAGTGCAATATACAGTAGACCCCCTAAATTATGTACGACATGGGCCCAGAGCCGTTTGTAATTGCGGGTATTCGTAAAATCGGGGTTGACCCAAATTCCTATATATTTGCACTGGTACTACTTACACTGGCATAAACTAGGTCTAGGCTAGGCCCACAGGCCTACGCAGCTAAGTCTGAGGGGACCTAGGCCTACAGTAGGCAGTTTCTAAGCATTCCAGCCCATGAAATTAGGAAAAAATTAGGTTGGCAAAAATTTGTGATAGTTATTGTACAAACAAATCTGTTTTATGAACCACCAATTTCCTTGGTTTGACGACGTACATGAAATTTAGTGTCTGCTATAGCCTGTTTTTGACTTTCCAAGCAGTTTTTGAAGCAAAGAAATTTAAGCCTAGGTCAGCAAAAAATTGCCGTCCTGTAGCAATTCTGGCTCGGCAATATGGTCGGCAATTGCCGATTGCCGACGTGAAATTCGTGGGCTGAGCATTCTGATCCCACTCCAGGCCCCACACAAACTTGCTTTTTATCGGATGTTTTTACCTTCTTAAATACCTAGATTGTGGATTTTACTCCAACATAACTTCCATAGATAGTTGTTTATTATATATATATCATTCAATAAAACAATCAATCAATATGTTGACTTTTAAAGATGAATACGATGATTAAAAGAGAAGTAAAATTTGTCGCATGCACATCTGTGAAGCCAATAAACACTGAATTTGCAGAAGCCTGTTAGAAAGCCTCCTTGACTTGAGAATTATATAGTATAGTATGGTATGTTGTGTTGTATGCATGCTAATTTAACAGCTAAAATTCAAGCGGATTTTTTTTTTTGGATTTTTCACTCGCCCATGCGGACGAGTGGGGATGGAATATCGCTCGCCAAATTTTTGTTTCACTCGCATTGGCGAGCGCTAGTTTTGCACCCTGAAATTGCATGGGTAATCTTCCTCTTTAAGTAAATAACACTTTTTAGGCATTAACAAATATCACAACAAACGTTCTACTGTATACAATTTGTATCATTTTTTTTTCCAATTCTATGTAAGTAAAGGCTTATATATTATAACATCCTACACAATGAATTGACGATAGGGAAGAGATGCTAATCAAGTATTTTTTTTCTTACTAGGCCTAATATGGATGGATCACCCTTGGTACATAATATCAAATATTATGATTTCTATGTCAACATTATGCACAAAACAAATCCAAAGATCAAGAGGTATTGATGTTTTGTATGGAGGCATCAAATAATGAATACACACTAACAGAATAAATACTTCAAAACAACAACAATAACGCTTATACCTAATCTATAATATCAATTTGTAGTACAATCTTATGTTAGTATCCACTTCCAGATGCTTCACTCACACTTTTATTGTTCACCACCATTCATCATTCTGTGTTACTTATTTGCTTTTTGTTGATATCTTTTTTTTGTTACATAACATATCCTTCACCTGAAAAAAACAACCTCTGCACAAAAGCCTGTCCCAAGCTGTGTTCACACTTGTCATTGAATTAGTACAGTTTCCATTGATCATAGTTTGTGTGTGTGAATGCAGTGTGTGATATTTTATCATGAATGCTAATTCTTAGATTCTATTGAAGAGCACGTAGAATAATATGGACAATGAACATGAGGAAGTTTAATGAACATGCCACAAGAAGATGAAATCTCTAGAAAAAGCAATCAAAATGGAGATTAGTGCATGTCCAATGAATTGTGTACTATGATTGGAAAATGGCATTGGTGTTGCTGTTAGGAACGATGGAGAAATTTACGTTAATGATGATAGATGGAGATGAAGAGAGGAATATAACGAGAGAAAAATAACTAAAGGAAAATGCCGTGAAAATTAATTTTGATGATAAAAATAAAATGATGATAAAATGAAGTCAGGATGATAATGAAATTGGCAATGACACGGTTGAAGAAAATGATGTAAATGAATAATAGTAATGAAAACAGAGATGAAAAAAAAAAAAGATATTTATGTAGAAAAATAAGACGGTGGTAAAGACAATGAAAATAAAGATGGGATATGTTACCCAGACACAGTGGTATTTAGATATCATGGTTGGTTGGTCAATATTTTTTTTATTTGCCCCATATTCAGTTCTCAATCTAAGGTATTACATTTAATAATTAAGGTTTTAAAACCAGTCTTTGTAACATCATTGAAATGTTAAAAACATTTTTTTTATAATTGTAATAACAAAAATATGCCAATCCTAACGAAACGTAAATACAATTATCGAGATGAAAATGACTAAACCACAAAAAAACAGGGAAAAGAAAGATAAATATTAATGATATGACGATTACATCATAATTAATAAACCATTTGATAGGTTGGTTTTGGGCATCAAAAACCAAAATTAAAGAACGTACCTTGAAAAATAATATTCTAATTGAAGTTGAAGTTGTTTCCGCAAATCACCATCTTTAGGAGATCCTTCCCGATTCATATCATCTGAAAAACAGTGAAACCATTCATAAATTATATTAATATAATACTGAACTCCCATCAAACTTCTGGTTATAATCCCTGGTGGATGTTTTGGAAGCGGCAATTACAAGGTAAAAGGTATAACATTATTTGTTTTTTAAAAGTTGGCCACTAATTTAACTATTATTTATGTTAAAATCGGAAAAACCACTTCCCAAAAAAACATTTGCCTTATCATACAGCTCTATCCAGATTATCAAAAAGTCATGATGATGTCATCATGACCATAATGATGTCATCATGACCATATTTAGGCATTTTAAATGTTTTTTGTCAAATAAAATTTGATAATGTGGACAAGACTTACAAATGAGATGAGTCATCATCTTCAAATGAGAAATAGATTGAAGCAATTAGGGTTTTGCTAATTTACAAACATATTACATAAATATTTAAAATTGATTACCACCATTCAATAAAAAGATCTATACAAAGCATACATAACAAAATTATTATGTTAATTGACAAGGAGAATATTTATTTGTTTATTGAAAGTGACAACTTGCTTTAATATATATATATATATACAAAGTAATTTAAATATATAATTTATTATAGTTTGTGTTTATAAACTTATTAGGAGGCACAGAAAGAGATGGACATTTTGAGGATTAGAATGACCCTTGACCCAAGGTTTTACCAACAGGCTCCTATCTCTTATATTCAATGTATATAACACAAGACATAAATTCCTTCTATCATTACCAACTCCAATCTCAATGCAATATAATTTCTATCCCATAATGCACCTTTCTTTCCTGTCTTAGTCATCTAAAACTACACAATGAACAACTGATAATGTAAAATTTAAAAAAAAAAAATTGATCGATTTTAAATAACCATAATATTATACACTAAAGATATAATTGTATTAAATGATCTTGTTGCAAACAATACATTGAGTATTTATCAGAATTAAGGTTGCATGTTCTGTGTAGATAGCCTAGTTTATTTGAACTGCTCTACTTCCAATCAAATTCATACAAAAAACAATGTCTAAGTCGTTTAATCTCCCAGAAAAAATTCACGATCTAGCTTTATTTTAACTGTACACTGTCAAATACCAAAAACTTTATAAGAATGGACATCTGATTTCAATATCAAAAGTATATCTTACATAGGAAAAAAATGTATACCTAATTTTTTTTTCCAAAGGTCACAATTACTTCCCGTCCTTTCATTTTCTACAGCACTGAATGAAAGTTGAACTATCATGAATACAAATATGTAGTTTTACAATGAAACTAGGTTATAGAAACATAAATAAGTATCATAAGATACAGGTACAAGTGGGTCGAAAATATCAGTGGGATGAAGATACAGAATAGTAATGTTACTTTTCATTCTAATTTCTTCAAATATTTAATTCGCCAATACGTTATTCTGTGAAGTGGCGATACACATTTTTTTTTTATAGAACACATGAAATTTTATTAAATATTAGATAGAATAAAGTTGAGGTTTATTTTATTTATAAATTTTCATATTAATGTTGTGTCTTTGAATCATAATTTTGTGCAAAACGTGCAGTTTGTTATTGTGATTTAAAAATTTTTATTTACGGTTTTCCTTATGACATTTCATGTTTCAAGATGTTTGTTGTTCATACTTTTTATTAATATTGACATATATTAAAATCTTATAAACATCAGAACAAAAACATATTTCATGAGATACAGAGTGTTAATACTACCCTTTGTTTTCATTTCTTCAAATACTTAAATTCACAAATTTGAATTTTGTGGATGTTATAAAAGTACTAAAAGAAATTGATAAAATGTAGTTAAGGTCTTATATTCTTTAAGTGTTTTTTTTATTTTAATGACAGAAAAATGTGTAGTTTGAGAGTGATCATTATTCCTTATTTTTATTGTTCTACCAATTACACTATTTAATTTGTTGATTTTCAAACTTTTAATTAGTAGCCTTTTACATGTTTTATATTTATACTGATGTATATTGAAATTCAAATACATTTACACTAAAAAATGAATTTCAAGTTTTCTTTATATGACAATTAAATCAGCAAGAGAAATTGAAAAAATACAATATATTAAAAAAAAAAATATAAATGACAACAATTTAAATACATTAATAACTGCAAACATAATTTAAAACATAATTCATCTGAAGTCATTTGTGTTTTCATGTATAATATGCAGTAATGGTTCTCATCAAGTATATCTAACATTAGTATTTATCACATATGTGTGGGACATAATTAGACAGAACATAACTGGTGAATAGATAATGTATCCAACACATCAATTGTCTGGCTGACGCAAGTTCGAGCACATCAACACGTAAATACTACGTAATACTAAACATTACCTCATTTGCCATTATGATGCGGTTCGCATCATCTCATTACTTGTTTTTTCGCACCGCTAAATCACTAGGCTACCTACATAATATATGTTTCGATAACTGTCCTTGAGGCCATAAAAAAAAACATGGATACAAGTTGCTACATGTCCCATTGTATTTTATTATGATAGCTTGACGATTACAAGAAATAATCAGTTATTTTGCTTAGTAGAAGAAATTTGTATATTGATTTATTACTTTGCTTTATGGAATAACAAGGATAGGAAACTCAAGTAAATGTAAATTATTAGTTGAGGAAATATTATTAGTTGAGAAAATATTATTAGTTGAGAAAATATTGTCACTACCCAGATAAAATTGAATAAGCAAGTAATTTACTTGCTAAACATAACACACGACTTCTACTGCTAATGTTTTAATTTCATTAATTCACCTATGACCCTGGACACTGCCATGAATTTTTTTATTTAATTCTTTTCGCATTCAACATGTAGCAAAAGTTCAATCATAAGACTATGAATTAAACTGTCAAATCTTACATATTATTCTATATTATATTCTAGAACAAGAAAGGAATTAAAAAAAAAATTCTGATTCAAGCAATTGTATTTAAAACAGCACACTGTATATAAGCAAGGACAATCGATCTTACTAAGCTCCCTAAACCTTTCAATTTTCATTAAACAAGTCATTATGATGGTTTGAGAGAAGCGTTATGATTGGTTACATGAAAAATATGGAACCCAACATCTTGGGATTGGAGGAGACCATAGAGTACTACAGTGTTACGTCACGATACCACACAATACTACTTCATTGCTATCGTTGCAAAATGCGTTCAACCCGACGCCATTTTTGCCACTAACAAACCATTGATCCTAATTTATAATGTAATTATTAAGATGTATCTTACTTTTTTCTTTGTACTGATGATTAAATGTGTGTTCGATAACTAATATTATGGAAGCTTTTGTGTTTTTAGCACATTTTGATCGAAAAATATTAGATTTTAAAATGCCTATTCCAGAAAACCTATGCAGTCATTCAGGCGTAATGAAAGGTAACCTATGTCGGTTAACAACAGAGAGCGCCACCTGGCATCGTGAGGACACGACTGTGGTACTCTACAATAACTACAAAACCACAGTTTTAACTCTCAATGGTCTGGTGCTTATACAGTTCAACTTGCCCAAGTTGAGTCCAAAATGCCATTGAAAATTGTTCAACTTATAGATAAATTTGACTTACAGATTGTTAATTACTGGAAAACACAACAATTTGGCAAGTAAAATAAGTGACTTATAAATTAGGGAAAATCGACTTAAGCAAGTTTAACTGTAGTCAGTGCCAGTGGAGGAGGGTATGGAAGGGGAGGTGCATTTGAAAAAAGAAAATATTGAAAATTAGACCAATGATTGAAGCAGGTCAGAAAAAGATCACATAACCACACTGCCATATCACTAAGAATATATATTTCCAAAAATGTCAATCTCCCATTTGCAAATATTTTGTGTCCCCTGCATAGAATAGCCTTACACCCATTATGTCTTATACCTCGTTCTCTTAACCTACTTTTTAACGTTGAATATATTTTAGTGTGGTTTTGACCTATTGTTTTTAAAATGTATTCTGATATAACATTTATAACTGGAATTTAATGAGTTATGTGAAATTGAAAATTCCACTGTACAATGAGAGACAAAAAAAACCAAACATCTGTACTGTCAAATTCAAATTTGTCCCTTGAATATATACTTGAGTGTACATGATCATGTGACCAATTAAGCAATCTATAATAGGCCCATTTCCTGTAGACTTTGATCTAAGACAAGGCTATGACAATAACAAACACTCAACAGTAAGTCATAGTTAAATTTTGATTTTCTTAAATCAAAATCTCAGTAACTTTAAATTGCAACTATGATTACCCACTAAATTCAGTTTTTTAGATTTCTTTAAACATTTTTCCAATAATTGTAACATCCCACTTATTTATCTGTTAATATTAATTGTGTAATAATTTAACATGGTTTATGTTGCAAGATATACTTCTGCAAGACTACTACTGACTATATTTATTTAAATTGGCACTATTGTTATAATAAAATTAAAATTCAGATACAAAATGTATGATAATTCAATAGCTTATGTAAATGGAATAGCTAAATCATTTACATTCTAAAAAAATCCTTTTTTTTTTTCAAAACTGGAATCTCTGCTAATGGAAATTTTTTTAAATCTATTAACATCCATAAGCGAGAGGTAACTTACCATAATCACTCGCTGCATATCAACTTTTATCTTCCCATTTCAAAAGGTCAATTTTATGATAGTAATTTATTAACAACGATAGCTATTACCAAAATTCCAATAATAAAATGAAATTTAAATTAAATTACACAAAGACAATTTAAGCAAAAACTATTAAATATAACATTTAGATGAAATTTTAATTTATATCAGCAATTGTTATTACTTTTACTTGCAATACTGATATTAAATATACAATATCTGTTTCTTCTTGTTTCATCTTGGTAATCTTAAACAAGTTATATGCAAATATTCAACAGAAAACAGTTTACACAGGAAAATGATACAAAATGTGAGAATCACTGACATAGTAGGTGACTGACAAGAATATAGCTAAGACAAAAAAATACTGCAAACTTAAAGAACATAATTACAAATCTGAAATTATATTATGTTATTTTTTTCCACATCAAAGCTTAATTGATATTACATACTACAGCTGCTTTTCAATTGGTCTACTATATGAATGGGAACACCAAGTGATCATACTCTCAAAGTCTTTGCGCAAACGAAGCCACGCATTGACGTAAGCTGTATACAAAAATAGATTGAAATGCCTAATAGAAGCATACGGCTGAGTTTGTTCAAATTGCAATGGATAGTTTACTAGGGCATTTGTTCTATACACCATTTTTCATAACAATGGCTTCTCAATTATTTCATTTGCTTATCCACAATCTTTAAACATCTGAGATTTTTATATTCTAACATGGTTTAATTTACACATTTTTTTTCAAGTAATTAAAATCAGTTAAAAGCACTATAATTCTATTTTTAGCAAAGGCTAAAGTTGAAAACATGTCATAAAACATTTAATCAACATCAATGAAGCAAAAAAAAAAAACTTCTCTGAGTCGACTGATAATCAACAAAATTCACTGTGCAATACAGTACTATACAAATAATTTAGACTGTAAATTTAAATCACAAATAAATACATACATCAATCAATTTAGTAATAAATTACACAAATAAACTAACACACATTAACATATTTAGGACATTTTGATGATCTTAAATGTTATTAATTATTATGCCAAAATTTAATGAAAATTATCTAAGAAAATAAAATTAATGACAATGATATAAAGCAAACCATCAAATAAATCAATGTTTGTATAAAAAAAAAATAGGTAAACATTTATGATCAATTAATCATTCCATAAATTCCAATAATTTAATTAATCTATATAAAAAATGGCAAAGATTCGGTCTATTTGATTACTTGGTTATGCACACATCTGCATAAATGATTTATTGTACAAAAGGAAGATGTATGTACAGAACATATAGTAACACAGGTTGTACATCAGCAAATTAACGGAAAGTCTTGAATTTTACCTGGAATCTTTATTCGCCACTGAACAACTCATGATGGTATAATGTAATGTAGTTAGATTTATTTTATATGGCGCTTTATAGCTAAGTCTCAAAGCGCTCGAAATGTGGACCAGCTGGCACAGTAACAATAGGGTCACTTTGTGTCTGAGCTACCCGGAAAACCAGTACCAGGTATCGTCTATTCACAATAGGCAATGTGTGGACCAGTACATCGGGGTCTCAAAAGATGTACCGAGTTACTTAAAATGCACCTGAGCCAATTAACATCTCGACGAGATTTGATTGACAGATAAACCGACTAATCAGTGAGCGTCATTTAGTCAGGTAATAAAAACTTTTTCTTGGGACATTTTAATTTCCTTAGACAGCTGGTTGTCAACGCGAAACATACATAGCCTAGGCCTAGATGTCTATGCTTGGTTATAGATACCAAGATTTACACGAGCAGTGAGCATTAGTGACTAGCCAACAACGAGGTTTACTGAATGCGACTTTTCCCTCTTCCTTTGGGAGCGAAATACAGAGGCTTTTATAACAATTTCCCCGCCTGTTCCATGAAATAGATTAACACTATGAATATATGATTCATTTGCATACCGCCTAACCTGAATTCTCTTTCGTAAAGAAGGTTGATAGCAAAGAAAATGTTCGCAAACTCGCTAAGTCTAGCCGCCATTGCCTAAGGTTTTCGTGACTTTGTGGGCGGGGCTTTGCATCCTTGTCGACATGTTAATTGTGTATACTGATGGTTTATAGTCTTTATCTGAGAAAACTTGTTCCGCCACTGGAATGGGAGAGTGAGCCGCTGGAACCAGAGCTATGGCTACTGGTTACGGCATCCCTACCTTAACCACTTGGCCAAGCGACTCGCCATAACTGGTCAGCCATTTGACTAGGTAACACATAGACTGAGGTGTGGACTTGTTGAAAATTTTTTTTAATCGCGAAATATCCTGCCTAGAGTCATACGCAATAATGGGGTTAAACTTGGTATATTTTATATGTTAAATAAATTAAGGTGTTCTAATTTTCTTTTTCAACAAAATGTTCTGTTTACTCATGCAAAAAAGTACTCAGACTGTTTAATTGTAAAATTTTATCAACAATGAAGTCTACTTCCAAGTCAGACAAATGAAAAATCGGAAATGTTTCCAGTTGATTACAGGTATTGTTTGTTTTCTTTTCATACACTGACAGGTTTGAGGGAGCTATTGGGTTGATACCCTTTAACCATGGACCATGTTTTTCTCTATACTACTGCTTTGCATTATCATCGCTTTAGAGTTTTACATCATAACTGACAAATAAAAATGGAAACTTGTGTTAAAAAAGACAAACTTTTCTTTTTAAATATCTACCTTTTTAGATTTACAAATCACAATTTAAACAGCATGGACAAATTAAAAGAAAACAACCTTCCTTTCACTTCAGACTCATTTTCAATAGTATGTGGACTCTGGGTGAGAAACAATACAAGACCTTAGTTCCATACTTGCTTTCAAAAGATGTAGCATTATGGGCTACATTCCTATTTGTAATGCAAATTTGTTAAAGCTTTTAACAATTGTTAATTTTATAAGTATTTTCTGGGATTTTATGCTGGGGAAACTTTTTTCAATGGCAGAACATAAGCTTACTACAATATTGTTTGGAGCAAAAATTAATGAATACTAAAACAGGCACCAATTTCTTCGAACACCATGTATTTTTTTCCTAAAAATGTTACTATAAAAAGTAGTAAGTAAGTAGTAATATATTTTTAATGTACTAGATTTTATCAATTTAAATTATGAGGGCGTGTGGCACAGCGCGTAAGGCATTGGACTTCTGATCACGGGATCGGTAATTCAAGACCGACGCTCACTGCATTGCTCGTGTCTTTAGACAAGATACTTTACCTACGTTTGCCTCTCTCCACCCAGGAGTACAAGTGGGTACCTGGTAGATTACTAGCTGCAATATTATAGAATTCTCCCCAGGGAGTTGAGTATGTGTTCCATACGTGTTTGATCCAATGGCCAAGGTAATAAGTTTGAGGCATGAAACGCTATATAACATATTATTTTTAAAATATTTATTTTTATTTATGCAATATTTAATAACAAATATGCTTAAAAAGTTAATCTAAAAACCTGCATCAAATTTAAGGTATCGAAAGATGAGGAATTGGAGAACACTTACATCCCAAGTGGTATTTTAAGTCCCATTAATGTATTTATGGTCATAAAATTTTAAAAATAGTATGCAGACATACTCAACTGCATTATCAGTGTTATGAGCGTAGCATAGCTCATTCGGGTAAATAACATTTCAGCTCAATGGCTGAAATTCATGTATAATACAAAGTGCACTGTCTTTCTGAGACTAGCAATTGGTCCTGTGCGCAATATGGCCTACGTGCAATAGACAGCATGTTGTTAAAGAACACATAACACCTTTTTTTAAGCAGGGGATGTCTACTGCCAAATGTAGCTTTATTTTTTAGTTTTATTATTAATATATACTATTAGTAGTACTCCAATGGGAATAAGTCTCTAAATTTTTGTCAGTCATCCTTTTTAGGTTCACACACACCAAAGAAATTCAATCCAACCTCCTGAACATTAATCTACCTAATATGCAATCTTTAATGAATTCCCAAAAACTGAAGACATCACAAGAACTTATTGTATCACAACTTACAAAATTAGAAAGAAATTAGGTTGGCAAAAATTAGCCGACCTAAAATCTCTAGAGGTTGGCATTATTAGCAATATTAGCCTACTAGAGTATAACCTACGTTTTCTGAATACTGAACCTAAATAACGTCATCAAAATCATCTACACTTAAAAATAGGTTATATCACAAACGGTTTCCTTGAAAACAGTTTAAAAACTATAGATGCATGTCGATGCTTATATTCAGATAACAACCTATCTTGGATTTCCCACTATACTGAACCAAAATGCGATCATATATATATATATAATAGTATGGTAGGCTTAGCCTAGAGTTAGGTTTAGTTTGGTTTTAGATAAAATAAAAGCAAACAGTATTGAAACAGATGCGTTTATTTTTAAGGCAAGAGGGGCAGGAAAAGAAACCATAAAATTTAGTTTTTTTATTTAGCAAATATTTTTGCCAAAATCATCCTGATGGAGGGGAAAATAAAAATAAAATTTTATTGGTGAATGTAAACAGTGTAGTAATGAGATGGTTAAATGCTTTAAATTTATATAAGGAAGAAATATACATTTCTTATTTTTGGAGATTTCAAGGGAGTGACGTGCGTAATAAAAATAAAGAAAAACTTTTTTGTTTTTGTGGTGGAGGGTGCGCTAAATGGCCAAAAATATATTTTTATTTTTATTTGAATTCATCATATTGGCAGGCAGTGGGTTCGATATAAAAAAAATCTTGTCTAACTGTAAATTAACTGATGTTTAGGCCTAGGTTATATGGAGGACCAAGATAATAAATAATAAATTAGTTTTACAAATAGATAAGATTTTTTAGGGTACAATGAGTGTAAAACATAGCTTCGGCTATGGCCTGCCCTAGTGGAAACCTCGACTAGGCTTACGTTCGGAATGGTGAAGCAAAAATTGCAAGATCAGCAAAAATATTTGTATCAGCAATATGGTTGGCATTTCGTGGGCTGACACCAACTTATTGCTTATCTTGAAACACCTGTTAATATTATGAAATTAACTTCCGAATAATGTCTGAACTCATATACTAATGAATTATTAAATTTGTATATTTAAAGTTTTTTTTATCAAAGGTACTGTATTACTGTACAATACATATTGCAGCTGCTCACACAGGAAGAGAAATGTTCGTTCTCATGTAAATGTGTTTATTTTATTTGGTATGAAATATAGACCTATTATTATTGACCAATCATACAATCATGTTTAATAATTTTAAAAAAGGTAAAGTACACCTGCAATCTACAAAATTTCAATTTATGGTTATCAAAATATCAATAAATGAGTATACTTAAAGAAACAAGTGCTTCTTTATGTCCCGGTTTACAGACTATTTTAGTTGAAATCATCATTATTATTATTTACCATTAGAAGGATAATAATAAGCCTTTATAGTACTGTCTGAACTGATAAACTTAAACAGTTAAATTGCATACTTTGTGTTATTTAAAATTCAATTACTGAAATTTAGAATAAACTTTTTTGACTATTAAAAGTAAAATGCAGCAATGTAACTGTAAACACAAAAGATATATGTTGTTTATTGTGTTTATAATGTTGTTATTTGGTGTGAAATATTTGCCAATCATACAAAGAAGCACAGTGAACTTTGCAGTGTGGGCAGGTAGGAAAAGAATAAAGAATATATTTTTTGATTTCCAATTTTTCTTACAATTTGCTTCATCATTTTTTTTTTATTGATAGTAAATTTGACATATGAACCCTCAGATAATGTCATGTCACGGCTGTTGCCAACAACCAGCAACATTACCACAGAATTGTGCTGCTGATCAAGTGATTCTGAAGACAAGTACCAAGACAGAAAAGCATAAACAAAATTTTGGGGTCAAACTGCTGCCATAAATCATCCGCATCAAGCATTTCCTATACCTACTTCATCCAACATTAAATTTAAACAGACGTATTATCTATAAAAAAAATCCCTAAAAACTCCCAACAATTAAATTGCTTTTCTAAAAGTATCAATGTCCAATGAAACCAACAGAGCAACACAACTTATGTTTTACTGATTTATGTAGAGACATAAAATTTATGTTTTACTGATTTACATTTAGAGACGTTTTATTAAAGAAAATCCTAAAATTGATTACAGCCAATTTAAGGTTATGAAAAGAATACAGGAACAGAAATTACACAGAAACTTTTTTTAAAATGTTACTTTCTTGATTCAAAGCTATTGTAAAATTTAACTAAACACAGAAATAAAATATATAAATTTTAAGTTGTTTGGATGTTAATTGTTTAAAACTAGCGCATGCATTTCCAAATCTATTTCAACAATAATTATATCCATTTTTGTTCTTCATTGAAATTCATTAGTACTGGACAAAATTCTATGAATAAAATTGTCATCTAGAAATTTACTGATTCTTCTCATCTCCAATTACACACTGTACTAAGTAATGTATTCACTTCACTTAATATAAATGGTAATGGTACAGAAAATAGGAACTTCAATATACGGTGTATAATGACAAAAGACTAAACGTTGAATTGCGCATTATCTTAAAATGCTTTTATCTCCAATCCTTTTTATAGGATTTTATTTCAAAAGTAATTTAGACAGAAAATTTATGTAAAAACCCAAACCAAATAAAAATCTAAAATATATTTAAAACAATTTACAATTTAACGCTTTTAAAAATATTATATTTTTAGAGTTGAATATATTAAATTCTGTCTCTTATACACATCTAGATGTNGAATGTTTCAGTGCTAAAACATTGATTTCCAAAGTGGTTCAGTATTAACAAATATCAATGAATATATTTCTCCTCAAATGTTATTCAAACATGCTTGCAATTACATTTAGATTAGCAAAGCACCAAAAAAAATCATCCTACAAATTTTAGGGATTGTAATGACTGAAGCAAGATCTTGAAACTGGAAGGCCATTATATTCACACTCATGATAAACCCAATTGCAAAATGGATTTGTCAGTTTTTACCTGATACTACACTGCCATCCTGGAGAAAGTACTCTGTATGGTTGAGTCCATTTGGAAGAGCAGGTGCTGTTTGTACAGGAGATTCTGGATTTGATGAATATTTGCTGTTGTCACCATTCACAAATGGTACTGTAAAAATAATGGAGATTTTATTTTCAAGACAAATGATCAAATATTCAGCCAATCAAAATACAGATGAGCTATGGATTTATTTGAGAATGTCATGTGATCAAAGATTCAGCCAATCAAAATACAGATGAGCTAAGCATTTATATAAGAATGTCATGTGATCGAAGATTCAGCCAATTAAAATACAGATGAGCTATGAATTTGCTTGAGAATTTCAGGTGATTAAGGATTCAGCCAATTAAAATATAGATAAGCTATTTATCTTCTTGAGAATGACATGTAATCAAATATTTAGCAAACCATCCAGATACTAAAATATATGAGCAATCTATCTATAAAATGTTAAAATGACATGCGATTAAAAGATTCAGCCAATCACAATGCAGATTATACGTATTTGTTGTGGGAACAACATATGATTAATAATTCATCCAAGCCAGACCCATCTATTAAAATTGAAAATGACCAATATTAAGCTACCCACAATTAAAAACAATTAAAACTTACCAGTTTCACAATTATATTCTTGTGTTAATTATGATGTAATGCCATGTTTTATTAATAGTAAACACTAAAAACATTTTAGTTATGAAGTGTGGACTATATTGCTAAATAGACTTATGTTGCGCATAATCACACAAACATGATACATGAACAATTTGGTTACAGTATGTACCAGTCGCTTGGAGGCACAAAAGATTACGTTCATAACATCAATTATAATAAAAGTAGTACACAAAATTCAAAGTGTTCAATCTGAAAAGTAGTAATTTCAATTCTAATCTACCATGAGCATGAACTTTGAACTTGCCTGGGGCATACTCTACAGAAATACAGTACAAAGTAAGAATAATTTACTAATGATCATGAAAATACACATTAAGAAGATTTAAACCAATGATTATCTGCATTTTCACTCAAAATTCTTCTCACTTCTCAATTTCCATTAATCCTTCCCAAGTAGCCATGTAATCTTTATTAACACTTTCCCAGTTTGGATCTACAATAGCATAGACTACACCATCATTCCGCATTGTTCCTTCCAGTACTCTCTAATGTCCACAACCTATATCCATTTCTACCCAATGCTCTACCATAAATACTACCGATGCATTCCACGGTATCTGTCTTACTAAAACCATTTTACAGCCAAAAATATATGTAAAAAAGTAGGTTTTTGTTGTTTTTGAATGGCATTATATTGATGATGTATTCTCTATTCTTTAACACAATCAGATTTCCCAGTCCTATGGCTACTAAAACGTTTTCCGTGATAAAATATAAAAGCATAAGAAACACATTATAATAATATTGTACTCTACTTTTTTTATCAGTTATTCCTGAAAATAATTTCAAATATCAAAATCTTCTAACAACCACATTAGTGCACAGAGTTGCTGTAGTAATAGACAAAGGGTAGGTAGATTGTCAGTAGGGAGATTTTGATTGCACAACGACGGTGGACCTAGAACATAATGACGTCACTAAAAATCATCTGCATGTGGATTCTAGAAGGCAATTTGGCGAAATCTACGTATGCAGAGAACGTAGGACGGCCGGTAGGAAGGTCATGCACGAGTGATTCTGTTCTAGCGTTGCGTCAAACAATTGAAAGTTACCTACTAACTGTCCACTTGCGAGGTAATAGGTGCAATTCGACTTGCACAACGTGACCATATTCACTCATCTGGGACCGTCTTACGTTCTCTGCATACAACGTAAATTTGGGTCAAATTCTAGAATTCAGAAGACAAGAACGTATTGTCCTCGTATGCGCAGTGGGCTCTACAAAGAATCATTCCATAGATCTTACCTTTCTCGCATTATTAAAAGCTCCGCAATGAAAAAAGTTAATGCTCACCTTTGTTATTCATTGCTACCTGTGATGGAGCAGTACTGGAATCCCTATTGTCATGTTCTCCCAGCTCAAAGTTATCGTTTGCGTCTGGGGTCACAGACCGCTTGGGTACTGGGAAAGCCTTCGCATTAGGATTGAGTGTTGTCGATGCAACCTATTGACAGACACAAAAAAAAACAAACCCAAAAGCATGTTAGAATGGGCGATCAATTAATAATTCTATTTCCATAAACATAAACCTACAATAAAAATGTATACAATTCTGATATTACCTGTAAATACCTTTTTTTACATTTTATTGTCTTAGCCAATAAACTACAATTTACACAGATTATTTTTCCTATTACCAATGTTGTATATTTCAACAAATATAAAAACTTATCAACACAATTAAAGGGAAAAATAACTTTCAAATCATAGTAAAATAATATAAACTAATTTTAAGCGTAGTTAAAACTAATTGGATCTTCTTAACTATATACTTGATATTAATTAATAATAATAATATGTCGTTCTTATACAGCACTTAATGCCTTAACAAAGCCTCTAAGCGCTTCACATTATTACCCCGGTCATTGTATCAAACACATATGGAACACATTGAACACTAAATGAAATTATTAAATTAAATTATATCTCCATAATATTGCGGCTAGTAATCAGCGCAGTGTTGGAAACTACCAGGTACCCACTTGTACTCCTGGGTGGAGAGAGGCAACCGTAGATAAAGTGCCTTGCCCTAGGACACAAGCGATTTGCACAGCCAGAGTTTCGAACCCCCGACCTCAAGGTTGGGAGTCCAAGCCACAACCAATGCGCCAACCACTTCTACTAATTACACTTAAAGCTGGCATTAAGTTAACATTTTCATAATATATTTATTAGTATTTTTTATACTTTTGGTTCTGATGTCCAGTTTATTCCAGATATCTGCTTCAGTTAAATAAATCTTCATTTTGTATTCAGATTTAAGCTTGGCGTAGTTAAAATACCATTTCACCTTCAGCATAGGGTAGTTCATTCTTTTCTACATATATTGCTTCATTAAAAAGGTGTTTTTCATTAAGATTCATCCAATTCATTTTCTCTTTATTTTTATCACATCCTGTCTACAATCAATTTCTATTAGATAGTATCAAGCAAACATTCAAAAATGCAGAATTCAGGTTGAAGAAGCACGATAGAAATACTTTGCCTTTGTAGGGTTTAGGGTACTGAATCATAATAACATTAACAATCTACCGTCATGTCATTAGCTATAGCAGTAGCAAACTGAATGTGGAATCTCACTATCAAACAATATATTATATTTTCTAAAACCATCCATTATTCAATGTTGGATACCCCGGCCTAGTCTCAAATTACCCTAGAATCACCCCTTGGGATGAGCTGACGACAGGATGGTTACATATTCAAGAGAGTAATATCAAAGTTTGAGTAGAATATCATAATGCATTTGTGTTTGTCAACCGGCCATTGAATATCTGTGTGGTGTATTACTATCCAATAATACATTAGATAGATGCATTTTGAAGTTGGCCTTTTCATGATGACCTTTACTTGGTCTTAAGCGATTCACCTCTACATTGTAAGCTGTCTGCATTTATGCTGTTCACAGTCATGTCAAAACAACTCACTCACTGCTTATGTTTCACAATACTTACATAAATCTACATAAATTAATAAGCAAATGTTTATGAAAATTCCTTATAATCAATCAATTTATTACACCAATGTATTTAAAATATTAATTATATTTATAGTGTAAAAATTATTTTTACGTATTTCTGAATACAATAAATTAGACAGTTTAGTACTTAAAAATTTAAGTGTTTAAACCATGTTAAAAAAACATTTTTTTTATTTTACTTACAAAATACATAATAGAAACAACAGATTTCTAAATATACCATGTAAATATTATTGTAAACGAAGTGGTGATATGACTTGGTGATGAATTTGTCCATCTTCCAATGACAGGGTCCTACTTTAAATCATATACTAAATTAGGTTTTTTTTTCTCACAACTAAAAACAAGTCTACTTATGCCTTAATATAGAGCATCTGAAAGTCACTTGATAGACTAGGAATGAAGTTGATTATATATCATAACATTTAATTACAAAGACCTCGCACTGCCTAGAACCAATGATACATTATTTCTACCAGAATACAAGGATAATAATTTTTTTAGTACTATGAGATGATAAATACTGAAACTAGAAAATATGAAATAAAATCCAAGGAGGAATGTGACGTAAAACGTCTGAGTAATAAATCAAGTGCTATAGTTTTATTCTGTTGTTTAGTAAAGGATTACGCAAAATAATGCTTACCGTCAATATAATAAATGCAAGGTCAAAGTTTAATCATTGTCAATATAAAAAAGAGGTAGGTATCAACAAACTCTTAAAACAATCCTTTCTGCAAAATCAGAACAAAATCACTGTTTTTATCGTAATAAATAATTTAAAAGAAATGGGTTCCTTGAATAAAATCTCTCTCCAGAATATCATTTACTAGAAACACCCCCTCGAATAAGACCCCGGAGAATTTATTTTTCCGTGAATGAATGTCCCCAAAATGAGCAAAATCATTACCTCATCACCAATGTTTTACTAGTCAGATTAAATTATGGCAAACCTGGGACCTATAAGCATTCATGATCATACAATAATACTTTTTGACAATCATTTATTGTCTTGCTAATATAATTACAGTACTGTGGCAAACTAAACTAAAATTCAATCCTTTATAAAAATTTATGTTTGTACATTGATTACCCTAACTGATCAGTATGCTTCTCTCTGTGAAAAATATTTTCATAGAAATAATTCTCACGGTGTATATTGCACAATATCCTGTTCATGACTAAACTAGAAAATACTACATGAAATGAAACTATGAAATAATGTTCAAAATTATCACATACCAAACTAATCCAAAAAAATAGTTTAAGTTATCTTTAGGCTTATTTTTATTTATTTACTTATTTGTTTATGGCTTTCTCGGGATGCTCTTTCCTTGTCTGCTCTGAACTCTTTCTTGTTTTTATCCTCTCTTTATTTTTAATGGGAACCTTTTAGGAAACAAACCTTCAGGTTTAGAGGGTTATCCTTTGCTCTCCTTCCCCCTTGCCTTTTCTGTCTTCTTGGTTTCCTTTTGATGTTCTGTTTTTTTATGTTTAATTTCCTTTGTAACTGGTTGGTCATTTGATTCATGTTTGAAAAGAGCAAGAAAAAAAAAACCAAAAAAAATAACATTGGAAAGACAGGTTTCAATATGAAGCTACAATCATAAGAAACATAAAATTAGGTAAAATTTTGTTAAAAGAGTTAAGCAATCTAGATTTTTTTTAATTTTATGATTATCAAACTATTTTGGTAATGCTATCAGATTAGTAATGAAACCATTTAATTTATGGAGGGTCATATATGACATATAAGATTCTTATTAACAGCAGTGTAAAAACATATATAAGCATAAATATTTAGGAGTCTTCTTGGAGACGGTTAGGGTGGCAGTACTGTATTCATACTGTCCATATGGGGATCATCTCAAATTATTTTCAATAATGATGTTATTCATGTTACATATTCACAAGAATTACCTTAACCATTTTGGTCACATGCTACATTAACATTATTAAAGAACATGCCCAAAGGCAAATACAATAGCTTAAGTGATTGCTAAAGGTCCTTGAAAAATTAATCAAAACTAACAAAATTAGAATCTCTAAAAGAAAATGCTTAGCAGTAACAAGATTTCAGCTGAAACAGTACGTTGTTGAAAAGATCTCATATACAAATCCTGTATGTCATATTGTAGCAATCTTCAACGTTCTTTTAAACAAATGGGAAAAATATTAAGGCTAATCCAATCATTCAATCCGAACAACTTGTGGAACAATATTGATGAGACCACACAGAATAACATTTTAAAAAAGATAATTTTAACATAATTTTTAAGTACAGTTTATTTGGTAGTACAATATGTTTTTTTTTTTTTTTTTTTTTTTTTATGTTTTTTTTGTTTTTTTTTTTTTTTTTGTTTAAGCTTTTCTATTTGATATGATAGTTTATGGCAAAGTTATGGGCAATCAACATTAGGATACTTGAACGTTACGTTCACGTTCTTTGAAGGTGCATGTCCATTCGCTACTTAGCAACAGGTATTCATTCTACACTGAATTAGTTGAAAACTTGGCACAAATGTTTATTTATTACATTAGTGTATTTGTTCCAAATTTGGCTCCATTTTTTTTTTTTTTTTTTTTGACAAATTAAATAAAACTAACCTTGACTTAAGACAGGCATCTGTAGTCAAGCTTAAGTTCTATTACTGTTTTTTCATCAAACTGAGAGGAGCATCTCCTTTTGCAATTAAATCCAAAATTTCTCTTATTGTTTAGCTAAACATGGGTCATCATTCTCTTTGTTGTCACTGTTGGCAACAAAATCAACTAGGGCTAGGCCTATCAGATCATCATTCTCAATTTTCTGAAGAAGAAAGATGTAAATGCAAGTCTTCATCGACATGCCTAGGCATACGTCTTTGGTTCATACAGGAGGAGTGCAGGAGAGAGAAGCAGTAGCAGAGCTGCGGGCACTATCATCGGCGTTGCCGTTATCCTCATTGTCACATCATCTTCATTAAATCACAATCTGTGCATGCGCAGTTACCGACACTGCATTTCGAAAAGTAGATTGACCAATCACATTGATTATTTTATCGACCGTCGTCAAGGATGCAAGACAATTTGGTACATAAGAAATATTGTCTTCTATTGGTTAACTTAGATTTTTAACACTAAAATAAACCAATGAAATGAAAGATAATTAATTTCCTTTCTAATCACACTCAGCATGCTTGGATTGTCGCCATATTTCAGATATAAAAAAACGCTACAAAAAATGGTTGTTCTGTGAGATCTTGACGCTACAAATTTCAGGATTTTATGTCTGTACGCTAGGACAAGCTCTCTTAAATACCATTTTTAGAGTATTTATCGATTATAAGTCAGAGAAAGGTAAATGTAGGATGAAATTGAAGTATTTAATAAGTATGTTTTTCAGATTAAAAAAAATTTTTTTTTAAATGACCTATTTCACGTTTGTGCAATTATTGGAATACTGCCTGTGCAACTTATTCCTCATTTGGCTTGGCGCTGCCCCATATAGTGTTAAAGTCAGGCTCCGGAGGAAAAAAATTTTTTGATATGTTGTAGAACTGATTTTTCTAAATTCAAAAATTTTTTTTCCTCCGGAGCCTGACATTAAAATGAATAAATAACATAATGAAGACAAGCATTTCTTTACGAACGTTTGTTTACGATGATAGGATTTATGATAGGTCTACTGACCTACGGGAATACGTGAAATAGGCAACATGGGAACGGGCATGGAAAGTGCCACCACAATATTTTTTTATAAGCACCGCCCTTAAATAAGCGCTGCCCTTGAATAAGAGCCACAACGAAGCCTCCAAAAATTTTATAAGTGCAGCAGCGCTTAATTGAGCATTTAAGGTAAACATGATTTAAGTTCATTGGGTAAACTTAAAATAGATAATTGACAAATTACAAACAACTATAAACATGTGGCAATATATGAACAAAATATAATACATAAGTTATATAATAAATCAATGTTACCTTTTAAATACATAGAGTAGGGGTATTTCTGGTACAGGAGACAATGACTCCTGGTATCTCTGCGCTATATCATGAGAATCCAGTAATGATACAATATGTAGTGCTCATTGTTAAATTGTTAACTTCTCATAGTATAAATTAGCCTTACAATATTGACTTTGCAATTTAGGTTTTTACAGATTTATTACAAAACTACAAATTCTTGTGAACAACAGCCTTTTCTATTATTTTTATTTAGATATGCTGGCATCCCAGTCAAATAACAAAACTCATTTATAGGGTAGACAATTAAAAAAAACTAGGAATTTTTTTCATTTTCTACAAAGCTCTATGAAAGGACTTGTAACGGATTAAATTTTTGGTGTGAAATAGACATACCAAGGATAACTTATTTCCAGTGGTGTCTTTTTGGTGGTGTATACAGTACACAGGGAAACATTCCCCTACTCGTTTCCGAAGTGGGTACTTTATTCTTTCAAGTACACATCGGCACACAAGGACCAGTGGCTAAAATGTCTCATCTGAAAGATGGTGCTTTATTGAAACTTGCATTTCAACTCTCAGTGCTGAAACAGAATAAACTAAAGACCTCCACGGTGCAGCACACACACATACACACACACACACACACAGTGGCTACCACCAATTCAGCTGTTTGTTTAAAGAGTACTAAGTATAAATGTACCTATATCCACCAGTATATTATTTACATCTTGTTAATATAGCGGTAGAAATGTTCACTTTAAATTATGATCTGAAGAAATCCATAAAATAGGATGTTGAATATATTTGATCATGAACTTTATCAACAGTACAAAAGATTGCAGTGAACGATTACTGAAATCGAAATATTTTTTGCAGTGTCTTTCTAAAGTTGTGCTATGAAAGCCAAATCAAAACATGTTTCTCAGTTTTTTTGTTTTGTTTTGTTTTGTCTTGTTTTTTGGGCACGGCCCACATTTTCCTTACAAACACAATAACTAAACACTTAAGCCATGTTCACATTGATTGATTTTTGCCTTGGTCAAATTATACCACGGTTAGCACTTGAATTTAAATATAGTTAGGAAGTGGATGGTTAGGGGTGTTCTCCTCTTTTCATTTATTAAACATTCAACAAAAACACTAACTTGTTAAATGGAAACCATGGGCTAGTGGTGCAACACAATCTTTTTCATAATCCCTATCAACCACTCATAAGTAGTTTTATAGTTGATGAAAAAAAATTATGTCATATGATTTGGACTTAGGACCATGACATTCTTGACACCAAGCCATAGCACCAGCTCACATTTTTATCCCGGCAACAAACAGCTTAACACTCTTATTATTGTCCTTTGTAGTATATTCTATAAACCACACTTTATAAGTCATAATGACTAAGCAATGACAATCCTACTTGAATGGCATTTACTACTAAATTGTTAGTTCTTGGGTTGATACAGCCAAAAGGGCAAAGGTCACATTTACTTGTTAAATGAAATTACAGTTTAATTTAATATTAGCTTCCATTTTCTTCTTTATAATTACCTCTGAAGTCAACATGGTAATTTTATCATGAATTTTGTTAATATTTACCCTGTTAAACAAAATGAGACAGTTTAAAGGGTTAAGCCTTGTAAATGTTACAACACATGATGCTATTGACATGTACACTAATATTACTTGAATTGATATGGAAAATTTCCAGTTAAAAACCATTTATATAAAGTATATAACTCAAACCTTAAATCTATTTTCCAAAAAAATAATTTTAATAAAAAAATTATTAAGAAATAAAACAGAGAATTATGTCTTAATTTCATCCAATTCTATGCCCTTCTGTTACTTTAGATATTTGCACCATAATCATTATGCAAAACAGCATGTCCCTGTCCCTGATCCAAACTTGGAAGTGTAGCCTTAATGGTGTTTCTACTAAAATATAGAGATAGAAACGCTTCTCTTATGATTGGTTGGTATCAGATCACTGTAACGCTAAACTATGCCACAAGAGGGCGTTCTTGGCCTGCTGGACACTTAATTGAATTCCACATTCGACATGATAAAAGAATCCACATTTATTATAATTGAGCCCCACATCTACTGCTACAGGAAAGTTTTGAAAAAAATGGATTCTAGAAACAGTTTTACTTAGAGAATAGAAACACACCCTCAGAGATTAACCATGTTTTGAGAATATCTCAAACAACTATTCTATGCAATTGTTTCCCAGAAGCGAAACATGGCAAAACATCTTTGTTCTAAAAGATATCTGATTTAAAATGTTAGAAATTAATTTCTAATAATCAATTGTTGAACATGATAGGCTCTGTAGAATAAATCCACTATGTTCTTACCTTTATATTTAACAGACTTACCATGAATTTTAAGACAATGGTTGATTTTCAGAGAGTTCTTGTTTGATCAAATAGGCTCTGTATAAACAAAATTTACTCAGCTATTAAGTACCACCATGGCACATGGTCCTGTACTTCCCGCTTGTTTGTCATTCACACTGTTGTTCTCACAGTGCATAGCAGAGATCAATGAATTCCAAGGAAACAGGTCATGTGACCTATAGTGTTATTTATAGATTAGTTTGTGTTGACTGCACAGACCAGCAAGAATGGAGTTTCTATTATTCTGCCTGATGGTTATGGTAAGCTGGAGAGCTGGCCTATGTAAATTGATTTCATGCCCTCTTTTGAAGGGGATAAGGTTAGCTTACTCAACCATAGCATGACTTGATCTTTAATATAGGTCAAAATAAAGAGAGAAAAAAAAACCAACTAGACTATTTATCTACCTACTACTGTACAGACTACCATGGTAAAATCGGTACAGAATAACATAAAATAGTACCTAGGTGTGTATTTAGAACCACAACAATATAATACAATAATAATGGAAATACAATAAAATCAAACAAACAAATAAGCCCCTATATCAATACTCAGACAGCATTTAACTAATTTATATACTAATAGGTAAATATAGCACATTGAATTGAAACATGACTTTTGAATTATAGTTATGTCACATAATCTATGAAGACATTTCCCTACCAACCTGCTGAATGACAAATTTATCCTTTAAAAAAAATCATGACCTTTGAACTTAAACTTAAAAAACCAATCCTAAGTCTCAAACTTGGTTTAGAACATCGAGGGACCTAAAAGACGTACGGAATTGTTAATTTTAGATGGACAGATAGGAAAATAGGAAATTAATTTTGACATAGAATTTATAAAAATAACGGAATGGTACAACACTGGCTAATTATACTTGGTATTAAAAGTACAGGAGGAAAATCACTGAAGTTAACAAACTAATGTAAAAAAGTAAATGGAATGCTTCTATCCACACTAAACTAAAAGAACTTGAACAAAAAGTGTGACCAAGAAATCACTAACAAAATGAAATCATTTAAAAAGAGACAAATGGCTAACACTCCAAAGCATCTAGGGGCAGCTCCCTGTACTTCCACAGTAGGTAAGGGAACATTTTAAGGTTCATAGGTTGTCGATTGTCACTTGCGCCACCCCAGCAAAAAAATTCTGGATCCACTACTGTTCATCAAGGATAAGGGAAGATGACAGTGAACATACTGTAGAAGAAATCTAGTTCAAAGGGACCATGTAATCTGGAGAAAGCAAGAATCTGAAAAGAACTTCGTTAATTAACTACGACATATTTCTTTTATTTCCTATAAATTGTCAATTTCAGAATGAAATTAAATGTTAAACCAAATATAATGTGTGGAGACAAGTATTCTCAGGATGGCATCAATTTAACTCTCTTTCTCGTTGTAATCAAAATTTGTGTCCATAAGAGAGATTTCGGGCAATAAGGTTTTATCACATTGTTATTAATAACACATAAAATTCATAAATTTAGAGCAGACAAATAAACTTTATTTAACTTGTTATACCAGTCATGGTGTCTAGAGCTATTATTAACTTTGGCAATAATGTGAGACTAAAGGGGAAAAAATGAGTACGGAAAGTCAATTGAATTTGGTATGTAGCATGCGCATTAAAAAATAATTAAATTTAGGGCATGGAACCCTGGCTACATGTCATTGGGAAAATTCATTGGAGTTACAAGTTAAGACTCACTAACTCTGTTGCTACAATAACCAAATGATAATCACTATTCATCAGGTCTTGGTTTTAGATCATGATTAGTCAACACATTTCCTAAAAAAAAATAGTTCTCTCAAATAAGTATGCTAAACAAGTAACCTGTAGCAGAATATGTGATTGGTGATGCTATTAATATTATTGTATTATTATTTTAAACTACCCTGCTAAATTCAAGCTTGATTTACTCCATCCAATGTCTTTTGTACTACCATAAACTTCAGGAAGTTTATCTGTCCATACTTCCCAATAAAAAGAACACACCTACAATATAATATTATACAACTTTGTTAGCTTTACTAAAGTATAGGTTCATATAATCAGAATCATTGTTTATACCCTACCAATCATATTTCAATTTTAGTGGCTGATTATAAAAGTGCCTATTAATTAAAGCAAACAAAATTGCTTGTCACCGGTGCTGGAAGATGTTGATAACCCAAAATACAACATAACCTTAAGATAAACCACATACAGTACAGTCATGAAATATTGCACTTTTACCTGCGCGCAGGCTTCGTAGATACATCGTAGCCTGACATAAAAAATCTAACCTGCGCGCAGGCTTCGTAGCCTGATATAAACAATCTAAGCAAGGCTACACGAAGCGAACCTACGAAGCAAAAGCATGTTGTTTATTTGTATGTGCAGAAAGACTGCTGTAGCTTACTGGAATAAACAATGTATTGTTTGATAATTTGTGAATGGCAAACACGAGTTTAGACCATATGGAACTGTTTTTCAATAAGAAAAACGTACACTTGACTTCATGGGACGCTCCTCTTCCACTCGCTGTCCACGACAGGAACTTGTTTGTACTGCCTTATTTTTTTTTTTTTTAAATTAATTAGCCTAGGCCTAGCTATTTTTCATTTACAATTATTTTACCTCATTTAAAATGTCAAAAAACGATGTCCTCAATGGCAATACACACATGTGAAAAGATAGTTCATCAATTAATATTTTGTAGTCTTGATTTAGTAAGATAAATAATAAATATAAAGGAGAATTAACGTCCGTTGGTTGTAAAATTACCGAATGTCACATGGAAAACCCAATGGAAAATAAAACTTAGCCAGCATTAGACGTCAGAGTGCGCGCCAATCAGGTCACAGTAAAGTGTGTTAAAGGTTAACCTCGTGGCAAATGTTGAAAAGCTGTGAGCAACAGTGAGTAAAAAACGGAGTAAATGCGGTCTAGCATGACTAGCCTTAATTCGGCAATGTAGT
>NW_022704992.1:1874557-1915885 GCF_011630105.1 Anneissia japonica | reverse complement strand
GCAGATACGAAGCGATATTTCCTGACTGTACTGTACATAAAGAAATAAAACCTTACCATCCGTATAATCATAATTTAATTCCTATTTCAAAGAAATATTCTTTACCAACGTTAGCCATTATCCCAACAACAGACTACCGTACTGTAAATTTCACTAATCTGAGCTAGATAATCTTGGATAATATCCAGTATCGCCAGACTACATTACAACAAAGTTAATCTCCAGTGGCTACGGTCACACTATAGTCTCAAGCCTGGCTTGACTCACCACAGCTGAGATTTTCGTAATGTTACCGCACCTGGATCGACTCGCGCCTGGCGTGACCTCCATCTCAATCTACCTATCTTGATCCCGGCTCAGCACCCAGATTGACCCTGGCGTGACCGGGATTGACATTTCCTCGTCGGCTGTCGACCAATCACAGTCGATGACGCTGTTGCGTTTAGAAGTTCTTGAATGAAAAACCCGCGAGGTCTTCTTGTGTGTATTATAATAAGACGCAATCATCAGTTGTCATTTATAAATGCACTTATTAATCCGAAAACTAGCATCACCATTACATATGAGCCTAGGCCTAAGCCTATATCATCTAGATTCGCGCGCAGGGCCAGTATTTTGATTGTGGCGGCGCTCTAACTTCCTGTTTCGACTTTCCTAATTTGGAGGTCAATCCAACTAAATTCAGGTAGTGTGACCGACCCAGAATTTCGAGCCTGGCTTGAAATCTCACCCGTGGTGAGTCAAGCCAGGCTTGAGACTCTAGTGTGACCGTAGCCATTATCACCTTACTATTATAATGTATTTAATCTTAAACCAAAAATCCAATGATTCTTTCCTTATATTTCATGAGACAATCAAAATTTAGCCTACTGTGTTGTAGCTCTTGGGATTGCAACTGAAAATAGGTACGTGTCTTGGTCTATCCTAGTCAGTGTCACTTGTTAAGACATTTTACACATGATTGTGTACTCGGCACCATGACTATAAATTATATGTACCTGGGAGAATGCGAATGATTTGGAATGAAATTAGGCAAGTGTAATAGGCTACATTTACTAGTAATACTCCTCAGGGAGAGAAGACTGCATGTTGATCAGGGTTACATTATAAATAACATTAAGCCCATAGAGACTTTGGTATGCATGTCCCATTAATATTACAACATAATAATATTTAATATTCACTACTAGTGAAAAGCAATAAAGTGAAAGTTTGCTGTTGTTTTTTTTAAAGTAAATTTTGAAAGTTAAGAAGTGTTTTGGAATTCCTGATATAACAGAAATAATAACAAGCGTCATCATTTATTCCTGATCCATACCACTACATGCAAAAAAAAATGTAAAATAATAAACAAAAACAAAACAAAGTAAATAATTTAAGTTACAGTCAACACAAACAATAAGCAAGAAAACCTTACTGAAAGAATTTCAAGATGTGGGTTAACAATGCCAAGTGGAAACTTTCTATCGCTTAAGATATTAATAACACCAATATAAAAAAAACTCCCAATACTTGAGTCTGAAAATAAATTGATCAACACAAAATAACTATATCAACCAAACATAGCTTGTCCTACACTTGATTGAGACAGAGATAAACTACCAATAGTATTAAAATGATAATAGCATAGTAGATAAATATATTACATTTGCCTAATTATTTAACCTCTAATAATGACCTCTAACTTTAACATTTTCTATTTAAATTAGTAATATAATTTAAGACAGTAATATAGGTCTCCCTCTAATTAAAGACCCCTCCCCAAATAAAGACAACTTTTCTGTGGTTCCAAATTAAAAAATGTCTTATCATTATCATTCTAATCATGAGACCAAAGCTGCTAACGACCATAGAAACCTGGTCCCAAAAGTGATCTTTAATTGGAGGGGTACCTGCAGTAATAAAAATGATTTCTTAATGATAGCCTATTTTTTTTTTTTTTTTTTTTTTTTATCATTTTGTCTTAAAACATTTTATTTAGGTAGTGGCAATTCTCATTTTGCTTAATGTTGTTAAATTCATATATCATCAATGTATTTTTTTTTGTAATGTTTTTCTAACAATTTTTACTTCTAAATATGGTACAGTATTTTCTTATTGTTAACCGCCATTGATAAGAATTGATCATCAAAAGGGTGCTAAATAAATTTTGTAAATAAAATGAATTATAAGCTGACAGCTGAACTTTGTTTAGTAATAATAATAATCTTTATTTTTGGTCTATAAGTCTTTAGGAAAGTGGGAAAAAATGTTAAAAACAAAATTTTATTTTCTAATTTTTATGGTTTTACCAAAAGCCACTAGGAAAAGGAAACAAACAAAATTCACTGTGCTTCACTAAAACAACAGAAAGCACCTAAGCACCTAAACAAGGCACCTAAAAGAACCATACCAAATTTCAGTTTCAAGGCGATAAAAAACAGAGTAACAGAAATTTTTCTTTTAAGATATCCATTAAATAGTCTCTCTTTTTGAAATATTTTTTTTTCTCACAATATTGACATCATTTGAACATACTTGTTAGCCAAGTTAAATAAAGAATTACTTGAATGCCAAGTTAAATAAAGGGGAATGGGTACATCTACATAACATAGGCAAGTTCCCAGACCCAGTCAATGCTCAATGGGGTCAACTAACAAAATAATGTCATCTATGATAATTACCATACTTACAAATCCCGCTGTAGGCGTCTACAGCATATTTTTGATCACATGTTTCATATTGTAACTATTAACAGATCTTGCAAAAGGGAATTGAAATTGCCAAAGAGTAGGCAATCAAAAAGCTTTGGTTATTACAATGGCCTAATGGATGAATATCATTAAAATCCACTGCATTTATTATCTGAATGAAAAATGTATGTCATTTTACATGCTAAAAGTCGGCAATTCCATATCTGCTTATCATATAAACATGCATTAAATTCTTATAGCAGTATGTCATATTTTTAGCAAAGCAGTTTTAATTTCATTGGTAAGACCAATCTTAAAAATAATAAAATTATAATGTTGTACTTTCATTAGCCTATGACATAAATTTGATATGTTGCGTGAATAGAGCATAAGAATCAAGGATTTCTCTAAATATCCATTAACGATACTTGACGACAGTACCAGCGCCGATAACAATGACCACGCAGGACACGACTATGACATCAACAATAACGAAATCATGATGACGGCAATGGCTGCGACAGGAATACAAGTCTCTAATATTGTAACTCTCAGAATGTTTCCATTTAAAAAAAACTTTTATTTTGTCTAATAATATTTCTTGAAGTACAACATAAAAATAGAAGATGTCATACAGTAACTCTATACGCTCATAGTAAACAATGGCCAGTGACTACTTACGAATATAAAAATATATTTTTTATGCCAGCTTTCAAAACATTGGCACAAATAAATAATCTTGTTGGATATAGTATTGTAGAATTTTCTATTTTTAGCAATATATTTTATAATTATTGAATACTATTATTACTAATCAGAATTTAGAGTGCGACTGAAAAACAAGCTGGTCTTAATAGCAATAAATTAAATACTTTCATATTTGATTTAAAATTCATAGCATGGTTAACATTAATATTTCATTTCAAATAATTTTGATTAATCTCATGATGATTATTATAAATTTCTCTTACCATGCTTCAAAAACTATGCTTTCTCTTGACTATCATGCTAACAGATTGGAGTTTTCTGTTGCATTGTAATAGCTAACTGTAAACCTTGAATAAGCGCTTACACAATTTTTGGAGGCTTCAGTGCAGATCTTATTCGAGAGCAGCGCTTATTCGAGAACGGTGATTATCAAAAAATATTGATGAGGCGCATTCCATGCCCATTGCCATGTTACCTATCTCACATACCCGTAGTTCTTTAGGCCTCTAAATCATCATAAATAAAGGTTTATAAAGATATGCTTGTGTCTTCCCTGTGTTAATTATTTATTTGAACACTGTATACATTGTATTTAAAACCCTGTTTCTCAAACTGCTTCATTGCACACTGGGTAATAATTTTATGTACTCTCGATTAACCGGAGTGGTGCTATTCAAGAGTAGGGTTTAGCAAAAAAAAAATCATGTTTGGTACAGCGCCAATTTGAGAGCGGCGCTTATTCAAGGATTTACGGTATTGGTAAAACTTAAAAACAACATGATTCTGATAATCCTGCGGGTGTCATAATATAATATTTATAAATTGAATAACCCACTACAGTATTCAACCACAATTGTGCAGATGATGTAACAAAACCAATATATTCCAAAGTGACACTGACAATCTCTCCTCAAATCTTGAAAGTAGCAATGTATTTTGAAGGTCTCAAAATATCAGCATGCACAAATTAATCTTGACTGAGTTATTTTCATTGTCACACTTTTTGAAACTGTAATATTATTCACAACTGCTTGCTACTTAGATTTTATCATTTTAAGCAGCAATGATAAAATCTGCTTAATGGATAATGAAACAGATTGGAAAATATCATACAGCTCAGGTAAACTGTTCTACACTGTCCTACTAATACCAAGTTTTTCCCTCATTTTCTACTAAACCTGAATGTTTGAAGCTGATTGGTAGATATTTTTAGATTTGGGAATTTCCAATCCAAGTAATTTCCTAGGAACATATGGGAATTATCAAAATCGCATATAAATTAATAGGAATTATTCTTATAAAACTAATAACAACATACAAACCTAGTATTATACGCTGTAAGTCTACAACCATAAATACCCATATATCAAGCATTTTGTCTACCATTTAAGCATCCAAATTGAAATAGTAAAATCTTTCTTTAGCCTCCATTTATTGAGAAAAATATTAACATCAATTTCTTTAGGCTATGATCACTCTAGCTGGGTTGTTGAGAAATAGTCTGAACTAGCCTGGTTTGAGACTCAGTACTGGCAACATTTTCAAGTCAGGCATGAGACTCGTAATCAATGGCTTCAGTCAAGCCTGGCTTGACCGCTAGTCTTTAATGGTGTTCTCTCCAATAACTGTCCTTCATTAAACCATAGTTTAATGATCATGACATAAAATGTAAAATATTTAATTAGCTTTAAATCAGAGGTCAAAAGCAAACAATGAGTAGTTAATAGCAAGAAGTATCTAAACAATTTAAGTAAACAAGTCAACTACCAGTATTTAAAGTAAACTCCAAACAAATGCATTAGATACCATTATGGTTGATTCTATATTTTTTTGCGTATCATCATCATCATCATTAGCCTCAACGTCTTTTGATATCACGCTCTCTACTATACTTTTCCCCAAAGTTTACTGTGGTGGGCAGGCTGTCTCTCGAGTGATGTGTCAGGATAGATGTAACCGGTCAGTAAGATTGTGTACGTTTATACCTCAATGCCAGAATCAATAAAATCTAATAAAATACTTATGAAATTTAGTAAGTTTTAGATTCTTTTAAATATAATAAAAATATAATCGTAAAATTTACTCTATTTAATATTATTCCACTTCTATAAAAAAAAAATCTTTTGCATTCAACAGCAAATAACTCACCAATTACAGAATGGAACAATGTTTTATGAAATAATTCACTTTATGCAGTTACGAGATCAAGGGTGGAGTTGACTTTAATTTGAGAAACTCAAAAGTTTGTATAAATTTTTATAAATTGTTTTCTCAAATCATAGGAATAAATTTCACACCTAAAAGTTCCAATGAACCAAGATCTAGCAAAGCAAAAATTTATATTTTCAAATTTGTAAGGTATAAAGGGTACTTGTGTCCTTGAGCAAGGCACTTTATCTGCATTGCTTCTCTCCACACAGCAGTATAAATGGGTACCTGGTTGGGTTGCTTGCTCCTACGCTGATTACCAGTAGCAACACTAAGCATGAGGACCCAATGACCAGGGAAAAGAACTACGCTTTATAACCGCAAGGAAGGGGCGCATTATAAAATGCCCATACCAATACAAGTACATTCAAATGCAATAATTGAACATTTTTTTTTTACTTATAGTGTGTGCATCTTTAAAATATAGTTTTCACATACAGCATGGGATGAGATGATGTAAATTAAAGGATCGTAACATATGACATGTTCAGGCAATGTTCTGTAGGCCTACTAACAATGCGCAAGATTTGAAAACAACAACATACACACAAGGCATCTGCATGATCACCATGCCTGTATGGGATCGGAGCCTGGTTCTCACGAGAGAACCAGACTCCGATCCCCACGAGAGCCCTAGTATCCGGATCGGGAGCTAACCGTTAGCACCTGTGTGAGAACGCCCGATCAGTTAGCGCTAACCGTTAGCAGTATCCGGATACCACTAACGGTTAGCAAGCGCTTTTGGTTAGCAAGTTGAGCGCGTTTTTATTATCAACCAATCACACGTGCGCGTTTACAATTTCCAGTTTCTTATTGGCCAGTGATTCGATCATCATATTTTTGGTATCCGGATCAGGATTTTCTCGTATGGACGCACGGCAGCTAGCGGTTAGCAGGATCCGGATCCTGCTAACCGTCAGCAGACGTGTGAGAACATAGCCCAAAAGTACATGTGAAACTATTTATGTGAACCTGAATCATAGCTGAACAAGTTAACCTGGAAATGAAGTACATGTCTGACGTGGTCTAACACAAAGGCTATTCATAACGATTAGCCGCTCAAAAACACTGGCTAGAAACAAGTAACATCCTCCCAGGTTGATTTGGAAGGCCTTCTATTCTGGTGCTAAATAAATTATTTTTTAAAATATATTTATTTATTAACTCAATCAACTTAATTCACTTAACCTGCTACCTAGACATAACATACACATGAAATTTGTCTGATAAATACATTTTACAAAATAAATGTGAAATAATTGACTGTCTTAGGCATTTAAATGAAGACTATTGTTATGCCTACTCCACACCTTCATTTAAAGGAATCAGAGGAGAGATACAAATAATGCTCCTCTAAGTATCAAAGAGCTCTGTTGCCTCTCCTCAGAATTTTGCAAAATCGGTGACATTATTTGGAAGTGGTGGTCTGGTTAAGAAAAAAAAGTTATTTGTTCTTGATTGGAATTTGGAGCATTTTTAGAGGACAATAACTTCAAAAATAACAACAGAAAATATCAGATTTTTACTAATCCTCTACAGTATATCTTATGTATGTTTTGTGTATTTTTTCCTGGTCGTTTTCTAATGTGGTTTTTTAAATGGCCTTTAATTTAAGTCTGTCCCTTGATATTTACCTATTTTCTGTGACAATAGCAAAAAAGAAAACAGACACAATAGGCCTTTGTGTGCATGTTTACAAAATTTGATAGTATTTTGCGATCTACTTCTAGGTCCTCCGAATCGAGACGTATAGGCCTATTTTGTTGAATACTAAAATTGAACTTTTGATGTTAAAAATAAATTTTTTTATTTTATGAATTAATTATAACTGGGGAGTTACGAACAAGACCGCTATCTTGATCATCGTGCATAAGAAACAGGGAACTGAATCTCAAGTATTTTGCATGCAAGTGATGAAAGTCTCCAAAGGCCATGTAGTGGGTGAATTGGAACCATCCATTTTTATGCGGGGTATAAATAATGTTTTTACTATGATTAATATAAGCTGCAAATTTTATACGCAATTTTCCCCCCCGAAGTTTGGGGTGCGGCCTATATACCAGTCATTAACCTACTCTCAAAACGTTCAGATCGCAAGCCGCGGCGAAAATCATGCGCCGTCTGTCTAGGTTAGGTCCATGCTAGCCAAATTAATTAGCCTAGGGTAGGACCAGTTTGTAGGCCTAGTATTTGTAATTACACTCACTACAGTGCTGTACTAGGATTCCTACCACATTTTCTACAACATTCAAGCAATGGTTTGGGTTGTCTAAATAATTATTTTCATAATTACGTTCACTCATAAACAATTTTGGAACACGCTATTTCTGTTCGGAACCGCTTCGCTAAAAAAAATAAACTACTTTTCGGGAGTTTGGTCCTCGAGGTCATGTGAGCAGCTTCATTTAGGACAAGTCGCAACAAAACACACACGGACTGGTGAAACTTGCTGTTCGACGTCTGGTTCCCGGTGGCTTATACAGTTATAGAGAGAATATTGATACCGCTATACTTTTAGAATAAAAACTTGTGAAATTAAGTTTTCTTGAAGTTGTAATAATTATTTTACTGGAATTTAAATGTAGAAAGGCATACATCATCTGTGCATGCGTAAACTTTCCAGTTATGTTTTTGTTTACAAAACGTGGTGCGTGATGGTGCATGCTTCGCACAGAGGGTTGTGAGTAGTAATGACTTAGGCCTAGAATTACCAATATTTTTAGCCTAATACCGACTGTTATTAGTCATAATAATAGAATGATTGTTTAAAATAAATAAATATACTCAATTGTATTTTTATTTTATTACATTTGACTAAAACTTAAACTAAACTGATTATACAAATTTAAAGTAGCACGACCATCTGGCAAGAAATAGGGATTTCCCTAGAGCTACCTATAGCAAGAATACATTGTTTCATTGCGGTAGCCAGAAGTTTACACGCATTTCCAGTTGTTTGTTGTTTAATGATCAGCCGAAAAAGATGACTTTCTTTATGTGAACATTTGTAAATAATGTCAATGTTTAAAAATAATTAAAAACTTAACATTATTGGAACAGTTTGGACCGTAAAAAGGCTTATACACAGGTGACACAAAAAATTGTGATATTTTGCATCCACGGGGGGGGGGGGGGGGGGGCGGCTTATACACAGGTGCGGCTTATGCACCAGAATATACGGTAAGCGAAATTCTAACTGGGTAGACAATGGTTTAGCCTTTTCAGAATTTAGCTTTAGTTTAATGCAAAATTTGATAGATTATAAACAAAATTTCAAAACATTTCGTTTCCAGGTAAATCAAAGAGCGCTATATTTTGCTCTCCTTAGATTGTTTTGAGAAACGCAAAGGAGCGCTGGTGCGATCGCACCCCTTTAAATGAAGGTCTGATACTCAATAAACAGTGAACATTTTGCCAAATTAAACAACTAGTATCTCTGAATTAACTGAAATTTTGTATTCGCCAATGAACAATGACGTTATCTAACGAAATTGGGGTTTTAGGTTCAGGTTTCACTATACTATCTATTATTAAGTTTCAATACACACAAGCAAGATCCTATTACTTTATAAAATCCAACAATTGACCACTGATGGCTTAAACAAAAAGATTGATTGACAAGTAAAATGATATATATCATTTGAATGATGAGTTGTGTCACACAATTAATCACTTGGATATATAAACAGACTTTTGATATTATTCACTGCATATTTGATGTCATGATGATGTACATTTATCAATGTAAATTGTATGTATCTTCATTAGGATAATACAAATCTGCATTATATATAAATTTAATTATGCTAAATGCCTTAACATTATTCAGTATATATCTAGGCATTTCTTTCAACATTATTGTTTGTTTACAATTTAACTTCCATTATTAAATCCTTTTGAAAATACCGTAGTTCACTGTTTAGCATTAAAATGTTAAAAAAACAAACCAATAAAGTTTTGTTTAAAGAATAAATCTGCATTATATATAAATTTAATTATGCTAAATGCCTTAACATTATTCAGTACTGTATATATCTAGGCATTTCTTTCAACATTATTGTTTGTTTACAATTTAACTTCTATTAATAAATCCTTTTGAAAATACCGTAGTTCACTGTTTAGCATTAAAATGTTAAAAAAACAAACCAATAAAGTTTTGTTTAAAGAATAAATGTAATTAGCATTGGAAATAACTCATAATCAATAAACTTCAACTTGAGAGTGCAAAACAACTGAACAAGGATAACAATGCACCATCTCAATCAGCAAGAATTACCCAATCATGATTTCCTCTTTAAAAGACAAACCATCAATCCATGCAATACAAGTGCTGTAAACTAGTTTACTAGAGCAATTGATTCATGTCAGTCATGCTGTAAGCAGAGGAAGATTTTTGGGGAAATTTTTGGAAAGTAAAAAAATAAATAAAGAAAAAAAGAAATTATTGATCGCTCAAAATGCCTGAGGTTATTTTGGGTGACTAGAAAACAAAAATTTCCCAGACCCCACCGAGTAGTGTTTCTTCTCTATTGCGCCCACCCCCCACCTTGGACATCTGTGAATCCGCCTTTGATAAGGGCAATACTCTTAAACATTGTTCAACTAACAAGTTAAATAATCATCTTACCGTATTTCTAGAATCCAAATTAGACCCCTCGTTGGTCTGGTCGGAAGTCATGGGCTGAGTAAGCGCAGATTTCAGTTCCAATTCACCAGCCGATTTACAATCCAACGGTTTGTCTGGTGGCGAGAGTATGACTGTCCAAAAAGCTTGTGGGGGAAAATTCAACATTTTGTCAATAAATACTTTAAAGTATCCCAAATAGATGTTACGTATCCTTTGATAGAAATCTCTTTGATTTTAACAGATATGTACATATACATACAAATGATTTGTATTATTGCATGAAAAAATAATTGGTAGAAAAAATAATTTTTTTCTTGTTATAAATATTTCCAAAGATGAGAATATGCAAGATCCATAATCCATATGAAATGAACTAAGAGAGGATAAATGTTTCGTCCACAGACAAATCAGCCTCCTTATAGTTCACCTGTAGTGTAACATCCATTCCAGGCGACCGCTTACAATAACTTCCTCGCTGTCCGAAAATAATCCCACAAAAAAGTCCATAATACAATGTAGAAAGCAGAAACAGATATTGAATCAATTATCAATTATATGAAAGAAACCATAAACTAATGAAACATGATAGTAGAATTCAATTATTATACAATCCCTCCTAGTTGAGCATAGCAAAAAGGCACCGCTTGGCTATTAAATGCAATCTGAATCACACGGCAATTCTAGCTTCACTTCACAATGTTAATCAGATGATACAGTGATAATATTGTTGGATAATGCCTAAGTAGAGTGGCACACACACATGCACTCCAGACCGCTACGCTGTGTAAATAATTAATAATGATAGTTTCCTATGGAATTGGACTTTTCAGCAAAAAAACTCTAGGCTGTACAATTAGCAAGTGCGTTTTTATAATGAAGATTCTACTCATAATGAATCGTTTCTACAAAAGTCCGTGTACACTCGACAGCCGGTTGCCGTTCAATACTACCGTACTACTACACTATCATTACCGATTATCAACCAACTCCCACGCGCTGCCTTCCCTACGTACGTATGAATTATTTTGGATTGGCGAGCTTGCAGGTTCGCTAACCATCTTCAACATTATTGTTAAACTGAAGAGGTGCACCCACCCGGGGCCTAATAATAATAAATAAATGAATAAAATCCTTCCACAAAACGCGCTACCGACCACCTAAGTTGACCACAACGAATTTTATTTCTCAATGCACTCATAATATATTTTTGTTCATATTATATATTCTACTCATATAAATTAATGAAACCACACGTGATGCTAATCGGAAAATGGCGGCCATACTCAATATTATAGTGCTGAGGACATAGCAGCTGTAACCAGACAAGTGAGCAAAGAAGGGCGTATACTCACTTTCAAGTGTTGATTGATGAACCCCGTCGACTATCTATATCTTTAGAATGCACCAGAAAAAATGTTGAGTTTCCAATTAAAATAAGGCACAAAAAATAGATATTCTAAAGTCCTATTTAGGGAATAAAGTACAGATTTTAAAAACCTATACCTGTTTCCTTCCTGGTTATTTAGGCCGCATGCATTCAAGGCTTGCGCGCATGCGTGTTCACATGGAGATATTTTTGGAATTTGGCTTATTGTTGTTTGACAAAATATCAGATCTCTCTGTTGATTAAAAAATGTAAAAAATATGTTTAATTCTTTTTACGGTATGTCGTTCTTCCAAGCACTAAAATATTGTTAATTTATTCGACAAAGTATAAGATAAACTGACAACATGTACGATATTTTTATCTTCACCTTCTTTCTAGCGACCGATCCCGTTTTCGTATCACTTTTCTTAACAGGAGAGGGAGCTATTCATATTATAGTTAATTGCAAGGCAATTGCCATGCCTTGATTCATGATTAATTTTTATGTTCATGTTGCTTTTATTCAAATTCATATTGAAATAGATAAACATAAATAATAATGATAATAATAATAATGATGATGATGATCATGATCATGAATAATGATAATGATGATAATAATAATAATAATAATAATAATAATAATAATAATAATAATAATAATAATAATAATAATAATAATAATAATAATAATAATAATAATAATAGATATAAACTTTGTAAAAAGGGACACATTAAAATCAGTTTGGATTTTTTATATACAGATATTTCTAAATTACAGTATTTCATTAAAGAAAGCTCTTTAGCAAGTAATATTTAAAAAAAAAAGAGATAAGATGATCGCCAAAAGCTTATCATAAAAAAGATAAATAACTATATTGACTTGCCACAACGAGAATTAATAAATTTTATGGATATCATTTCTGTATTTATTATTTAGTTCCATATTCAGTACTTCAGTGTGCGTTACATGGTTGTGTCATAGCTCAGATATGAAAATGTGGAACGACAAAACAATCTGGGAACCAGTCGCGGCACTGTTATAGCGGGGAGGCAGAGAGCTTATATCCCCGGAAGCCAGGCCATAACTCCCCGACCCCGTCGAACAGACAAGAAGAAGGAAAACATTATATTTCTTTGGCATAACACGCCTTAGCTGTTTCAATAATGGTAATGGTATGTGGCGATATAAACTTGTAAGCGCATAATACGAAATCGTCCCACTTGTGCTGCTCCTCCCACACTATGGAACAATCTTCCAGCTCCACCATTACAACATTAACGCCAGGACAAACTGGAACTTACCGGTACTTGTTCCGCAAAGCGTTTCGTCGCCCTATCGCTAAAGTAAATAGACTTAATGTTTTACCGATTTAATGCAGATATCAGGTCATATTATTTTGATGAAATTTTAAATTAACTTTACCATCGCATATGTCTATAGACTAAATATTGAATTAATAATTATTTTTAATTTTCAAATTACTTGTTTGTACACTGAGATATTTGTTATACAGTATAGTATATTAGAACAATCATTGTAGTTATTGAATTTAAACAATTTAAATAATTTAGAAGAAAATAATTGTAAATAATAATTAATACTATTTTAGTGAATTGACAAACGTTCAATTAATTTTAATGATGTAAATGAATAATTTTATATATTTTTGTATTCTTTCCATAAATTTTCTTATTAATTAAAATGTATAATGTTATATTATAATATTGTATTTTATCATCTTTTTATGTAAACAGCATTGAACAAATGTAAATTTGTGCGCTATTACATAAATATATTATCATTTTATTATTATTAATTGCCCATTTTTTCTACAGGCGAGAGGGATATCCCCTGGCCCCAACCTGCTGGTTTCCATCAGTTCAGACCCTTATCACAACTTAGCTTCCCCTTCTCCCACACCGCGCCGTCGGACAAAACCATGGCTCGTGAGTTTGGAACATTAATACAAAATTATTAAAGTAATGCATTTTATTGTTATTAAGACCGTCAACGTCATGATTAACAAATTCTTCATTTAAACTTCTCTAACGTGTCTTATGTCTCGGCTAATTGCCATTTATTTTATCCACGATGAATTAAATGTAAATTGTATTTCTGAATAACGAGTTGTCGATAAAATGCAGCAATATTGTATGATTTATCCCCACCCTGTTTCTTGGCAAAATAGCAGTTTCTCATAGCCATAGTGACATAAAAAAAAACCCCGTTACTACAGAAGCAGACGCTTCATTTGTCTAAACTATAAATGATGCAATTAATTTTATAACTATACCACAGGTAAAAAAAACAACAATAATGTCAGTGTGTGGGTATTTATAACGTGCTTGATTGACGTGTTGACAATGATATAAGTAGGCCTAAATGAGATAGTTGTGTATTTCTGTAGGAATGCGTCGGATGGCCTAGATTGTTGGTTGTCGTTCATATTCGAACAAGATCTCTCCTTGATATCTTATCAAAATTCTCTGTCAGATTTTAATGCACCATCACATGGAAAGGCTAGTACTGTAGGTGAATTCATATGGTATCCGAACCAAAATATTTAATTTCGGACTGCGTTTCTGATGCGCTGAACTGCAGCATCCCTATTCTTATAATATACCGTACTGATTGGTTCTCGATAGGCTTTCCTATCTAGTTTGGATTCAGAGTAAATGTATCTTAACGATATGTTGGTCATCAAAATAAAATAAAGCAAAACCCATACGTCATAATGTTTCCGTCGCATCCGTCAAACAGGACGAATCCAGTTGTAGGCTGTCATGGTTCTAGACTAGTTCCCCGGACATTCCTCTCCCCACACCCCGGATACTTGAAAGCCTTTTCACTACCTTAATTTAAGTAAAGCCCTCTTACTTACGTTTGTGTACTACGGGCTATCATACCAGGATTCAATAATTTTATCTAAATGATGGTATTATTATTATTATTTTAATCTTCCTCATGTATAACGTACAATCATGTGGGCTAATATAAACATTTCAAATAATAGACTGTAGACAAAAGAGAAAATTCTTTTTTGTTTGTTCTTTCTTTATTCAATTTATAGTGATTCACAAAAACATCAGACACAGATAAAAAAAAATTAAGCAAAAGGACAGGTTATTATTAATGTTTTTTTTTTTCAAAAAGGCCCCGGGTTTAATTTCGAATATGAGCTCAGACGGGATAACTCAAAAATTCGTCTACACAACTTGTAGAAGTCTCATTTTCCCCAGTGGTTCAACTTGTAGTTTGTTTTGCCAACATATTATATGTGTGTGTTGTTAAATCCTGGATACGCCACTTGTTGAAAACAATATTTAAGCCAAATATATTTTCAATCGTTTTGTTGTTCATGTGAATGTCTGATAGGTTATTACTATAAAACAATGCTAAAAATACACAGTGTCAATGGCAACATAACCTAACATGTACCGTGATTGAGCTGAGCGACTCCAAATTAGTGGTTACGTAACTTTGTCATGCACTAATCATGCTATAGAAATGGAAGACATTAATGTAATGGGAATGGTAGGAGGCTATAGTAAAATTAGTGGAAAAAGTGTAAGATATAGGCTAGTGTGGATTTAATCAATGTCATAATGGTAATATTCAAAGTAAGTGTCAAGGAAAGTTAGTAGGCCTATAGTTGTTGGAAATGGTCAACATTTTATTTTTATTTCTCACGCTGACCTCCGCCTGGGCGAAGGTCTGGATCCGCGCCTGCTCTTAGTCTCGGCAAAATGTCCTAAAGCCATAGTGACATAAAAAAAATGTTATTACAGAAAAAATGATGCAATTAATTTGATGAACTACCAAATATAAAAACAATAACGTCAGTGTGTATTTGCAGAACTGACTTATGTTGACAATGATATACGGTAGTAGGCCTACAGTATAGTTCTGTGTGAAGTATGCGACGGATGGCCTAGATCGTTGGTTGTCGTTCCTTTTAGAACAAGAACTCTCCTTCATCATCAAAATTTCTCTGTCGGATCACATGGAAAGGCTATAGTAGTATTGAATTCACATCCACATCGGATTCGAACCACATCTCGGACTGCGTTTCTGATGCGCTGAACAATACAGCGTCCCTATTCTTACATACTGATCCGATTTTATGATCGGTTCGGTAGGCATTTATTCTTCAGGAGGCTTTAATAATTTCATCAAATTATTATTATTATTATTATTATTTTATTCTTCCTCACTTGGCTGATGTAAACATTTACCTTCGTTTCAAATATTTGGAGCGTAGACAAAAAAAGCGAAAACCTATTACAGTAATAGGTCCATGTCACTGAATTGCTTTGTGCCTTCAACTTCTTGAATTGTTTGAGATTATTAGAGCGCCCTCTTCAATTTGGAAGTACTGTATGTTATGTAATAATTATACCTCCATAATGTAATGTAGGTGACGTCTGATGGCTTCTAATGACCTATTTTCCACCACACTCCCTCCCATCCTGTACCAGGCGAAATATGATTTCCAATGCAGTCAAGTTATGTACAAATTAAAAACTGTATTGCTTTTAACACTGGATGTGTTTATGTGTACTGTAGAATTCAAAAATATAATGCATAGACATAAATCACCTAATGAAACTTTCCGAAACTCGGCAAACTACAAACCGACCAATCCGAACGGGATAGGAACATGCACACATCCCTCCCACACACACATTACATATCTTTACGCAACAATATAGGGGCGGGGATTAGTGTAAAGGTCAATTATGCAAAATCCACTTAAATCAAGTAGTTCCATCATGGAGGAATTAGTTTATGGTTTCATTAATATGTATTAGTGGTAGCACTGACACCACTAGCAGTAGCAGTGACGGATCCAGAAATGTCCAAAAGGGGGGGGGGCCCCGGAAGGGGGGAGCCGATTGAGACAACACTGTCGTAGGGGGTCCGGGCATGCCCCCGCGAAATTTTTGTGTTCTAGACGCCCGAACATAACATTTGAGGCATTCTGGGCTATCATTTTTTTCTTTTTCTCTCTTTTTTTCTTCTTTTTTTTACCTCCCAAAATGGGGCCCGGGCCGTACCCCTAAATCCGCCCCTGGACAGGGGAGTAGTCTGATTTCACCCCCGGGGGGGGATGGAAATGTGGGGTGTGAAAAATGAGAATGAAGAACTGAATCCCTATTCCAATGAAAACTCAATGGTAATTTTTAGTTTATCCACCCACCCCCTAGCCTATGCCCATGGTTGATCTATTGGTAAGGCCCACTCCTACAGTACATTTGTGACTGCAGTCTAGGACTTCATTACATTTATACAAAATCAGCAGAATTGGATCTGTTATATAATGATTGAATTCAATTGAGCGAGTGAGTGAACAAATCTGCAACATAAATTTGAAGGTTAAATCATACAAATAGAAAAACTTTATTAAAATCACAACTTCGACAGCAATGAATTTCAATATTAATCACTAAAAACAAAACTTTTCAGTCAATAATTACATTGGGTATAAGGAGAATATATAGAGTTATATAGTATTGTTATTGTTAACCCCCTTATGTTGTCTATAATTTACAGCATTACAAATGAATACACAGGTTCCAGATACATTGCTGCTAATATTGGCATTTTCAACAATGCAAATGGAAGACAATAATTGTTCCAGATTGTTCATTATTGGGATCCATAATCACTGAATTGTTTACATCTTCAGGCCAACCCACAACTACATGTTTTTCGCAGCTTGTACAATCTAGCATCCGGGTCTTTCAATGCTAACAATTACACAGAAATAAATACTAACTAATCTTTCACCTAACACCTTCACCGAGCCATTGATTATATTTATGTTGCATGTTATAATTCTTGCATTCCATGATAAATTAGATATTTAGCATTACAGTCAACGTAAAGCACAAACGCCACTAAGTATATTTTCTTCTTGGATATTAATTACTATGTGAACTAAACAAAGAAGTATGTGGTCAAAATAATTCATCTTTTGGTTTAGAAACCATGCACTTTCAGCTGTTCTTTTTTCGCCAATTTAATATCGCTAAAGAATTGGCAAACATTGTTGCGCTGGTCACCTTGCAACTGCAACACCTCTCCATGTTCAGGGTGTTGCACTACAGTCCCATTGCAAGCAAACACCTGTTGAAAGAAACCACAAAAGAACTGTCAGTTTATTTGAGTCTTTTTTCAATATTATGGGGGTCATGCTGTTAATCGGCGCATGGTGACTCTACTACGACTGTTCCATTCAGCTAATTACAGCAACTAGAATTCATTATACAGGATTATTCACTAAAGGAAGCTATATAACACTATGTGATTGTAGTATTTGATAAATAATAATAATAAATGATAATTACTTTTTAATAAATCTTTCATTGTGTGTTGATCTTTGATTCAATTGTAAATAGCATTTTGTATAGGATTTTCCGCATTTCTATTTCTCTTTTTGATGTTCTTAATATTATGTCTTCATGACTTGGCATAGTTTTTCAAATAATTAATTCTTAAAAAGCATTGAATGAACCTAATGCTTTGGTTATACATAATTCAATTGTTCAACAAACTAAAAACTGTTAGCACCTCAATTTAAAAAAAAATATAGCAACATCAGGAGAAAAATAGAATATTTTCTACCTTTTTAAGGGCTTTCACTATTTTTTTCTTGTCATAATCTGGAGAAATCCCAGCAACAGTGGTCAATGTCTTCCGGCCATTTCGCTGCTGGATTCTACAAAAGATTAAATCATGGTTACTGTAGTTCCTCAAGTATAAGCCCACCACTACTTTATGCCCACTTTTATGTACCAGTCTCTCCTCGGCCAAAAGCCCGGGCGGCGATGGCGCCAGAAATTTGGTGACAAGGGGTCCCAACCAAGGGCCGACAAGAGCCTCTGTCGATGGCCCGGAATAAAAAACCCCTAATAGTGTTCGCAGGGAAAGTTTTTATGGTTTAGTACAGTCCAAGAATGTGCTTTTAGACCACAATATTAGGGATTGGCAATCAAAATAATGTTATTTGGATAGGCAAATTATTATTCTTTCTATTTTCGATCCGACGATGCGTCAGACGACGGGGGTCCCGGCCTGTCCAATGGGGGGAAATTCCCGCTTCCCTCCGCTGGTGCGACCACCAAGCCCAGGGTATGATTGGAATGAATAGCTTAGCTGACTTTTACAAATACTCTATAAAAAATAAATTGGCTTTGAGTTAGGCTTGTTGCAGTATTCAAAAATTGCCTTTTGATTGAAAGTTACTTCATACCAAATCTAATTTCATAATTCATAATTGTGGGAATTTGTTGGTGCAACTGTTGTACCTTGTATCCTTGGGCAAGGCACTTACCTACAGTACATTGGCCTCTCTGTCCCCACCCCCAAACTGTTAAGTTGTACCAGCCAAATATACTTTTGCAAGAAATGGCAAAATTCGGATATCAAGTAAGTACCCAAAAGTAGGCCTTTAAATAGGTACTGTATCTGGTAGGATGTTGTGGAACTGAACATTACTGTTAGTCCGTATGTGTGAAAATTACAGCATGATATGCTCAAAATTGTCCACGCCTTGCCCTTGTATCCCTAGTGAACAGGTGCGGTATAAATTCCTATATTATTATAAAGTCTTGGCGGGATGTTGTGAAGGGCAAACCGCTGCAGATTAAACCTCAATCCAAAAGTTGATCGCACCACCTTGTGTCACAGGATACACCCACCTTACAGCTAACTGTACAGCCTTTCAACAGTCTAAACCTTGAGAGTGGGAAAACTGACTCTTAAAGATGATGATGATAATGACTTTTTAAGCTTTGTTTATAAAGCATCACATTATTAATTTATTATAGAGGGCCCCTAAATATAAGTATACCTTAAAATAGAATAGAAGTGTTTAATAAGGAGTTTCTAAGTATCCATTCAAAGTCATTAAACTACATTAGATTGGACAAAATGCAAAGACTTATCAAATGTACCTTATGTGGATTGTTGTATCTTGATTGCCTTGCTTACTTGAAGCATCTGAAAATGGATCTGGAAAAAAAAAAAACATCCTATAAATTTAAGGTATAAACATTTTAGCAAACCATGGGTTTTTATTTAGTTTTTCTTCAACAATATTTTGTGAGGGTGGTCCATCCAGCCAAAGCTCATCAATTGGGACCATTAGTACATAAAAAAAAACACAAAAAAAAAGTATAAAATTAAACTAGATCTTTTAAAATTAGCCTTATTTTCAAAATGAGTATAAATATCTTAAACGCAGACTTTATACTGTACATTATCTTGCACAGGGTCCCACAGTAAGCCCTACAGTACATTTGAGTAAGCAGTACATTTCACTATGATTTAACTTTCTGTTATTATTTTTTCATTTGAAGAATGTAAGTGTTGTATGAGAATGCATCATTAAGTAAGAATGTGTACCACAGATAAAAAGTTGTTTGTTCAATTAAATAATTTCTCTGCAAAACATTTGTAATATTACAATGCTCTTGACTCTCTAGCTCGGCCTCAGAAATTATAAATAAGGGCTTAATAATATTTATAGTTATATAATCATCATATATTAAATAAATGACAAGGTACTGTACAACTGTATACCTATTTAATTGTTATTAACAGTAACTGTTGTCTCTCTGATAGAAAATAATAAATTTGTCAATGCCTCTTAAAAAACAATCCACAAATCCTTTAAAACTAATCAAACAAATATTTATTGATAGTACTGTAAAACCAACGAACAGAAACAACAATAATCAAATGTCAACTTGGTAATCAATCCAAGAAAAGACAATACTGTATACAAAAAATATACATACTGTACGCATGTCTAAATACGATTACGCGCACCTCCATGGCAAACACAATGAATCACATGCGCTTCTAATAATTACGCGCATCTCTATGGCAATGCGGCGTCTACAGTAACAACATTAATATCAATCAACTACAGTACTGTACAGTACACAAAATATCTGATGTTTTATGAATAAACTATATAGGCCCTAAATATAGAATAACGATGTTCTTAAAATTAAATAAAATATTTTGCTAATGTTATGTAGTGCCAAGTGGATTTAGTCACCATTTGACATTTACTAGGCTAGGCTAAGTTAGCATACTAAATTGTATTATTGTATAGCCAAGACTAGCCATCCTCTACTACTAGGCCTGTCTAAAGGTTTCTACTCTATCTACTTTAAAAAATAAAAACGAACAATAAATATTATTAATAAATTATTAATATAGAAGTAAGATTGGTAATGCCAATGATACGATAGACCTACTGTACTCTTCTATGCTTTTGCATCATTTTGAGGTCTAACAATTGAAGCAAATCAAGAAGGTATTACATAGACTATCTTGAGTAAACGTAGTCGTTCGTAGGCCTATCTCATGGGCCGCCTACTGTCTGTACAGCAGTAACACAAAGAGAAACTAGACATATAGGCCTAGCTACGGCTAGGGCCTAGTCACAATCGGATGATTATTTTTATAAATTTTACTAACCAATTACGTTCAAATTTTGAATATTCATTCAGCAAAGTAGTGTTTCTCTCTGAACTCTTTAAAAAATATGGCTTATGACAGCGCGATTCCTTTGGATTTAAAAGGATACTATCTGCTTCTTTCAGAAAAACAACAACGCCACAATTCCTTGTAAATGATGTCACAACAACCAAATGCGACGATGATGATGACTGATGATTAACCCAGGAAGTACACGCGTACTACCGATGACGTCATTTCTATTTCGTTTCCTATTGCTAGAGGGCGCCCTCTTTTATTTCGCCAATCATCATCGTGGTAAGCCGGCTGTGTGGTCCACAGCAAAGAACACGCCGCGCGAGAACTGAGGATCGGAAGAGGTGATAGGTACGTTGGAGGAGGCTAGAATATATTTTGTCTGATTAAATTAATAAACAGCTTTTACCTGCCTGTACACGTGACCTCCTGCATTGGTCACTAGAGCCAAGCCTAGCGGCTAGGCTAGAGGGCTTAGGCCTAGTAGTAGTAGGCCTTGCTAGCTAGCTAGCCTGGCTGGCCCAGTGTGGCTTCTGCCCTAGCTAGCCTCTCTCTAGCTAGCCTAGGCCTGTCCACTCAACTACTAGGCTAGTGTATGTAGTAGTAACTACTGCGGTATAGGCCAAAGACTGTATCGGCATGGTGGCACTAATGTTGGTGCTGTGCACAGTTTCAGTCGTTTATCCTTGTACAGTTTGCAAAGAAACTGTCCAACAAAGAATCTTGCAAAATTTAAAACTGCAAGGATTTCTTTGCACAATTTAAAAACTGCAAGATTCTGCACTTACACTTTGCAAATTGTGCAGAGATTGTTGCACAGTTTAAAAATGCATAGAATTTGCAAACTTCAGGGGTAGCTTGTGCACATTTTAATCAATTTTCGCTTTTTGATACTACAGTATTTCACTACTGTATTTCATTCTTTTCTTGATATGTAGCTGTGTGCTTAGTGCTTATCATCGTTGGGGTCGTGTGGATATGCGTGGATCGTGTTGTGCAGAGAGATGGGAGATGGTGGGTGTGTCAGGTGAGGAGATGGTGATGCATTGGGTGATGACATTTATGTTTTTTGGGGGTCTTTTTTAACTTTTAATATCATGATGATGACTTTACATTGAGTTGAGGTTTATTTATTCAAATTTCTAGTAAAATGCATACATTGCAGCAAATTACTGAATTGCATATGAATTAACAAAAGTAAAAAATGTAATATACTGTAAAGAAAAATACAGAAATATACATAAAAAGTTTAAGAAAAAAATAAAAAATCGGTCAGAGGCAAATGATACATCACAATGCGAGACTTTAGGCCTAGGCCCTAATTAATACATATAAACGATATAGTACTTTCATTTCCATTATAAAAATCTATGACAATTAATTGTGCTTACATTTTTTGTTTTGACCTTGTACTATTTTAATCTGCATTTATTTGTCAACTTATCAATCCTGAAAGCGGCCCATTAGCAGGCGAGGTCGGACCTAGGTTAGGCCCGATGAAAATATCAGGAATAACAAACCATGTTCTATTTTTATTTGTAATTTGTGTAAAAAGTTCATGCAATGCATTATAACTATAGTACTGTATTTAGTATAATGTGTGTTGACATATTTACATATTGTTGACATATACATGTGAAATATTCATTTTGAGTGATCCAAGGAAAGAATTTGTATTGGCTAGCAAGAACACTAACACTGTGTACAAAGGGAGGGTAGGTCCCTACGAAAGTTAAAAACAATCCATAGTAAAGATATTACAGTTGACGTATTGACTATACATTTTCATCCACTACCACGGAATAACACAACAACGTTTTTAAAATTGAAATACTATGGGTATATAATTTCTGTCAATTAACTTCACCATTATTCTGTATAGGAACATTAATGCATGCCACTGTTTTAGAAGTGGTAAATCCTTATGCACAATTTTTATTTTTTTCCATGACAGCTACTGTACAGTAGCATGTCCACATATCATTGCAAATATTTCAGTTGCTTAAAATATCGAAATATGTTGAATCATAATCTAATAATTAATATCAATATCAATAAATAAATTTCAATGTCACATTTTTTGACAATTGATGAAAGAATCCTTGCGCAGTTTGCATGCCGTGTTCATAGTTTGAAACAGCATCTGTGATTCAAAATGAGCAAAAAGACAAACTGCGCACAACACACTCTCAAGCCAGCAACATCACTGTCAGACTTGGCAGCTGTGAGTCAGAGGTCCCACCAGCAATTCCAGGAGAGTTTGTCCATCATTCCCAGACAAATGGGCCAGGCCAACCATGATGGTTGAGGTTGAGGCTGAGGCCAAAAATGGTTAATATCACCTTTCTAGATGCACTAGAGAATAGCACTTTCAGGTGCACTGTCTCTTGCTTAAAAAATTGTTCTAATAAATTTTTCCAAGACTATGACGGCTGGGCCTGGCAGCTGCCCCACTTGCTGGCGCCACCCCTGTGTACAGTATGTACTACTAGCACAGATTTTCACTTAAAAAAATTAAAAGTTGAAATTCCTAGGACATAGCAGAACTTCCCAAAAAAATAAAAATACTACTGTAATGTAATTTTATATAAAAATAACAATAAAATGAATGACAATTTACAATATGTTAACAGGAATTTGATGGAAGGCATGGCTGAGTTTTCCTGCTTACAATCACCTTCATTTGTGGTTGACATAAATAAAGTGAAACAGAATGCTCAACAAATGTTGGAAAGATGCCAAGAACTTGGTGTTAACCTCCGACCTCATACAAAAACCCATAAAACACTGTGAGTATTTGCTACTATCAGTTTGAAAATGTTTTGTGATCAATTCCAATCTTTTGTAAAGCAATGGGAGTGGGGAGCATTACCACAATTTTTACTGTCAAATTTTGTATTCTGAAAATGCATCAGTGTTTGTGCAGAATCTGCTACACTTAATAAAAGAAAAGACATGTTAAATGCTGTTGAGATTTAGGTTCAATTGACTTAAGGAAAGGATGACCACATTTCTGTCAAAAAAATAAAGATTGATCTAGAAGATGATTCAATATTCACTTTATTTGTCCACTGTATAGAATAGGTCAAGTGTTTTTCTTGAAGAACAACACCAGAGGAGTTATGCACTAATTTTCTCTTAAAGACAAGCAGCTGAGATCTCGACTGGCAAACGAAAGCAAGGGCTTGTTGTATCGACGATTGCAGAAGCTAAATACTTCATCAATGGTGGTTTTACTGACATCATATTTGCCCAGCCACCAAGCCTGACAAAAGTACAGGTGTGTGCTGCCCTCGTCGAAAGTGTCTCAGAGTTCCATATGCTTATTGATAACGTGCAGCATTTGTATATGCTTGAAGATACAAAGTTATTGAATGGGAAGCATTGGTCAGTTTTTCTTGATTTGGATTGTGGATATGGTAGGAGTAAGTAATTCAGAATTTTGGTAATAACAATAAATAGCATAAATACCATACTCGCGCAAATAAGTGCCTGGGTGCTTAAATAATTTTTTTGCACTTTTTAAGGGGCGCTTATGAAAACATAGTGGAAATTGAAGGGGCGCTTATGGAAATAGATGAAAATTGATGGGGTTCTTACGGGTAATTGAAAAATTCAAGGGGCGCTTTTTGAATTAAAAAAAGATTTTTGAAAAATTTTGAAATTTGAAAGGACATCTGGAAACGGGAGATAAACGAATGGTTCTGGTGCAGAAAAGATAATCGTCCAGAGAGTATGACAAGAATTCTGTGACTGAGTAAATATTTACACAACACCAGTTAAGATTAAATTGGTGGTGGAGGTGTGGTAAGCTTGTTGGCCATCTGCCGAATGAGATTATCAGTATCATTGCAGGGTTCCTTGGAAACTCAGATGAGAACGTGCAAATTGTTGGAAAAAGAAAAATAGAAGTAGGACTAAACAAATGTAAAAAGAGGAAAGTTGGAAAGATACTGTCCAGGGAGCTCTCATCTGTCCAGGAAAAATATCCTCATCTTAAAATTGACTTAAGAAGAAAATGTGAATCCACACTGCAGGGAAAATCATGCCAACCACCGTCCCAGGATTGATTGGATTACTGTATTGGCTTGCTAAAAAAGAAAAAAAAATTACATGATATTGTTAAGGGGCGCTTATTCAAAATTGAAGGCCACTTATTCAAATTAGGAGGGGTGCTTATTCAAATCAGGCGCTTGTTCATGCAATACGGTACAGTGGTGGCTCCAGAAATTTGCTGACAGGGGTCCAACCAAGGGGTCAGGGGTCAGGGACCCAGAATAAAAATTCCCTGGCACCACCACTGCATAAATATTGTACTGTTATATTCTGGAGCATCCACATGATAATGCTCTAAGCAGGGTATAAGCATATAGAATATGTAATAGTAAATAAGCGAGCTATGAAGTATATATATATTATATTTTTTTTTTAGCTGGAGCAAAATGGGATGTGGTTGGAACGTTAGAATTAGCTCGTTTGATCCACCAGTCAGAATCGGTAGATTTTTCTGGAGTTTACGTTCATGAAGGCAATTCATACTGCCAAGGGTCTGCTAATGAGGTCACAAATATCTCTGAATTGACAACCTCAAGATTACTCGAGTTTACAGACAAGTAAGCAATTTTGGTAAACCTTTTACATCTTCTTTGAACTCATGTTAGAGTGCTCTTTAGCTTGCAAAAAAGTGTACAGATGTTGGGTAAATGGTGAACAACTTTTTTTTCTTCCTTAGGAGTGGGGGTCATTTATGAGAATTACTGTATATAATTTTCATGCTAATATTATTGTTGGCTTTTAATTTGCTCAAAAGATGGGGATGGTGAAACTTGCGTTATTTATACAGGAGTTTCCTTCATTCTGCACCCGCTACTGCAAATATCTAGTCCTGCCCCCAGTACATCACAACCCCATAGTGAAATGGACTGACTTTGGAAAGTTTGTGTTAGACAATTGTTGTAGAAAATTATTTAAAAAAAATTAGCTGTTCTTGCAGGAAACCAATAGGGTTTGTAAAATAAAATTGCTCACTTTCACATGAGTTGGACCCAAGGATTTGAGAACTGGCTAAAAGATAATCATTCCTTCTTCCAAGGTATTTTACCCATTAATGAAAGTAATTTATTGAATTTATTTGGTTTAATTGCAGGCTTGAATGTGAAGGCATTCCATGCCCTGTAAAAACAATGGGATCAACACCATCATGTAGCCTGCCAGCTCAAATAATGAGTAAAATAACAGAATTTCACCCTGGAAACTATGTATTTTATGGTAAGGACAGAATTTGATATTTTCTTGACCAAATAAATTATACAAACAATCATTATCAAAAATGGAAATATTCTATCACTAAATAACTCCCACATGGTTGGGGGGGGGGGGGCCCGAGAACCAAGTTTTGACCACTACATAGAAAATCGAGGTGAGGTGATAAAATTTGTTTTCCTCACAAAAATTTGATATTTAATATCTTGTGGGGGAATAGCAGAGAAAGTTTATTTTGTGTTCCCCACTCCCTCTTTCCCCATCTCCTCCTGCGCTTGCCCCCCCCTCCCTGGTATGCAAATGGATGCTTCATGCTTCCACTCATTTATTTTCTCCATTCTAAAAGAAAGTCTCATTCTGCTAAGATTTGATGCAATATTATATTGGCTCGTGTACACTTGATGATATTGCCTGCAGTGTGATAGCAAGAGTTATTGGTCACTACCCTGAAAGAGGCCATATGATAATGGATTGTGGATGGACTGCACTGGACAATCAAAGTGAAATGTCAAAGTGTGTTACTGGACATGGTTATATTGTTGGTGAGCCAAACTTAAGGTTGGTACTGTACAATCTTTTTATTTGTAGGGAAAAATGTACTGGTATTTTTTAGATTTTGACCAATGAATATTTACTATGTATATACTGTTTTGTGTATAAGGAACCAAAGGATATTTCATTGTATGTGCATTTTGTACATGTATATTAAATAAAAGTTATAAATATTGAGTATATATTTAAACATTTATAATGGTATTCAAGTATTCAAATAATATTTATTCACAAAATACAGTATACAATAAATTTGAAATGAAACCAAATTATTGTGGAAAAGGTACCCCACTGTAAGCAAGCTTTAATTGTGGGGTCCCGAACATAAGAGTGTGTCAAATCATGGAGGAAAAATACATCTTGATTCAAAAAGATGACAAAGAAAATGTTGAGAAGAAAATGAAAATGTAAAATATGCTGCATAATATACAATGTAATAAAATATATAATATAATATAGGCCTACTTTAATATAAATAAGTACAACAAAATAAGAACCTGTAATTCACATGGTGGAAGACACTAGATACGAATGTAATTTATATTTAAAAGTATTAATATTAATAATTGTTTGATAAGTGCAGTATGATGTGATGATGATGATGGTGATAGTGGCAGTGGTAATAATAATTATGTACATATTCATTCAATATGCATCTTATAATATTTTCCATTTTGTAGAATTGACTCCATGACCCAAGAGCTTGGGAAGATTTCTGCCATAGCTGGTAAACTTGATTATGAAAAGTACCCAATAGGAACTGTACTTCAGATTTACCCATGGCATGTAAGTTGTCTACAGAGGAACCATGATGAATATTACAATTAGCCTCTTGAAATGGGTTGATTTCATGACTTGGTTTCCAATTAGAGAATAATTTGAGATTTGTGTCCAGGCATTGAAGATTTTTAGTTTGTACTTGGAAGACGTGGTCTTGAATCAAGGACTTATAACTGTTATTACAGAGGTCTTGAATTGGAGGGTGACTGTATTGATTATTTAACCCCCTCAAAGGAGGTTAGATCAATGAGGCTATTGTATTTGCATTTGTTCTCCATAATGATGCATTGTTGTTGCTGTTTATTGTTGTTTTATGTTGTTTTTGCTGTTGTTCTTATTGTTGATATTAGTGCTATTATTGGTGTAGTTGACAGTGTTGTAGTAATTAGTGGTGATAGTAAGAGTTGTTTGGCTGTATACTTAATATATGTTTAATTTTAATTATTTAATTAGATATTTTTTTAACAATCATTCTTAATGTGTAATGTTTTAAATGTTATCAGTTTTAATTGAGGATTTTATGTATTGTAAATGCACCTATGAGCAAATGGTTTTTTTTGATATATGGCACAATATAAATGCTTTTATATCATTATTTTTGTTATTATTGTTGTTGTTATTTATTATTATTATTTTTCTTATTAAAATAATAATAATAATTATTATTATTATTATTTTAATTATTTTCTGCAGGCCTGTGCTACAGCATCTCTGCATAATGTCTACCACATTGCATCGGATGGTGTCATCATTGACAAATGGAAACCAGTCAGAGGGTGGGTGGAGTAGACTTCTCCACAGCACAACAATCTAACCATGATCTAACAAAGCCATTGATTGTAGTATTGAATATTGTTGGATGGTCCAATATTTTATTTTATTTTTTATTGAAATAGACAAGCCCAGAATTTTAATAGCGAACATCGCTGTCTTGTATGAAACGTGGACTTTTTTTTCATTACTAAAAATTATTTAACTGTCTATGACTTATGAAAACATTGATATTTTCTTTTTACAGTACTTTAGAATGTAGGTTATAGTTTAAGTTTGTATGTTATTGTTTCATTGTTTTAAAGTACTATATACATTTTTTCATTATTATAATTTAAATATACTTAATTGTGTCCTCTCTATTTTTGAACAAGCCACTTAGGGTTTCATGAGGGTTCCTTTTTGGCACTGTTCTCAATTTTGTTAATTTTATATTGATGGCTATTTTGACAAATAAAGAATTTTTGTATCTGTATTTACTTGCTGTTGCAGTAGATCAGAAAGACATTTTTTTTCGAATACTATAATAAGAAAAGTAATTAATATGGTGTCAGTATCACCTGAATGAGTTCAACATGTACAGTTGTAGGCTGAAAATGATGAATAATTATTACTAAATGCAGGGAATTGAAGTTTAATCAGTCTCAGATCTTGTTCAAAGGTACATTCATACTGAATTGAATTATAGCTTTAACATTCTATCATCAATTACAAAATAGATTTTTATGGAGATATATAAATATTTTAAAGTAGAGAATTATTTTTTAAATCAAAGTTTGTTACATAATTCATTGATAAAATTCTGTGTTCATTGATACAATTTGAATAAAATGATTTCCTGCAATTGCAAAACCAAATTTTGATGATTTTTCCCCTTGATAAGTTTGTAGTTTTGTAGCTACAAAGTTATTTTCTCCACATTAAGAGTACTACTATACAAGCTTACAAAACAGCTGATCATCATTGACAAACAAGATTTTTCACCCGAAGTCATGTGGAAGTCGACGACCTACATGGTTGAAAGGGGCAAGACCTATAGTAGGAGGAAGGAGGGTTGGGTTATTTCCTTACCTATTCAGGGCTGGGTCCATGGGGTAAGTCCCTTTTGAAATTCTAAATTTTCATCCATGTTGTTATCTAAATGATTTTACACTTGGTTAGAGAATTTATGGCTGCTGCTAATGGGGAGAAGCGAGAACCCCTTTCACTACCCCTGATCCTCCATTGACAACAGTTATTTTGGTTAACAGAGCGAGTTAACCAAAATATCTGATACTGTATGTATTTCTGTTGGTGTCAAACACACAAATGCAGAAAATTTATGATCCAAATTTAGCTCTTTATTTCATTATTTCAATGGCGGCTGTTTGCCATAGCCATCGCCCACATATTTAAAGCACACAATCGACCTATAAATAATAGTGCTATTACAACAAATAGTTTAATTTAGAATATCATTTTCATATCTTTAGTTGGATGCATTTATATCATGCTTTGAACATTGGTTTGGGGAGGGGGTGGGGTTTGGAGTCAGAGTGGGGAAGCCTTTGGTCCCCCAGCCGTCCGATGCCACATCGAGGGCGTCGGACCAAAGATATTAACTTGCCTGTCCAAATAGCGATTTTTTTTCGATTGCCCATCCTTATATTGTGGTCAATAAGCACAAATTTTGGGCATGCTAAGCCATATAAAAAACCCCTCCATGGTCTCTCTACCGGCGATTTCTATTCCGGGATCCTGACTGAGGGTCTAATCGGCCCCTTGGTTTCCTTCAAAATATACAATTTCATTTAATTAAATTAACAACAATATAATGCTACAACACCGGAAGCAGAAAGACACCAAGAACAAGAAGGAAATGCAGGGGAGGAAGAAAGAAATGATGGGAAAAATGGTGAATTTCCTAGTAAAATATCAACTAGTTTAAAGGCGATGTCCTCTTTGTTATACAGTATTTATATGATCCGTTGTGAGAAGCTTGAAAGTAATATTTTAGTTGTTTTGTCATGTTGTCAACGAAATTGATTTTTGCTATTATGCAAATGATGTATTGCATTATATTGTCGCCGTCTGGAGCTTCAATTATTCATCATTCAGTTTCAGTTTCTTTTATCAGCATTCAAATCGCAGCCAAGACTGAATTACATGAAATTTACAAAATACATATTAAAAAAATTAACTGAGTTTAACCAAGCATTTGCACAAGGCATGAAGTAACATAAAAATACATTAACATTGGAAATATCAGATACTCACGAAAAAATATTATACGGAATTAAATCTATTATTTTATCATTATTATAAAATTTACAAAAAAAAAGAACAAGAAAAAAATGGGTACCGGTATTTTATATAATAGGCCTGCTTCTAGAAAAAAAGAGACAAGCGCCCCGTTGTTTGCCTCTATTTGGGAGTTAGGTGGTCATTAAACCACCTCTCGGTCGCCCTTTGTTTACCACTGCTTAAAGCAAAGTAATACAGGAAACGTATTATTTTACTGTCTGTTATTTTTACTGGGATTTTTTTTTCTCATTCAATTTTACAGACCATAACTAGATGTACAAATTCAAAACTCTGAAATTGCATTTTTCGGGCCTTCTTTTGTATTATTATAAAACACATCATCTAGATCTTGTAGCAATCAAACCTAACAACTGACCGTCAATCAAGATTTTCTTTTTAATAAGCATGTTCCATTAACACGAAAGCTTACGCTGGTTAATGTCGCACCCTGCAACAATATCCAAGGGAGGAGCTTAGAGAAAGATTCATTATCAATCGAATCGATTTATTGTTTAATGCTAAGTATTATGAAAACTGTGATATAGGGGCCCCTATGTTTTGATATTACAGATCTCCCTTTATTTAAATACCACTTTTGGGACCGGGGGTTTCATGGTCTTTAGCAGCTTAGGTCTCTAAGTAAAATAATAAAAATAAGACATTTGTTAATTTTGGACCACAGAAAAGTGGTCTTTAATTGGAGGTGGTCTTTATTGGGAGGGGTCTTTTTAGAGGTTGACCTGTATTTACCAGAATAATATTGTGTACGGTACATAAAGTTGATGTCTCTCAGACATGTCTCTCTTATTTTTTATATTTGAAGTCATCTTGTATACCTTGATCTAAAAGGCCTTTATATTAAATATTTATTATAATAATTATATCCATGTATTTTTAGTTTGCATTAAGTATATGAAGTCTAGATCAAACATAACCAAGCCAAACTAGTAAATATCCAATTCGGCTTTGATGATCGATAATACGCAACTCTAGACGACGAATGCAATTACATGCATAGAAACAGACAATTACTCAAAATGGAAAAAAGTCATCAGAGGCGTGACCCGCCCAATATAGGCTCACATTGACATGTCACTATGTATTGATATAGGTCTAGTATTTATAACAATTTCATTTTGTTTTAATGTTACAATGTTATGTATATTTTTTATGCAAAGGAATATATTCGATCCATAAGGCCTACCGGCAAATAACGAGCATATCATACTTGTTTCTAAACAATATGAATGAATATTGACAAATTATTTAATAGTGTCCGTATTGTCATGGAGCTATAATATTATTAGGTTCATGGTATTGTACACTTGCTGTCACACGATCGAAAAGAAAGGGTGAACGAAAATTAATTTATTGATTGTAGACATCAATAGCCTACATGTTTTTTTTTTGTTTTGTTTGGTTTAGTTTTATCTTCGGGCAATCATCCATATAACAACAAAAGACGTCAATATTAATAATATTATACAATGCTGCACAGTTCTATGTCAATAATTATCAAAATTGAATAAGAAATGTATAAGAACCATCTCCTAGCAACATCGTGGAATGGTTACAAGTTATTGGTTGATATTGAAGATAAGAATCTTCATGTTTATTAAAAGACGAAGGACGGTGTTAGGCCTACGTTATCGTTTACTTGCAGTTGAACGGGACTGATGCTGTCTGTATAAATGGATTTTAAATCTTTTTTCGTCTATCATGAAATAATGTTGCAAAAACTATAATTCCATTTTTAGTGCACCGATATAGTTTCCTATGCCTTTACACACATAGGTTAAAAGACTTGCCAAAACAGAGTTGGACAAACTGCAACAGCAGAAGCAGCGAGCAAACGCCAAAAGCCTTCAAGTCTGGATACATCTAATTCAGGTTTGACAAAAATATTGTAACTAGTATGATGGCAAAAGCACACGGATTTGTTGAAGAATTCTGTCCAGAGATCCTTCAGTGCAGACGCTGTTTGCTGCCCTACGACGACGAGCGCGTTCCAAAGTATCTACCATGCCTTCACACTTACTGCAAACAATGTTTAGAGGAGGTAAGTGCATGGAGCTACTGGTTGAACTGCCCCGACTGTGACGTCAGGCTTCATTTGCCAGATGGCAGAGTTAATGGAATACCCAACAACTTCTTTGTCGAGAACATCCAAGACTATTGGTCGATCTATGGCAAGGCAACTACGCGCGAAAATGGTTTGGTCTGCGCCGAATGTAAAAAAGGAGGTACCGCCGAGCTCTGGTGCACAATGTGTCGACAAGTGATCTGTACTGGATGTGTTGACGCACATAAAATGAGCCGCTTGTGCAACCATGGAATCTACTGGTACAAGGATCTACGATTTAAAAAACACACGCTCTTCTGTAAGAACTGCCAGACTAAAGACAATAAGGAACTTGCAGTGGCTTGGTGTTGCCAATGTATGACGTTCATCTGCAAGGCATGCATTGTTGCTCATGAACTCGCCACAATGATGAAGCATGATATACAACCGTTGACGTCTTTCAAGCCTGAAGACGGCATGCCAATGTTGAGACCTCACCTTTTCTGTGAACTTCACGAGACTATGGAACTGTCGCATTACTGCTTCGAGAAAAAATGTCAGATCCCTCTTTGCGTACTGTGCGCCTCGTCAGAGCATGCAGACAATCCACATAGTACATCAGAGCTGGAATTGAGCGCGAATGGATTTAGACATAGATTAAAGGCGTTCCTTAAAAGGGCAAGAGCGAAAGAGAGCAAATTAAATATCCTGAAAGAGAATATTGAAAAAGAGAGAAAATCGATTGCCAAGCGGGTAAGAGAATGTAAACAGAAGATCCAGGAATTTATAGAACAATGTCATGAACTTTTGGATGCCAGAGAAAAGGAGCTTCTGGATGAAGTTGACGAAAATTGTAGACAATGGAATGAGAATCTAGATGAAGAAGTTAGAGAATTTGAACATGATTTTATACAAGTGTCGACTGGTTGTGAATTCATGGACAACGCCCTTATTCATGCCAGCCACATCGACGTTGTCTTCGCGTACAATGGCCTTGAAGACCGTATTGCGGAGCTTGCGGATTGGCCAGTTTCGAATGGACCAGTGACCATCGCTGAAATTGAACTTCAAGACGTAAACCGCAAAGAATTTAGCGAAATTGTAAAATCCCTCGGAAATATTTATACTTTTAACGAACATGAGTACCCAAGCTACACAGAGGTAAAAGTTCACCATTGCTTGATTCATAGCAAGTGGGGTGTTACCATACAGACGGGAAATAAATATGGTATGTGTGAAACTGGAGGAGCTCAAGTTGATGCAACAATCCACGATCCCAGTGCCCGCCAAATCCCATGCAAAATCGTTAACAACCGCAACGGAACGTATAATGTTATATACACCCCAGATCACCTTGGACAACTAAAACTGTTTGTGCACGTCCACGGTAAACCGATATCGGAATACCCATTCCGTGTCGAAGTCGAACCGTTTTTGCTGGTTCCCATGGAATCGTTTCTAGAGCAAGAGTCTGTTGTCGAGATTCAAGTTCCAGTTTGTTTATGCGGTTACCATAGCATCAAACAATCTGATATCACACGATGCGTTGTGCGTAGTGTTTCATCTGGTGAACCGCTATCCAGTGAAATTGTCAGTGTGCCTGAGCAGACATCAAAATTCCTTGTGAAATTCACACCAAAAGTGAGCGGGCGCCATACCATTAAAGTCATTTTGAATTGCAAAATAGGTGGACAGGTAACAAAAATGGTCGAGTTCATGGTCAGTCAATGAGAATGAGCTCCCACTTGACTCTGCGTCACTAACTGCTGTCAACATGAAAACTGGACGCACGCGAGTTTCAAGTTGTAGCGTATATTAATTGATTGATGTATTCGCTCGTTACACTTTTATCATTAGTATATTACTAGGGCCTATATATATTGGCCTATAAGCATAAGTTCGTTAATTTGTCTATTAATTCGTTCAAGCAAAGCTGGCATAATATTATATGCCTAGTTTTAAAACATGGACGTGAAATCTTAATTATATTTCTACATTTTAAAACATGGATATGAAAACGCGTCTAGCGCTTTCCATAAGTCTGAATATTTAGTTTATTATATTTACAGAAGACGAGGATATTAAATCGTCTGTATGTCATATCGTATTTTAAATCAACCTATAGGCACCGATCGTAATGTCATACTATTTGTATTAGCTTTGTTGTTGTATTTGTTCTTTAATGATAAAAATCGCATGAATAATTTTCAATGCAAACGGGAATGGCTTGCTGTACGTATTTAGAATAGGCCTACTACCAGGTATATCACTTTGGTCATAGATTGATTGATGACGCAATCGTAAAAGAGGAATCTGCGAGTGTAAAAAACAGGTATATATACATATATATATATATATGAAATGAAATTCAAGGATGGTATGTTTTATCGTATATATATATATATATATATATATATATATATATATACATACATATACACTGTATATTTAACATTATATAATAAAATTCTGGAATTTTTGAGACAGTTTATATCTGCGTCTACTTTTTTCACTTTCTTGCTGAATTACTCAGTCTTAAGGTCTTGCTTTGTGATCGCACTGGTCTGTGTAAACTCATGTATAATACAGCCAAACTTCCGAACAGAAAGTAATATAAAGACGAATTTAAGAAAATTAATTTTAATAGAACCAGACATGTTTATTCGTATTCACTACATCTTTTGCTATATAATTTTATAGTCTTTCAATAAATATATGAATTTCTTCTTTATATATAGGCCTAATTGGAAATGAATGCCGAAATTCAAATTATACACTCCTTTTGTACGTTATCATTTGCTATATAATTTTATCCTTTTTTAATAAATATAATTCCATATATAATTGGAAACGGACGCCGAAATTCCAATTTACTATAACGGTATGTTTGTTAAGAATTGTCAGTACCCTGCGATTGCGCATTATTAATGTACTTTTAATGTACTGTACTTAATCTTTAGCGCTAGAAGTTTCATTAAATGAACACTGAATAGAGGGCGACAAACACTGAATAGAGGGCGACAAACACATTTTTGTTTTGTTGCCAAATAACTGTATGATTATATATCCGCTGTATTATTGTTTGCATCTGCATTGGTAACCATTTGAAATTTATTGGGAAAAATGCTATTCTTATACTGCAGGTCATATAACGACATTTCTGTTTCTGTATGTCCATAATTGCTTTTAAACAGTGGAATGTTTAGATTTATACTATTATGTTACACCTAAAACTATGTCGTCAGATCTGTTAAAGACTTTACATCAACCGTGCAAATTAAATTAGCACATGAATTGACAATCTGGTTTTTTAAATAATTTTTTGCAAACATGCTTGTGACCCCATGAAAAAATTTGGTGACCTATTTTTAGGTCGCGATCCATAGTTTGGGAAGCAAGGTTTTAAAGTACAACTACAGTAGACCAGTGACTCTTTAACATCCATGACAGTGGCCAACTGGCAAATTAAAAAAAAGACAAACAGTAATACATTTAATGACATTATTTTTGAAATTGTATTTAATCACTAGCAATACCACATTGCACCATATGTTAAATAGTACAGAATACATATTCACATTAATTGAAAAACAATAAATAATTCTGGATTTAGCATCTCACATTAAAAAAAAAAACTTTGTAAAATATATATTTAATTACTATTTACACATTGAAATCATACAAAAATCCATAATGTTATATTCTTAGAAGAACTCCAGATGAATATCACATCTAAACAAATGAATTAAAGTTGCCTGTACAAGGGCAGGAATTAAACATTGGATCGTTCTACTGGAAGAACCGTACGCAACCATTCAGACTTACTAACATTTTATACACAGAAAATGGCATGTTCTATGTGAAAAGGAGCTCTTCTATACCGGAAATTGTTCAAGTATACTTGTTAGGCGAAAATTTTTTAATACCTTGCTTAGCGAGCCTGCCGCCCACCAATAATAATGATTTTGAGTAAAATAAAATAAAATTTTTGGCCAATTAACGCCACAAAAAATTGGGAAATAAAAAAAAATAAATAAAAGCTTTTCTTTATTTTTGTTATGCCCATCGCTGCCTTGAAATGTCCAAAAATAATATATGTATATTTCTTCCTAATTATATAATTTTAAAGAATTTAACCATTCCATTACTACGCTGTTTACATTCACCAATAAAATTTTATTTTCATTTTCTCAAAACTATTTGCTAAATAAAAAAACTATTTATATTTTTTTCCCTCCGCCCTCCTCTGAAAAAAATAAGTTATAAGAAACAAGGTATAAAAAAAAGTAAAAAAAAAAAAGCAAGAATAAATAGTAATCTGGAGATCCGATACCGGAACCCTGGGTTCAAAGGTGACGTCAGGGGGGTTGGGGAATTTCCCCCTATCAGCCAAGAATGGATCACCCGTCTTCAGATGCCAATTATGAATGTTGCACTAAAAATATTAATTTGTTAATTGTGATTGCAGTTCTTAATATTGTGGTCTAAAAACACAATTTTTACTGTTTTATATCAAAAATCTCTGCCACCCCATGACCCCCAAAGTTTTTTACCCCTGTGACCCTAACCGGATGTTCTCAGTATAAATAAGAAATAAATAGAATAGAATAAATACACAAAATTTCTCTCAAATCGTAATGACCCATAAGCACAGTTTATGAAATTTTTAGACAGAAAATTAGAAAAAAAAAATTAATAAAAATATAAATAACCCTGGTATACATATAGTATACGATTATAATGTATTATAATGAATATAATAATATATTATAATCATATATTATACAATTATAATGTACAATGTACATAAACATATTTTAATCATACAATATATGATTATAATGTATTGTTATGTACCTTATCTTAAGATACTCTTAGTACAGGAAGATCATCATACAATGTTTCTGATAAAAATTTGCACCATGGTAATTTCTATAGGCTGGAAGTGTTGGTAAAATATGTAATTTAAATCATGAAATCAAAGAGGGAGTAAATGCGTTGTGCTGTAATCATTTTGGCAGTCTAAAGACGACTTAGCTCGGCTTGTCAAATGCGTAGTCCTGGGCCGCCTATCAAGAGGAGTGTATCCCTGATCTTCTTCTCCTGTGAGATATGCTGTTTCTCCGGCAGACCGGATAGCTTTTCGTTCCTCACGTTTAGTAATTGGAGCACTTGAGGGTCGTGTGAAAGGAAGTTTCGGGATGTTGTCTGTGTTGGGATCAGAACACGTAATACTTACGTTGGATCTATTTTTGACGTGGACAAGCATCTGAAATACATGAAATAATAATACATTAAAAATCACAAGGGCTGAGAGTGGGGCTGACGGGTCCAGTTCCCCTGCAAACTGGGGGCCTGGGACAAAAAATTCATTTTTCTCAAGACCATCTCTATAATTATGTATGTGATGTTTTGAATTAAGCATTATAAAAACTCTGCACTTGGACCCCACTGGGCCTTTCCCGACATTCAGACCCCTGTCACTGGGGCCCCGGCAGCTATACTGCCCTGGGCCCAAGCAGAGCTGCTTTCGATGCCCCTGTCAAAAATACAAATATGATAACCATTTTGAAGACATACTGTATTTCTATAATAATCTAAAGATATTGACATTCTTGAGCTTAATGCAATTACAGAGGTGACTCTGCCCTTGGGGTGTTAACACATTCATGACAACCAATCACCAATGTGATTAATAGTTTTACATCAAACGTTTGATGTCATTAGTTTGTAATGCAACTACTAACAATACATTATGCAGCAAGCTAATGATACATGCATATTATCCTACTACCACTGCACTCCTGAAGTGTGCTGTACATTTTCCTAATACTGTACTTTAATTGTACTGATAATTCACATCAAAAAATACTGCTTATGAAAACTGCAGCATTTGGCTAACTGGTATGGTTCCTGCCTCTTGCACGCCAGGGCCAGGTTTCGATACCCGGCTTTGAATCGAGTACTGAATTTGGGTCAAAAAACGCTCAGTCCCTCGAATAACCCTCTCAAGAGTGTTAGGTGATTTAAGGACCATGTTTGTATCAGTTTGTATCGGTTGTGCCCATTTAAGAGGGAGGCCAATTATTAGCCACTAGTCAAATGACTATGTGGCTATCTTGCCTTCCTAGGTTGTGTACCGAACTTTCATAAAAAAAAAAAGAAGAAAAACAAAAGTGCTTGTTTTTCATCTGGTCACAAAATTTACAGCATTATTTAGCAGTTGAGTAGCACCACTAACAATGTCCAACACAGTATTATATTTCCAATGCAATTTTTTACCTATTAAATATGAATTCAAACATTGAAATATTTCATTGGTATTCAAAAATGAAGACAAAAATGAGATTTTTGTTTTTACAAAGCACCGAAAGATGTTTAAGTCTGTCATGGTGACTATGATTCAGTATAGATAGTCTTTACAATCACAGAAACAAAAACAGCTTAAAAACATAACATTATAAGTGATGTAAATGATCACCTCCTGAAGTCAAAAAGCAGTTACAGACCAAAAAGTTTTCCTAATACACAGATTTGTTGGATCTATCACCGTCATTATATAATGTGGTGTTATACATATTTAAACACCATTACAATCTAGGAAGTGTCAAAGTGGTGATGCTAAAATGACTTTTGTAATACAGTAATTATTATGGAGATCCATTTTAATGTCAACAGTGAGATGTCTAATCTAGCATAAGCCAACAAAAAAAATCACAAAACATTCTAGGAGATGTTGAGGCGATGATTGAGGGACGTTGCAGGCTGGGATACAGGAGAGAGAAATGAATGCAGCAGTGTTTAAGTACATTGTAGGCTGCAATACTGTGGGAAAGGAATGGTTGAGGGTGTGTTGCAGGCGGAGATATAATGGGAAGAAATGGATGCAGTAATGGTTGAGGGTGCGCTGTAGGCTGCGATACAACGGGGAAGGAATGCTTGCAGTAAGGGCTGAAGGTGCGCTGAAGGCTCTGATACAACATGGTAGTAATGGTTGCAGAATGGTTGAAGATACAGTGGGGAAGGTATGGTTGCAGCCATGGTTACATTAGGCAATTTCGATGTGAGGCTGCAATACAGCGGGGAAGGGATTAATGCCAGATAAGAAAAAATCATGCACTTGGTGACTTAAGCAGCACAGCTGAATAAAGAAATCAACTCACCCTGCCCTGTACAGGCGAAGCTAAAAAGTCAGGTACAAAATAAAATAATTTTTAGAAAAAAACTTACTTAGAAAAATACCGTACGAGCAATAATATAATGTCTAAAATCTCTAATGAATACTAAATTTATACAAACATATTTATTAGTATACAATCGAATGTCAAGACATTACCATCAAGTCTGACAAGAATACAGTGCACCCTTCAATTCAAGACCTCTTTAATTCCAAGACCCCTATAATTCGAGACCATTTTTTTAAAAGAACGAAATAACAATCTTCAATTAGTTAACACTAAGCTAACCCTGTTTGTGGAGGCCGAACCCCAAGACCACCCCAATTTTGTTTAGGTCCCAATTGTATTTATGAGGTATGTTTGTTTTTTTAACTGAAAGAAATATTTGTAGCAGAGCTAATCACTATCATATATGAACCCTTTACCTGCATGATTTCTTTGGTGCTACTTAGCTTTTCAATTCTCTTTACTTCACTCTGTGACTTCTCATCAAATAGTTGATCGCATTTCTGCATGTACCGCTTCCTGTAACACAAACATTAACACTCCAAATCAAACACTTGCAATTTTCAATTTGTAAACAAATTTTATTTTATCCTCTGCCTTGATTCTTTTTGTAGAACCATATTATTTTAATTTATTTCTGCCCTCCTCTGAAATACAGTTAAATAAAGTTTTCTAATTAAATTATATACATATATAAAGTCTTGAATAATGTGGTAAATAATCTTATCTTTTATAATATAGTTGAGGTTGGCATACCTTAACTCAGTGTTCTCTGTCATAAGGTTATTAATACGTTGCTTGTATTTATCATCAACTTCATCTACTTTCTCTTGGAAGTTCTCCTCAAATCCAATCAAGCGTCTCTTCTGAAAAATAAATAATTTAATGTCAAATTAAATGCAAAATGAATCAAAACAAGAAAATCAGTAACAGGACAATATTTCTTTTGCAGGCCCCCTAAATTTTGGAAAATAAATAAAATCAAATGTAGAAAAATGAAAAATATATTTAAATTTAAGTCTGTGAGTGCCATGTCGTACCTGATGTTGTATTCTACTGTTGATATTGACATGATCGATTGACATTTAATTGATTTTAAGGGTACCAACCAATTCATCTCTAAGCCTTGCAGAGGTTAAAGCACTCACTGCTTGCATACATACCGTATCGGTTAGCTCGGACTTGGTTTCAGCTAATTGGGATTTGGTGACAGCTAGATTTCCGATGGTTTCGTCAAGCTCTCCTTGCACAGACTTCAAGTGTTCAAGAGCTTTCTTTAAGTTCTGCACATCGTCAGACGTACTTAAGAACTTCTTCAACATGCTCTACAAAAAGATGT
>NW_022704992.1:1825368-1874268 GCF_011630105.1 Anneissia japonica | reverse complement strand
GGCCAGTTGGTAGGAGTCCCAAAGCAGCACAGTCTACTCTACCCCTGTGAGTAAGCAATCTCCAGGAACAATCACATCTCCTGTAAATTCATAATTTTTGAATAATTTTACTACTGTATTGTCAATTGTCTTGCTGAAGTCAGCTGACCATGGTATTACCACATGTAGCAAAGTAATTTGTTGGTCAAGGTGCTTAAGTGCCTGTTTGGATTGAGTAGTGTGGTATGTGTATGACTATATGTTTGGGGTGGGGTTCACCTGGGTGTTTGTGTGGGTGTATCATATAATAGTTGGATTTATATGGACACGTGCTGGAATATAAACAGAATAAGAATCTTACGTCAATTTCTTTCTTATGATCCGTAGATGACAATTGCAATTGACGGTGGAATTCTCGAGTCATAATATTTTTTTCTCGCAGCTTTTCTTCAATTAGCTGCGATTCTAAAAATAAATCAGAAAAAAAGTTGCTCAAAAATAATTTTTGTGGAGTAAACTATTATGCATCTCCAATATATAAGTAACTTGCTTACTTAGTTCATGTAATTGTTTATCCATTTCCTCTTGAAAGAGTATCTTCAAATCTCCTTCTCTCTTCTTCCATTTTTCTTCCATATCTTGAGCTAAAGTTGTCTTGTAGGCCTCAAAAGCTCCTTGCAGAAACTCCATTTCACCTTTTAAACGTGCTGAAGGAAGCAAATACAAAATGAGTAATATGAATTTTGCAAAAACAATACATTTACAATATTAAAAAATGTTGTGTAGACTACTATGTATTAAACGAATGCTGTACATCCCATGTCATACATCCCATGTCATATTACATATTTTATCCTCTATCCCGGTACACATTAGGTGAGACGTTTTTGATACCTTATTTAGCGAACCCACCAATAATGGTGATTTTGAATAAAATTAAAATTTAATTTTTGGCGAATTAGTGCACCCGCCGCCACGGAAAAATGGAAATTTCAGAAAAAAATGAAAGTTTTTCTTCTTTTTTATTACTTCCGCCTCTTCCTTGAAATCTCCAAAAATAAAATATGTATATTTCTTCCTAATTATATAAAATTAAAGCCTTTAACCATCCCATTACTACACTGTTTACATTCAACATTAATTTTTTTTTTCTCCTGTCTCGATGTTTTTGGCAAAACCATTTGCTAAATAAGAAAACAAAATTTTGTTTCCACACCCTCCTCTGACAATCTTTAAAGAAATAAGTTTGTGAAACAAGGTACAAGGTCTTTGCCTTAACAAGAAAAATGTGGATAAAGTGCCTAGCCCAAGGAAGCAAGCAATACAAACAGCTAGATGTTCGAACCCCACACTACTAGGTTGACATCCCAAGCCACAACCACCGACACATCAACTAAATAACATCCCATTAGAAATAAATAAGAAAATATATTGTTTCAATATTAGGTAATCTGAATATTTTATACTATTAAAATACCACTACATTTACACCAATATGAAATATAGTAGTGCAGAGGGCTGAGAAAAGTGAATTTAACTTACAGTAAGCTGAATCACTAGCATTTTTCTGATGCTCTAACTCCTTCTTTTGCAGCTGTTTCACCAAACCTAACTCCTCCCTATGGTCACTCACCAGTACATCAATCTCTTCCTTATACCTTTCTTCCAGGTGTTTAAGTTTTAATTTTAAATTTGCAGCAGCCTAAGTACAAATAAATTTTGTATCCATAAAATATTTTACACGAGCACCACACTTGAAATATTGACACTGGCCTTAACAAATTCCAAGAAAATTTAATTTTGGTATCTGTTTATATTAGTTTCTAACATATTTAGTTAAAAGAATACAAAATAATGTTAAATTTTGCATTGATATAAAGAAGAATAATAACAAAAGTAATAAACATTTAATCCAGTGTATGTGGTGGAGGAGGATAATAATAATAATAATAATAATCAATAATAATACTTTTATAAAGCGCCTAATGCAAAAAATAGCCTCAAAGCACTGAAAGATGCCAGTTGAAGTTTTAGGTATAGCATATAAAGAGTGAGGAGATACACAATTGCAGTAAAAAAATACTATTGAATTTCAAGGGACTTTCTAATAAAAGAACAAAAATGTTAACAACATAATGAATTCACCTTTTCTCTTGTATTTTTATGATTCATGCGTTCCTCCTCTAGATACAGAGTAAGGTCAGTGACCTGGTTCTGTAGTTGAAAAATCAAAGAATCCCTAAACAGAGAGGTGAATAATATCACAGTTAATATCCAGCTTGCAGCATAAAAGGTAAAATATTGTTACAGTAGTACAGATAGAGGAATTATTTCAAACTAATTCTGCCATAGTGTACTTAAGGATGCAAGCAAATTGAATGTACAAGAGAAAAACTATCTAAGCCATGTCGACTGATCTTCTACCTGTTTAGAGTCCATGAGGTTAGCCGATTTTTCTTGTCAATACCTCTGCCCCTCACATTTAAAGGGGCGGGCAGGCTGGGTTTAACTGTCCAGGGGCTTGACCATTTAATGGTATTTGTGGACATTTTTGGTTTGATTAATCTAGGTTCATAATTATTATTTATTTTGATACATTGATTCATCATTCATGGACATGTAGTTTACATGCATATAAAAATGTTACGATTATTTTTTTAAAGGCATTTACATACAAGTATATATGAACAATAATAAATACAAGTGACACAATATTCATGCATAGTTACAATGAATCAGTGATAATTTGGTAAAGCGCATATCATATTGATAAATCATGTTAATTATCAATATATGCATTATGGATTATCCACAACGTGTTAGAAATCCATCCACAAGACATTCAAATACATATTTACAATGGGGTAGTGGTAGGATATATTGGTAACAGTGAAAATTAGTTTCATGCAAATTAAGTGAAAATGTCAAACCATCCAATCAGCAAACAGTATGCAAGATTATTTTAAAAGAGGATACATAAAGTTAGTGCACTTTTAAATGTGAAATATTTAAACTTAATGAAGATATAAAGAAAAAAGATGTTAAAAAAATTTGATTGAAAAAAACATTTAATTTTAGACAACTAATCAAATAATCCAAATAGTTTCTCACCGCTTAGCTCTAATGCAGCAAGAATAAATTATAGATAAGAATAATAATGTCACATTAAATAACAAATTGGTTTCATTCTCCAAATATTGTTTTGCCCTCAAGCAAGTAATCAACCAATCACATCCGTGCAATTATAATGGCGGACAGCTGTCAATGGTAGTGAGTTCAAAGGTCATGCACACATGCGATAGAGTGATGGACTTCAGCACAAGTTGGTTTAATAATAGAGCAAGATTAATCAAATATATTTTCAGTGGTAAAACCATTATTTTTATTAGTAAAATGATTATTATTTATTCGTAAATAAATAAAAAATATTATTTTCATTATCATTATTTAAATCTTATTATTGCTTTCTTCATCATTACCAATATTATTATTTTATTATTAATATTTTTCATTATCATTAATTGTTAAAGATGAACTATATTTTATAAATGGTTTGATACTATAAATATGGTCAAGCATTATGTATGTATATCGATGTAAGTTTCCGTCAGGAAAATATCATAGGAGTGATGTTCTGCCCTACCTGACGTGTTATCATACAGGATACTCAGTACATCCCCAAATGAGTGATATATACATTATTAGTATTATAAATCTTATAAATGCTAAAATATAATTATTAGTAGATTAGTATCATAATTATTATAATAACATTATTATTATAATTATGACAGTATTGGTATTATAGAGTGCTTAATGAAAGTGATGACTGCATACAAAGTAGGCAGAGTAGAGGTGGATAGGTGTACATTTAAAAAAACTTAATGTTGTATCAGCAATTAACGGGTTAAATCATATTAAATATGCTTTGTTTTATATACAATGCTTATTTACTAATTAGTTTAATTTGTATGAATGGTAGGCATACTCACTAACGAGCAGAAGTTGGTTATTATATTATGTTGTAGTTACGCAGACTAAATAAATCAATAATTTACATACGTGCTGAATTTAACAGAAAAGATGTTTAAAACTTAAGAATTATATATAAAAAAAAGTTATGTTACAGCATCATCAAACTCTTTATAAAACACTTGGCTGTGCTATCAAAATCCCTCACTCCCCCTCTTGACACCGAGACTCATACCTGCATTGCTACGTAGCTTGAGTGAGTGGTTCTACACATACTCTACTTGAATATTTACACTAAAGATTGTCTACACTACTCGTGGTAATAATACTAATTGCACTGATCCCATATCAGATGATGTGATTGATTGTTCTACTTGCTGTAAAAAATCATAAAATGTCAATCATATATCTTTTGCATGGCATATCGTGTCATAATATTTTCACATCATAATCACATAATGACTATAACGACTACAGTAGTAATTCTAGATATTAAAACAATGTATGGAAAACAAACATTATTATAATTAAGCCATAAATGTAGAAATTGCCTAAAGACAGACAATATCACACAAAGCATTTGAGCAAGGGCATAGCAAAAGTAATTTTTATGCTGTACCACTCCCGGTAACACTGACAAGGGAATAAATATAGTATTTTGTATCAACAGCAATTCATTTCTTAAATGTGCCTTAACCTTGTTTGTAATGTTCCACAATTAATATTACTGTATTCACATTTATCTTCAATGGACCTTTTCGGAAAGTCAATCAAACTTAACTCCCCAATCAGAACATAGCTAGGAATATGTGTGTCCTACAAACCAGCCCTTAAATTGGGACGAAAAATATTTCCAATGTAAATTTGACAGGCCTTGGCAGTCGTCGGCAATTCTTGTATTTTAAGTTTTAGCCAGTAATGAATGTACCCATGAATCCGCGATGCAGGAAAATCTTTCCAAAATAGTTAAGTGTTATACTCATGTTAAAATACAAGCTTGACCAAACAAGTAGTAGTAAAAACAGGAACTTATATTCTTTTAAAAGCCATTATGAACAAATCACGATCGAATCGACTGCAAACATAAGCACATGGGGAATCCCTGAATTGGTCCACATGTAATTATGTAAACAGTTACGACTCAAAGATTGAACCACGGAGCAGGTTTGACGTTTGTAAGTAAGTGTTTAACTATAATTTTCTGTTTTATTAAGAACGCAATTTAACTTGGTACTATAGTATGTATTTTAATCATTAAATAATAAATTATTAAATCAATGAAACACACACTGTGTTGTCTCACACATGCATGTGTTTGCCTTTTACCCTGTCATTTTGTGGGACCTTAGCAACAATATCCAAGGGGCGTGGCTTAGAGGAAAGCTCCTTTCCCAATGCACACCAAGTAATTATAGTGAGTATACACCAATATGCAATTGATAACAGTTAGTGAGCTCCAGTACACAAAAAATTATATAGATATCATCAGCTTGAATTACATAAATATAAATAGCATGTTTAAATCACACCTAGCGGCCTAACCTGCGATGGACTATTGTCCCGTCCAGGGGAGAGTACAACTCTCATCTGCTTCACACTACAGAAACTGGAGATAAGCTCCAGCCCTATGAGCCCCAGTGGCTCGGAAAGGATTTAGTTTTTTTTAAAAATCACATCACTACATTAAGAGTTATTGATTAAGTTAAGACTGCAAATTATTATGGGATGTGTAAGTAAGAGTAGAAGGTGCACAGCAAATTTAGAAGTTCATCTGAAGGTACTTAAGCTGGTGAAAAAAGATTCATTAGACTTATATAAGCAATAAGTTATTCAGTATTAAATTACCAAGACTTGTCTTTCCCATAACAATAGAAGAATGGTTAAACAGTAAACAATATATATGTTTATGTTAGGCTTTACCATACACATAATTAAATAGTTTAAAAGGTGCAATTAGTATTTTATATCTTACCTTTCCGGATCCTGGTATGGAGTACTGGGTGCAGAGAAGAAAGAAGGTTGTGAATGAGGTAAAACACCTACACAGAATCTAATACATTCACAAAACAACCAAGAAAGTCATAATAATTCACAAGTACTGTAAGTATAAACATCTTTAACTTATAATTTTTAAGTACTGGTAATTGACTTTATATAAAGTGATCTTATATTACCTCACAAATACATACAAATGTGTCATATCTAGAGACTCGGATAGGTAAAGGTATGAGTACATATTTAAGGAATAATGTTAAACACATTTACTTATAAAATGAATTATAAATGACAATATGAAAAGTAAAGTTTTTAAAAATGTTAAACAGAACATTCTAGCATCAAACGCAAATTCTTACTTCGAAACAAAGTTCTACCAACTGTCTATATATTAACTCATCTAATAATGTTTTTATCATTAGAAAAAAAAACCAGTGTATTTTTGTATCTACTACTAGAAGATAGAAGGTTGTCCAACATCCACACTAGTTATTTTTTAGCACATAAATATGAAATGGACTGAATTGGGTTATATACCTCTCATTGGTTTTCCGGTGTGTCTTGGGAAGCTCCATAAGTCCGGTGTCAATCGTTACCGCCATTTTGCTACGGCTTCTTGAAAGTTTCATTCCAGGGCCTAAGGCATATTCCTGTGATGGCTAAAAATTAAAAACTTGTAAGAATTTTACATTAGATTTTGCAAACTTCTGTTAATATTTGTGAGGAAAATATTAAATTTTTCTAATTTTCAACTGAAACTTACTTAAATATACAGAGTACACAATTCAAATATTGAATTCTTCAACAAATTTATTACTATAACTCTTAACAGAACACAGACAGAATATCACTAACTGATCAAATACAAATGTAATGGTCAGTCTTGTGGAGGCAGCTTGTTTTAAGTACTAGTCAGTAGAAGCTATAAAGTGAGTACTTTACGCCAAGTTCTTATTATCAAGGATCAATAACTCTCATCAACTAAAATCAATACCAGGACAAAGTTTGTTTTGCTGCATGCAACACTGCAATTACTCTTAAGGGCTACTATGTAGCCTAAGTCAATTGTGAGTACTATAATTGTATTCAATAGGTAGGTCTGCATAAATCAGAAAAGTTATCTCTCTTCATCTAAGAACATGCAGTGTTTCAGCTGTCATATAGCCAAATCCTAATTAAAAGCTGAAGTTTGCAAAATATCTTCATTCAAAATTAGCCATAAAGCTAATGGAATTGAAGTTATCATTGCTTATATTCTTTTATTTTGGCTAATCAAAATTTATATTTGGCTAATTATTTTCATACCGAAAGAGCCAAATTGCTAAATATCTTCTATTTTTTTTGGTCAGCTTAAACCCTTAGTATGTGAGTATCTAGTAGGTTTGATTGCAAATATGCTGAATAACAGGTATAGTTTACCAGTTACAGCATATTCCTCCAGGGAGCTAAAAGTGTTGCATTATTACAGTTCATTTACATTTAAATAGTCAAATTTACATTGTACAATCAAAATTAAAGCATGAACATTGAAAGAAAAATCACAGTAGCGTGAAATGGCATATGGTCGTTGCAAGCTAGATACCCAAGAGCAAATTTAGCCATATTAGCAGAAAGCCTGTTTGATTGACAACTTACATCTGAACTGCCTGATGAGAGACCTTTATTTTTCTTGAGTGGGAGGTGGTTTTCAAGAGCCTTCCTAGCACTTTTTGGCTTCTCAACTTCATAGAAACGTTGGCATCGTCCCTTACCAACCAAGGGCGCACTTTGAGGTGGCTCATAGAATGAAACATGTTCAGTTTGATCAGCAGTATTTGGCTGTGACCTAATAAAATATTTCTTTGTTATTTAAAAAAAAATATTATCACTCAATAAATAAATGCCTTAATCATTATAAAGTTTATATGAAATAAACTGATTAACTTTTACAATTCAATCTGTTAATAGCTTTAAACTACAAATTAGAAGCAAAAAAAATGTCCTCGCCAATTTATATACCCTGTATATACATAAAAAAATAAATAAATACAAGTAAAAGACTAAAAAGTCCATTTTATACATATACTTTTTGTAGTTAATGGTTTGATGTAGAAAATAATTACTCTACTCACTTTGGTCTTACTTTCTCTTTGCTTCTTTGGATGCTGGCAAGACTGCCGATCTTGTACTTATTTGCGGCATGTCGATCACGATTTGTAAACTCGCCTCCAAGGGAGATCGCTGACCGGTTGGCATTAGGGTTTGTTATGTTGAAGTTGCTCATGATCAGTGCTTGGAGTCTGGCAAATTTGAAATTGATTGAGACAATCTATGGGGCATTGTTTTCTATATGAAATGTTAAAAAAGTGATGTTAATATTAATTTATCAAAGGTAACCTTGAAACAATTAAGATACTGGCTCAATTGACCATATCTCATGCTTTTTTAGATTTCTACTGAGCAAAGATTTAATTTCATTTAATTTTTTTGCTTGCTCAATGGTGGCTTTCTTGTCCTGCTGTGATATTTTATGCTAACTGTTTTGTTATTCTACTTTTCAATGTTACCATTGGAATATACAGTATAAAATATCTTTTTTAATGTAATTGTCCCCAATTTCCAAGATCTGCGTGACAGCCTAGGCATATTTGAAATTTTTATGAACATGATCATCACATCATTACGAGAGAAACAAAATTGTTGTTTTTATTAATTAGGTTGTTTCAATAGTCTTAAATCCAATACGACTGTTATTCTAGATATAATACACATTAAAAATGTACATATAATGAACACTAATACAAAATTAATGTAATACTGTAAATAAGAAAACTATAAAATATGCACATCCTAGTGTTGTAGGGCCTACTACTTACTAGTTCAAGGTATTCAAACAAAAGCAAATAGAAAAAAATAAATACAAATAAAATCAGTTTTATCTTTCCTATCTAGGCCTAGAACCTAGGCCCTAGAGCTGATCATCATTAAAGACAAAACAGCGTTGTGCCTCTTCACACAACGCGAAATGGTCGGACACTGTAACCATCAATTGTCATCTCTTTTCTTTTTTATTAGCCTAGGCCTAGTTAATAGGCCGACCTAAGCCCTATTATATTATGACCTCATCATAAAATAATTTAATTTAGTTAGGCAGTGGCCCAACTGGTTTGCAGCCGGCCCTATAGGCTAGTGTAGCCTGTAGTATAGCCTAGCCCCTAGGCTCTAGCTAGGCCTAGCCTTTGGCTCTAGAAGGGATAGAAAAGCCAAAGGCCTAATAATAAAAACTTAGCCTAGCTAGGGACAAGGTAACTCCACTGAGTGAGGTGAGAGGCCCTCTAAAGTCCAAGGCTCCACTTTTGCCTAGCCTAGGCTATAGCAGGCTAGCCTAAAATGGTGGGCCCTAGCTACTATTAAGAAGGCCTAGGCCCTAGGCCCTAGCTAGGCCTAGGATAGTAGGCTCGGCCGGGTTAGATTACTTAGCCAGATTAACCTGCCCTCACACTCACAGAAGGCGTGAATAACATGCTAATTATTATTATATTAATTAACCACATCTTACAATGAATTTCACGGTAACATAAAACAGAAATGTGCTTAAAAAGTATGAATATGAATTTATCGGTAGGCATACGTCACAGGCGGCTAGGCTAGCTCTCCTTTACCGTTACACTTTGCTGTCCGTTGCCAAGCACTCAATTATCTTTTCGTCGCGTCGTCGACGGCTAGATTGTGTCCAGACATTTAGTAGCCATTGTAGCGCAATCAAACTACAACCCTGTAAATACACGACTGTACTTGCGACTACAGCATTGAGCATTGGGAAGAAAGACTGTACTTGCAACTACGCACTGAGCATTGGGAAGATTTATTCTCTTTTTTCTATTTTGTTAGAATTCGTAATTCTTTAGTAAACTAACTTTACTCATTTCCAAAATGTCATGATTCTTTAATGATATATTAGGTCGCATTTTTTCTCTATTATACTGTATATTGATTAAATTGATAATGTATGTGAAGTTAATTCGAATAATTATATTAAAGTTGCAAATCTCTATTATTCTAATATATAAAATTCTAAATAACTGTAAATAATAATTTTGTAATGTAATCATTAATAAAAGTGAATTTACAAATTTTCAATTAATTTCAACAATGTAAATTTTAATAATTATTTTTTATCTATCGATTTAGTAGATATTACCTTTCCATATTATAGATATTGAATTAAACTGTTTAATTGATCTGTATTGTATTAAATTGTAATAATTTCATAAATAATTGTATTTAATAGTTTGTAAGGTAATTAATATTGATTTCGTTGATACTGAATTTACAAATTTTTGATTATTTTAATGATGATGTAATTAATAATAAGTATATTCTTGTAGTCTTTCTACATTTTTGTAATTTCATTGTATATTGTTGCCTATTTTAATATTGTATTGTATTTTAATATTGTATCACGTTTTTATGTAGAGCACATTGAACAGATTTAAATCTGAAAATGCACTATATAAAAATTATTTTTTGTAATATAAATATTATTTTTGGTTATATAAATATTATTAGCTCCTTGCTTAAATTTTTGAAAAATGTTACAGTTGGAATTTGTGTTTGCCATTTGAGTTGACTGTCCCACTATAATTTAGTTTGAATCGGAAACAAACAAGTTGTGACTTTTAATTGGGTTAGAATCTAGTAGCTTGCAGCAGCAATTATAGAATACGATTAACAGAGAATTGAAGGTCGTTTTGAGTGTCTGGTACATCTTTAAAGATGTACTGTCCCTTGCTAATGTCAAAAAATCATAAAAAATTAGTTTGAAATAAACTTGCTCATTTTGCAATAACACACAAATTATTAACTTGTGCATAGAAATGATTGAATTTAAAAAATGTGTACCCTGATTTTTAAACCAACAAATTATAATAAAAATAATAAAACACTTCCGGTGACTGGAAGTGTTTCTATTATTTTTCGCTGTAAACTAATGGGTAGACATTTAAAAAAAAAAAACTAATTTCTATGTTCAAGTTGGTAACTTTTATGTTACTTTAAAATGGGCAAGTTAATTTCAAAAAATATTTTAATGGTTTTTTTAATATTTATCAACAATTTCACAGGTAACTTCTCCTTCCCAAAAAGCTGTTATTGTTAAATGACAGATAGCTAGTAGCATACAAATCAAACTAAACAAACAAAATCAAAATAGATTACTAGAGGCAAGTTTCTTCTGAATTTACTAATTTATTTATATGGAATATCGTATTAATATAAATCTTTGGCATAATATATATTCATAATCACTTTTGTTAATATAGAAGTTCTGGAAAATTTAGTAGCAAAATATAGTTTCAATTAAAATAGACCACCATAACATTACCATATACACTAATACAGCATCGTGAATATTGATAGTTTAACCCATCGTATACTCATCATCACTGAAGTGCAAGTAACATTACATTTCTAACAGTTTCTTAACAATTAATTAATTTTCTTGCTGACCACAACTGAAAATAATATTAATAAATATATTAGTCACTAGAAAGAAGAAGCTGAAATCAAGAGAAGCATTTTGAATCAGATATAAAAAATATCATTCAGAGACATTAATATTGTTACAACAACATTAATATTGTTACAACAAGATGGGTAGTTTACTCATGACAGATGTAGCCAGGCTCAGATACCCCTTATAGTACTCTTTACAGGCCATGAAATACTATGATTCAGCCTTTAGTGCATCTTAGCTACAGCATGAGTTCAAGGGGGAAGCAATTTCCACCCTCCTGCCAACATCCTTAATCTGCTCCTGTAAATGTCTCTATGCACTTAGGTAACCATGGTGATGATAATGATTTCATCAACTAGTATTTGAAAATAAATATAAGATGTCTACAATCAGAAGAGTAAAGTCAATAAGCATATTAAAGGAATGTTAATTGATCATTATATGTACTATATCAATAATAAGCAAGAGTTAATTATATATGATCAGCTGCTACCAACATCACCACTACCTCATCCTGCACTAGGATATATCAAAAGCAAAAGACTTTTACCAAAGTAATAAGCAAATTCATAGTTACCACCACATGCTCCTATTATGGTCAATCAACATAAATACCATATACTCGACATAGATTTATGTCCACTGACCTTGGATACCACAGGATACATGCATGCACAGTTCAAACGATTAACTGGCTCATTGCGCAGTCAACCAAATGGCTAAAAAAATCACTGACTACTAGGTTTAAACAATATCAATTTCCATATGAACTTATGAAATGATGCTTTATGAAATCTTGTGGTCTCCATCCACATAGATTTCTTGAATATGTTTGATCATGTATATGTTTGTTTTTGTTCATTATGTGGAAAATAAATAAATCAATCAAACCCCAACTTCACACACCAAGTCACTGCGTTGATCTATGTGATATTAATACTTTATAACTCATGTCTGAATTTTTTACACTAATGATTGGCTATTAGGCATTGACAGCATCAATCTATTCATGTTATGAATATATTAGAACATAGGCCTTAACTTCCACCAGTGAGAACAAATAAATGCAATGTTGCTGCGTTGTAGTGTACTTGTGGTCATAGTGATTTACGACTTCATCTCAGATAGCTCTTAAAAATCACTGGTTGGTCACCGGTTGACTAAGCACTGGAATGCGTTTCACGACTTGTGGTCACAGGTGCATTGGGACGTCACATAAAATATTACTTATTTTTAGCTTGAAAGATTACAGTACACTACTTAGATTAATTAAAGTCTGTTTTTTCGTGAATAATTATTACAAACACATGAAAGAAAACATATATTTTTATAACATTATTATTATAAAAAGACCTTTATAAATATTTTTGAGAAAACCTACTTTAACATCAGTGGGCAACATTTTCCCAGAATCAGAGGGTAAATTGCAGGCTATTGTGTACAAAGCTGTTTTAAAATGTATAATATTCATTCAGACCACAACCAAATTTTTCACAGCAAATGTCTAAACATGAATTTTGAAAAGATTTTTAAAACTATTCACTTAAAGATTGTGATTCATCTTGACTACAATACACATAGTGTCTGTCTCTTTTCGGTCCTATTAGTTCTTAGTCTAATTACCAATCAAATTGATTCTACAATCCATAAGAATTAATCATTGGTTAACTAATAAATAAAATTGTGACATTTGACACATTGCCATAAGTGAGGTCAAAATGATGAATTTTGTGGGAGTGGATATCAAAGAGGTTGCAATTAAAGACCTGGATATTGAGGTCTGGTGTATGAAATCCTTTACACCATAGGCCTATCCTTCAACAAGGCTTACATCTATGTACGTTTCACTTCACACAGGAAGAGCAGTACCTCAAAGATTGTTGTGACATGCATCCCTGCAGAACTAGGAATATTCAAAGATAGTGTAAAACGCTGAATGTTGTGTGTGTTTGCTAAATTGATATACACCAAGTGATAATATTATAGTATTATTAGGATCTTATAAAACCACTGTATAAAAATTCAATATTATTAGTATCTGTTTTAATTTTTTAATTGTTTTTATAAAAGTCAATATTAGTGATCCATCAATTATTTGATAAACCATAATTAAACATGTAGGTTAGTATCCAACCATGGCATAATTAATTAATTTGTTCTTTAAAATGCCATTAAAATACATTAAATTACAGATCTAAATCAATCAATATCTCAATGATATTACAGGTTTCTGATTGGTCAATACTTCATCAGGTTTTATATGTGACACATTTTGCCTGGAATGTTATTTTCAAATGCAAGCTTAACTGCCACATATGCCATGAGAGCTAATTCTTGATTGGTTCCTTCATATCCTCAAATTGCCTTGAGCTGTTACAGGTTTTCACGTGACATGAGAGCTGATATTTGATTGGTTAATATTACCATCACAACCAGTCTGTAGTTGCCTTTTTAAGTTTTCCACTTCAGTCTCTTTAAGCTGCAAAAATTGAAAAAACGAAATATAATTTGTTTTGATATATTATAAGTAATCAATTATAGACTGTCTATATTGACCCGCAAAAACTTGAAATAATTACATTTTTGAGGGCATCATCATTAAAATAAAAAATTGGAATGGATATTGTTTCCTTACCAATAACAGTATCATAGACCTTTAAAATTGCTGGTGATCAATTTATGGATGTTCATAGTAAAAGTCTGTAAATTAGTGTCTCTTTGGCAGTTGATTACTTATTTGATCCTTTAAAATTCGAAAATTAATTCATTTCATCACATCATAAATCTTTAGATGAGTTTACATACCTTAAGTTGAGACCTCAAACTTTCAGTTTCTTCCAACACATCATTTCTTAATTGTTCTAATAGATCGTGCTTCATCTTAAGAAAAGAAACAAAATTACACATACAATTTAAATGTACTGTATCATCCCTTAGCGTGGTATTGCAAAAGTTTTTTTTTTTTTTACAGTTATCGTAACCAATTTTATTCTATTTTAGTGTAGATGTGAATTGCTAACTACATATTAAAGTAAATAAATAGTTCAATTCCCACCAAACTTATATATTTATCTTTTGTTAGCTGTGTTCGGTCAAGGAAAATTATGTTGGAAACTTTAAATTGGCTATCCTTAACCTATGTGGCTAAATTTATAGAACAAATCTCCATATAGCTGAAAATAACTTAGTAGAGTAGGTTAAAAATGAGTTCCTTAATACGTTAACAGCATCTTAAACAACTGGACAGACACTACTATGAACAAATCATAGAGCAATCTTCAAATAGGTAGGTGATATTCTTCTTAATATTCTCTTACTTCTTGTAAAGATGATGCAAACTGCGTCTGCGATGACTGATGTTGGCGATCTAATCCAGCTTTCAAATCCATCAGTTGCTCAATAAGCAGAGCCCTTTCAGCTGTCCACGGCATTGGATGTTCGTCGACTACGCTTCCATAGGCAATCCGGTACTCTACTTCCAAACTTCCCAGTAATTCCCGCAACATTTTTTGTTCCTGAAGCAAGTTAATCATCTGTTTCAACACTTGCAAATGGTCAAGTGCATTTCTGTACGTGCCTGAAAAATCTTCAACCTGAAATTAAATACAAAAAGTTAGCCATTAAAATTTAACATTTTGTTATGCGTGAATCAATATAAGACACAGGATATAGTATAAGAGATACAAATTTCAGAAATAAATTTAAGATTAGGACAATTAATTACCTCATAATGATTACTGATAGTATGTGCCAGCCTGACCAGCAGGCTTTCAATAGACTCGACCTCATCCATTACTTGGAGACGCAACCTTTTTAGAGAACTTAACTCAAATCTAGAATTGAAAAGAAAATTTGGTGAGTACGCACTTGGTTGACATCACAATTTTTTACAGTATTATAAAAGTCTCATAGACAGAACTTTGCTCAAAAAACAGTACAGTAAATCACAAAGAATAAGACTAAAATAAGAAACAGTCATCTTATATATAATATGCAGAGTTGTACCCCACCACAATCAAAACCAATAAAAGTGTCCCCTTATTAGAGATACAACAAATTAGGGTTTGGACATAGTGTTAAAAGATATTTTGTCTAGCTTTGCATCTGAAAGTGTGTTTCCTTAAGAAGGGGTGTCCCACAAGAGGTGTTTTACTGTAATGGACACAAAAGCGATGAACTTATATAGGAGAAAAATAAGCTCTTCGGGCAGCTTGTATTAAAACTGATGGAACGTCAACCCTCCTTCAAGCAGGGGACTATTTGGAGTGGAGAAACTAACAGGAAAACAAACCTAATAAGTAAATAAATAATAAGGGAGGGCGCCAATATGGGGTCGGGGGGGGGAAGAAACCGGGGAACCCGGATGTTGTCCCACTATTTTTGGAGTTCAGCTCTATCTTTGACAAAAGCAAATTACTATACCTTTCACTAAGAGTCAAGTGACTGTGCACCATTTGGTAAATCTTGTCTGATAACCCTTCCAACTCAACAAGCTCAAACTTATAACTACTAATTGCTCTATGAAGGAGTAATATATCTTGAAATGCCATCTAGGATGAAAATAAATAAAACCAAAACACTTAAAATCACAATATCTATATGCATTCAATTAATGTGTAATGCTTATAATTCAGTGGTCTTTTTTCATTGCAAATTCAGGTGTTTGCTTATTGTATAATAGATTCTCCTTAGGTTGTTTTGCTTAAAGTATGGTAACATTGGATATTTTTTCCAAAAAGTTATTTTCCCCCTGCACTGAATGAGCTCTCTGAATCTTCCCCTGTTAACACAGACAGCATATTTTCATGAGTATATATACACCGTAATTTTTAAATTCTATAATATTATTATTATTAATAAATACTAAGAAAAATGCTGAGATGGATGATTCTATTATATTAAGGGTGTACTGATAAGGAAACATTGGCAATTTATTTATTGCAATATTTTTTGTTTCTTTGTCTTTTGATATATACCAGAACAGCAAGAACAGAAGCTTTTCTTCAGTTTAAGGAAACACTGAATTAATAAATGATAAGACAGAATAACAATGAGAGAAAGGGGGATTGGAGTTTGTTAGGTTACACTGAGCAAGCCGAATGAAAAACTAAACGGAAAGTTTGGTATTAGGTGTTGTTATCAAAAAAATTATGGTTTCTAAATATCTACCTGTTGTTTGGCATTACTGAATTCCATTTCATTTATTGGTGGTCGGATATCACCTGATTTCACACTGCCAATCCAATCACTTAAATCACAACAAACTTTCTTATGTTCACTATCTGAATATGTTAACTCCAGATTGGGAGTTTCATTGCTGGGAATGACATTGCCACAATGGTCATCTCTAAAATAAACTTCCAAAGTGGATGTTACATTTGTTTTTGTCTCTTGTAAGTCATCACTGACGTTTGTTAAACTTGTTTGGTCACATGGTTCTCCACAAGGTTCATTTGTGTAATCATCTTCAGCAAATATTACAGGAGTTGCCATACCGGTTGAATCTAGTTCAGACAGGGATGGTGATAGTGTTGTGCTACTATCTAAAGTATGGCATTCAAAATTGCTGTACTCTAATTGTGCATTTTCTGGTAAAATATTGCTTTCTTGAATAAAAGTATCTATGGAAGGCAAATGAGATGAATTGCTTTGTTCAACAGATGTATCTATGGAAGGTAAATTAGATGAATTACATTGCTGAACAGATGTATCTATGGAAGGCAAATGAGATGAATTGCATTCTTGAAAATTTGGATCTATGGAAGGCATATTGGAATTGCTTTGTTGATCAGTTGAATCAATGGAAGGCAGTTGAGATGAATTGCTTGGTTTAAAAGTTGAATCCTTGAAAGCCAGTTGAGTTGGACAATCTTCTGGGTAGTCAGAAAACACAGACTTCAACTTTAAAAGAGGCGGTCGTTTAGGAGGAACGCTTGCACTGTTCTCAATATGACTTTGCTCCTTTGATGTCAATGCATCCACTTCGCTGTTATCTTTTAACGTTTTTAGAATTTCTACGACTGACCGTGGATGGTCTGCTGACCATGGAGCTTTTTCAGATGGTCTTGGAAACGTACCACTACGACCTCTTGGCTGTGGAGTAATTTCTGGACAGTTGTCGTCAAACGGACTATCCTCAATGAAGGAGTCATACTTTTCTCTGACAATCAAATTTGATCTGCGTTCTTCCTTACTGGGGAAATCTTCGAAATTTGTCTGTACAACTTTATCATCAACATAAACAATCTCATCATCATTGTCATCAAGCACTGGGGGCAGCAGACTCATGACTGGTATTTCCACTAAATCATCTGCGAAACCGCTACTATCTGATTGCGCACTCCCTGCACGGCTCAGTTGACCTAAATTAGTGAAAATAAAATAATCAATATTTTAAGTCATGGCTAAAAATTAAAATACTTGTATAAGTAGTCTTTTGCTTTTAAAAAATACATTATCATTAATTTTGATTACATAATGTTACTTCCCAAAATACAGAAATACACCATGTAAGGTAAGAAATTTTTTACACCATGTGTACCAAACTTCATTTTTTAAAGATCCTCAGAGAAGGAAAAATTTATTTTCTCATTTAGCGAAATGGTTCTGCCAACGGCATTCAGGCGGAAATGAAAATATAAACAAAATTTTAATGACATGTGGTGTATGTGTAACTAAATTTCAAAACAAGATATAAGATGCCACTCATATAATAAAAGTGAATCACCTTAAATATTAAATAATTCCACTCATTTCAATCAATTAAAACTTATACATATTTAATATGAAGAAAGGGTAGCAAACCTTTCATTGCACTTGCTCTTTCTACAGCCTGTTTTTCATCTTCCATCATCTCAGAGGCAGTTGATACCTACAAAAATAATTAAATGATCTAATAATAATTTTATCTAACTTCATTAAGCTGACTTCATTCATTCAATTTGTATTGCTACGTAAGCCATCAAAGATTATTATCTGCCCAAAAAAATACAGTACAAATATAAAAGACAAAAAATGAATGCATGCTTCAAAGGAATTACAGTGACCTGCATACCCCACCATAATCAAACTAAGGATCCAGTGGATGGACGTTACTCCACAGGTCCTAATAACCTTGCATACCCCAACCTAATCAAACTTCTAGTACCCCTAAAACCTAATAATAAAATAACAATAAAAAAAAATAAATAAAAGGGAAAAGTATTAAATAAGCCCCTTTTCCCAAAGAAAAAATTTTGGGGTGATATTCGAAGACATCCCTAGGACAGACCTAGCATTGCTTCTGCGTAAAAGGAGATTTGTGAACTAGCCTAGGCTTTGATCAAATATACTGTAACATAAAAGAGAAGGTCAGCCTATTCATGCTAGGATATTTCAAGAATAGACCAACCATTACACCTGTGTGAAAAGATGCTACCTGCAGTATACAAACTATCCTTGGATAAATGTCATCATGTGCAGTGATGCATAACTGAACTAAACTGCATTCAAGTAGTTAGAGGCAAGTGTAAAATGCAATGCAGTGGGTAGTTGTAACAATAACTTCACTTTTTTCATGCCTAACTTCATGAAGCTGTTTGAATTCTGCCATTCTAACAAAATACGGGTCAGAACGAACTATCTAGTTCTGAGAATGGGGTTGTAGATCAATCTAAAACCTATCATTACAATAGAATTGTACGTAGGGATGGCCAGGCATGTCAGTGTCAAAGTAGCTATAAATGTATCATCAAAGTCATTTAAATCATCTCAGCCATTGTCAACTCATTGCTGTTTTCGGCAATCAATGGCAAACTACCCTATCTAACATGTCACCACAATGATTAATGAGAAAAATTTGGCTTAACAAAACATGGTTAGACAACATGAAACAAATTCATTTGATAGGTATGTTTTATGGATCATCATCCATTATTTGCCATAAACATTGAGAACCAAATGTTGGTATGACAAACTGCAAATAAACAGATTTACATATGACAAATATGATGAATAATGTAATGTTTTTATATTTTTTTTTGCCAGAATGAATAAAAAAAAAAAAACTCTACACACCTCTTCGAACTCAAATGATTCCTGCGGTGTATTACTGAAGAAATGTCCAGGCAGCCGTCTCAAGTGATCCTTTGTGTCTTTCACACTACGAATATCTACAAGATTATCAACGCTATGATCTTGCACCAATGAATCTTTGAAAACATCTTGCGAACTGCTTTCTTCTGGCTTGTCATAACTGGACCAGACATCTCTTCTGTTAATTACAGTGGATCCTACAGAATCACCTTCTATGGTACTGCAGGAGCTCTTTTTTGATGCAACAGATCCCTCGGAATCTTCCATCGCTGATGGTAGAGGCAGAACGCAGTGCTGTCCATCCTTAACCTTAGATTGTTTTTCCAAGTCCATATAATCTGAAACCTTTTCTTGTTGGGAAACTGATTCTTTTTCTGAATCATCAACAATCAATTCTGGTTCTTGATGCAAAGCTTGAACAGAAGAACTTGTAATTATATCCTCAACAACTTTATTGGAACCAATCTGTCCTAAATCTAAAGCCCCAATCTGAATATCCTGTAATTCTGTTTCCTTTTGATCCACATTCTTATCGACAGACATGTCTGCAGCAACATTATTAGAGTCAACATCATTTTTCTGGCCTTCAGTGACTTTTGTTCTGTTAAGCCATTTATTCCAAGCATTCACCACACTCCTTTTCCTCATCCTCTGTGCCATCTTCTGCTCTCTTGCTTGCCCTTCACGAGAACGTTGCAAGATCCCAACAATACTTCGAAATCCACCTCCTATATTCAAATCATCTACATTTAAAAAGCAAGAAAATCTTATTTATTAGTACTATTGAATTTATTTCAAGAACCAAAACTACTTTTAGATTAAACAACTTAAAGATATACAGGCACATAAACTACAAAACATATGAATTGCTTTTCAATAGGTTAGTATTACTTTCCAAATTCAGAACAAGAAAATAAATTATTAAGATACAGTATATATATATATATACCATTTAAAAAAACACTTAACTTAATAGAAGAAATCCGGTAAAAAAGTAATCCTATTTGTTATTGGATTTGAGTTATTTCAAAAAAACTCACCATAGCTTCTTATTTCTTGTTCATGACAATTGGTCAGAAACTGACCAATGTTCATGCCACGTGCTTTTGAGGGTTTTGAATAGAATCGTGTGGGTACACGGTCAATCAATTCCTGTTCTCCTGTGCCAAACCCAAGGTCCAAAAGAACTTCTTCTGGGTCATTTCGGTTCTTCAAAATCTCATCTAAGCAACTTGAAAAAAGAAAAAAATAATAATTTAAACATCTGAAAACATCAGGTTTCAAAACGAAACATCAGGTTTCAAAACATATAGATTCTTGGTTGATGCTTGACTCCCAACCCTTTAAAATTAGCCTATGAATGCAGACACTGTAGCAGCTATACTAAGGAACTCTCTTAGAGTCAATTATTAAATAGAATTTTATATGTTAAAATAATAATCACACATATCAGGCAAAAAAATAATGTTTAATCTTAAAAATGTATGGTTGTGGTAAACTTTTTTTTGGCAAAAATATATTTTATCTCCAAAGAGATTTTGTGAAAAATTTCCTTTTCAAGCATTTAATAATCAATTAGAAATCTTAACCATAGATTTTTAGCTCAATTGATTAACATTTTATAGGCCAGAATACATGGGGTCGATGATGGTGAGCCATTAACTTTAGAAATAGTCCCAGGCATAATCTAAAGAAAAAAAAATCCCCACTTTACTGGCCCTGCCTTCTAAATTGTCAGTTTGCTTGACAACACACAAAATATAATTTATGGCCTTATAATCATTTTCAGGTACAATTTGAAATTTTAAGCTATTTAAAACATCTTTCTTAAAGTCAGACTCCAGATGAACAGATGAAAGTTGCACAACTAATTTTTCTAAGACACAAAAAGCATATTTTAATGAAAAACAATTGAGATACAGGTTTTAGAATATTCAAAAACTGGCGGAAAAAAGGCGTAACCACTATCTTTTCCACCTTTTCCCCCATTTTTTAAATATTAAAAAATCTGCATCTCATTAACTGTTCCCAAAGTTTTTCGTCAAATATTCTTTATGTGTCTTTAGAAAAATCAGTTGTACAACATATCAACAAATTTTTTCCCTCTGAAGCCTGACTTTAAAGGATAAATATTGACTTTGATTTAAACTTTAAGAAGTATACCTGCTCTGGGACCATGTGCTGCTTGTAGACATCTCAGAAGATTGGCTAACACCCATATGAAGCAGTCGCTGACGTCTGGTGATTGGCGATTGGCCATGCTCCTGACGGTAGTGTGATGCCATCATTATCAAATCTGAATTTGAAAACTGTGTATCAACAGGTTTACTAAAAAAGAAATTGATGTCAAACACTTTAGGATACAAGAAATAAAATTATAAAAAATATAATATGAAAACATTGATAAATTTTATAACCAAATATAAGGTGGTAGATGGTACAGTACTTGAAATTCACTAGTTTGGTTCCTGCAGTTGTCCACATTTGATTTGTTGCACTAACCTACCCTTACATCAAATTCAGTATCATTTTTATTGTTTACATTATTTTACTGGTATAAAACTACTGGTGAATACTAAAATAATCAATCTGTAGGTTAGCAAAAAATGGATGTTTTTGAAGAATCAATCCTTTTAATCTGTCAACATCATTCAAACAATAAGTAATTATAATAATTATTTTTTATTTATGTTGAAATCATTAAAACTGTATCACTGCATTCCTTGTGGAGGAAAACATCCATAGAGCATAAACAACATACACATATTAATAAAAAAAAAAAAAAAAAAAAAACTTGATAAATGCTCTATATAGATACAACATTAATTGTTTTTGGTAATATTTTAGTCACATAATTATTTCATTTATTTTGTCAAAGAAAATATAATAACAATATTACAACGTAAATATAAAAAGGCAACAAGATGCTGTCATGATTGTGTGGCCAATAATACCAATATTGCATCATGCTGCTTGAGACAGCAACAAAATGATGGGATACATAAATTAATACATAATTATCATTGAAATATAATAAAAATAAAGGTCAAATAAAATTGCTATGTTTCACTCCCACTGCCATTGAACAGGACCTTAGGGATTTCACAATGCTGCTTTTTGTATTGCTGTTTTCTTGTTGATTTATAGTTTGAACAGCCTCAATAGTATTTTATGTCATCTTTAAATTCTCAAGGCTAAAGCCAGTATAGATATGCTAGTTATTAATCAAATATGTTGTTATTGAGTTCATAGTATAAATATATTTAAAGAATATGATTATCTCGTTACACACGCAATCCAGAAGGGGAAGGAAAGAAAACACTGTATTTGTGTTGAATTTTGTTCTGACAATGACACAGTTGAATTTTGAGCAATCCTGCCTAGCATCTACTTGAACATTGTATTGTACATAGTATGTGCATGTTATTAATGTTTGTTCATTTTATATTTTTATATTTGATGACAATAATAATTAGCGGATGGTGCAGCAGTTGTGATTTTGGATCTCAACATTAAGGTTGGGGGTTAGAAACTTTGCTGTGAATTTCGTTCCTTGGGCAAGTCACTTTATACCTATGGTTGTTTCTCTCTACTCAAGAGTACAAGAGTGCACCCAGAATATCCAAGCACCAATGCACTGATATTAAACTGCTGTAATATTATGGGATGTTCCAAAATGTTTGATCAAATCACAGGAGTATAATAAAAGAGCACATCATGACAATATGCATGGTACAATGTTAAATACCATAAGGTCTTTCAATATCTCCCCAATAGAATATCTCACAGTGGGTACTTTTACATGATTCTAAATGAAATATTGTAGATATAATTTTAATTAAACATAGTATAAACAAAATGTAATTTAACTATGAAATAATGACTAATTAATTAATTAATTAATTAATTGATATTTAACAGGTGTTCTTACCTGAAGTTATTCACCTGCTGTTGACTGGTTGGCTTACTGGTGGTAGGTTTACTGGCCAAAGGTTTTAATTCTTCTCCAGGAGAGCAACTCTCGCTTTCTCCTGTTACGCGACTCTGATGCCCTGAGTATCAAAAAAGTAAACCAATAAGTCTCTAGTACGTATTATTTACGATGAAATTAATCATGAATGACTATATATACTATACAGCAACGCTTCTCATCATGGCTCACGCAGCAATAAAAATTGAATTGAAAAAATTGGACATAAAGCGTTGTGTATCGTGAACTTGTGTAAATTCATCAACATTTGTTCCTACTGAATTGTAAACCAGGAGTGGTGTCTACAAGCGCTAACTGTATACAATCAAGCCACCATATGTGATCTAGTATCACAGTTACAAAGACCAGTATCGGTACCCATTAAGTTACATGAGATAATTGATTCAGGGGCTCACGCCATAAAATCGACCTCTGTTAAAAAAATACAAGTATATTCCATACCTTTAGATGCCATATTTTAGAAGTGCCTCCTACTCGCTTAATTCAGTACTAAGTACTACAAAATTTAAATTCTAATGACCATATTTAAGTCAGCAAAATACCACAAAAATCAGGTGTTTACAAAACTTGTTCAACAAACCACTCAACCATATTGACAAGCACTATAAAAAGCTAGTCTCTGTGGAGTTACAGTCAAGGATTCAATTCAATTTTAAAAGTTCATACTGTTTTTGTTTTTTTATCAACAGACAGGCATTGTACCATTTTTGTATGGGACATTGACAAAACAGAATATCCTTTTCTGTACCTTTTCTGGCATGAGATGCAAAACAGTTAAAAAATGTCTACCAGCTATTGTCTGATGTTTATGTTTACAGCATAATCATGTAGTCAAATGTGTTTTTGTTTTTAACAGACGACTGTTAAATAAACGTTCTTTGATCTATGAACCAGGATTTCAGGACCAATCAAAATAGCAATATCTTACAAATAAAGCTTAGCACTTTTCTCTCTCCATATCCTGTGTTGGTACGCAGATTGTAGACGCAGTCAATCACAGCCATGAACGACAATTTTTTTAAAAACCTTTGTGGTTTTTCCTATAATGTAACATATCCAGATACCATCATCGGATACCAATCATATTCACAAGATTTAGCATACTCATTCATATTATGATATGTGAAATGCAAATATCCTGAAGAATTCTCAATAAAACAAATAAATGTTTCAACATTTTGTGCCACATTCTTGTCATGTATCAACAGATTGTTACTAGTGATTGATAGTCAGAAGCTACTATTAAAGGCAGTAAAATTAAATATCTACTATGAACTCCATAAAAAGAAGTAACGTATACAGGAAGCATTAATTGTCCATTTTTATTAGTTTAAACATAGACATTGGAATAATTATTATTTAATCTAAGACCCAAGGAAAACCATCATACAAATGAGGCTTGCTATTCCAAAACCAGCATACAGTCGCTAATTGTTAAACTGAGTAATTAATAAATAAAAATAAAATGGCACTTGCAAATTATAACGTGCTATTTCGAGGCTCAGTGACTCTTGACGAAAAGCAAAACAGTGAGGCAAAATTTCACAAATTACCTAGTCAAAAAGTATTATATATTTTTGTTACAATTGCAATTGTAAATAAATTCCCATAAGAATGAGGCAGTATTGTATACTTCAGTACAGAAAAGCCATAATACTTTTTACTCATAACTTTGGCAATATAAGTCGATTCAAGTAAGTGACATTACCATTTCAAAGCTTTAATGTGCAAAATAATATATTAAAAAGTTAATTTTCATTTTCAACATGCCTATTGAGATACCCAAAATATTGCTTTATTATAAAATTTTGTAGAATGTTAAATCTCGAAAAAAAATTCAGTCATGCAACTGGTCAACATTTTACCTGTAGGAGATCATTGAACTCTAATGACGACTGTTAAACAAACGCTCCTTTATCTATGAACCAGGATTTCACGAACAATCAAAATAGCAATATCTTACACATAAAGCTTAGCACTTTTCTCTCTCCATATCCTGTATCAACAGCTTGTAACTAGCGATTGATAGCCAGAGCTACTATTAAAGGCAGTAACATCAAATATCTACTATGAACTCCATAAAAATAAGTAATGTATACAGGAAGCATAATGATGCTGGCTCTGAATCTGCACTCCAGCTTTCACTGTTAATCATGTATCATTATTATGAAAATGATTTCCACATTTAACTAAGAACCATTCCCTTTTCGGGCTCAATAGATCAGCTACGGCAGGTCAAGATATCAAAATGGCAATTGCTCATTACAAAAGTTAATGTTGCTATACCAATACAGAGGTGATATTAAACAATACTGAATGCCAGAAATCATTATCCTAAGTTTTGAAAGCTTAAAATAGAAACAAGTACAGTACATTGGTGAGGAAAAAATTTTATTTACAAATTAATTAACAAAGTAAACAATTTAATTATTAAATTTAATTGTCCATTTTTATTAGTTTAATATCGTCATTGGAATCATTTTTTAAAAATCTAAGACCCAACAACAGTAAGTCGATTCCAGTAAGTGACATTACCATTTCAAAGCTTTAATGTGCAAAATAAAAAATATATTAAAAAGTTAATTTTCATTTTTTGGCCACTGGTGTTGGTTTTTGGATGGCAATCTCCAAATTACCTACTCTAGTAAACTTAACATATAAATTCCTAATTAATTTTAATTATAAGTTTATATCAATTAGTCAATTACATATACTTACATTCTGTTTTTTTCTAGCCACAAATACTCGGAAGTCAGCCTAAATAATTATATCCCTCCTTTGTAACATATGTTACACATGCAAGTTGGCTTTTGATAACTTGTGTGTATGCATGATACGCACATACACTACTGTAGGTAACACTAGCTTTATCTACAAACCATAACAATAATGCTTATCAGTATGCTATTTTTAGCATGTACACACACTTTATTAATTTATAACTTCTGAATCAACACTAGGCAGTAAAATCTAATTTCTATTGTTTATGAAATTAAAGTAACTGTTTTTTAGAACATGCTAATTGCTTAAATTATATAAAAAATTGAATTTACCGTACCTTATACCGGCATTTATAATGAAAAATAAAAGCAGATATACATCCAATTGAAAATGCACTGCGACTCTTGCAAAAGACAATCAAATTCTATAGAAGAGGTTTTTTATCACAATTCTATTGCGTTGAAGACAATCAACTTCTATAGAATGGGCATTCTATCTCAATTTTAATGCGCGAAATAGCCTCCTAGGTATATTTGTATGGTTGTTAAGTCTGTTTGTAGCGAGGTATTGACGTACACACTACATGGATTTAGGGCACAGTACTTATAACAGTTGACTTTACAACTACACTATCAATACTTTGAAACTTAATACAATAATGCTAGTGTAATTAAGCAAACCATACGCCTGTCTCATTAATACACATTTTAGTACCTGTGCTTAAAGGTACACTACATTATAAGTAATGAAATGTAATGGGGCTTCATATAGCATACTATACCAAAATCTCAATATTATACCTAAAACTCAATGTGCTTAAAAAAAAAAAAAAAAACTTTTATCATGTAATTCAAAATAAAGTTTTCATTTAGAAAAAAAATTTTCAATGCATTGATGGCACAAGCTGAAGAGTGGGTTAATAATCAGCCACAAAATATATTGCCCTGCTATAGATAATGCTGTGAACGAATTAAAGCTTTGAAGATTAATAAAGATGAGCTTCATTTGGATTGAACCCATGATCCTGATATTTAAATGTGGGCACCCTAGCCATTAAGTAACAAGTTATCCGTATCTCTAGTAACACCTTTATTCATTAAGTTTTAGAAACTTATCCATCACTTTAATACTTGAGAAGATGTATATAGATTAAATACTTATTGCAGCTAAAACGTAATTACAAATTGGACCAATGAAATTCTATCTTGAACCTCTGTTAACTCTAGTTATTGGCCAATTTTATCAAATTGTGTGCTTAAATTGGATTATTAAAACATGTTTATTAGTCTATGTGAAGACAAAGTACTCTTTATGATTAATCAGTGATTTCAATTTGGATATAATATTACGTAGTACTACTTCGTGCATCAATTAAACTGCATCGTTATTCCCATTGAGTTTTTGTAATCTCATTTGTTACCTACATATTTATCCTATATAGGTTAATTGTTGGTCAACCCGATTAGGTGGTATTGATTTAAGGTTTGAGCAAACTGCTGCCCTCTATCAAGAGTACAGACAGTGTGTTATTCTGTGTTTACTGTTTGTAGCTAACATAAGAAGAAATCATACAGTACATTGTCCCGAAACCACTATACAAATGGCAGGCCTTTAACCCCGGGGACGGAGATCAGCGGGACAGAAGATTCCCTCATGAACCAAAAGTAGCAATTGGAAGGAATTTGATAAGTGTAATAAAATACAATGAAGTGTTTGTTTACAATTGCTTGGTATAAGTTTAAATTCATGATGTAGGACCTATTTGGCATTCCTAAACCTAGATACTGCTTTATTTCCTTGTTTAAACAAAGTTTCCCACAATGTTGCTAATTCAAATTTCATGACTTCTATAAAACAAAATGGACCTCCACCTTTCCCTGTACACAAAGTAAGATCCGGGGTATAAATTGATCCCTTCACTCAATACTCATGCTGGGTATGGGCCAACAAATACTGTAGAGTACATAGATCTGTTACTGTATGATAATCAATATTGTCATTCCAATCATCATTAGGCCCTATAAAAAAATTATTAGTTTAGGCTAGAAAATGATAAGGGAGGGAGGAAGGCTTTTTATATTGCTAAAGCCAAATATCACCATTGGGTTGTGCATTGACGTTGAAAGTAAAACATGACTGAGATACTACACACAATATCTACTATTTTTTTTCCAAAAATATATATATTTTCTCAGTACCATAGAAGACATTCACGCAAGGGTGATACACTAATTTTTTTTTTAATTGGGCCTTATATTCACTTTCTTATTCATAGTAACTTTAACAGAATTACAACCTTATTAAAGCTTCCCTAAGTTCATTTACTCCTTCTTTGGTTCTTACCTGTAATATGTCCTGATGAGGATTCCTGTTCCAGTTGGCTTGAGGTCGATTGCTTAGGTAATACAGCTTGCTTACCATCAAAATCATTACTTTCCTCAGACGATGATGTGTTAGCCTGCTTTGGTGAATCTCCGACAGGAAGGAAAGACAGGGCTTCATTGTCATCCTCCTCAGGGTGGGGACTTCTATCGATGGAGTTGACCCATTCCTGGATGGTTCTTGTAAGGGCTTTTCTCCGAGCTGCATACGTACTTATACCTAAATAATCAAAAATTGTAAAGAATTGTACTTGCAAGAAATATAATTTTGGGCCTTCTTTAAATAAACTTTTAAAGAGCTTATTCAGGAGACTTGAGCCTGTGTTCGGTCTTGGCATGTTTGCTTGTTATTATTATCTTTATTATTATTGTGTACTTGAAATGTCTATTTTAATATTTAAAAAAAAAATCTTTCATGAATTATTTTAATTATTATTACTATTATTATTATTATTATTACAATAATCAATGTATAGTATATTTATATGAAATTTTAATGTTTATATTTTCTATTGCTTTTTAAATTGTGTTTGTGAAATTTGGCGAACCACTTGACAGAGATCTTGAATCTCTTTTTGGAAGCAGACTCTTTTTTCTTTGATTTTGTCTGTCTATTTTTGTTACTTGATGATGAGGCGAATAAATGAAATGAAATGAAATATTTCTGAGCCATAGTTCTGATTTAAAAAAAAATCTGTTTGTCGCCCTCGTGGTTGTTAAATTCTGTATGTGATTTTTAGCCACAATGTTCATCTCATCTAAAGTATTTTATTTCAGTTTTGATTCCATTTTCAGGAAAACCTGACTCACATTCGCAGATGTCGGTAAATAATCCAGTAAACAGGTACATTTATTCTGCAAGGATGACTGCATCAGTTGACAATATAACTAATAATGCATCAAAGAGCATGTCACATATTTAAAAGTAGAGGTTTCGAATCGTAGTAAATGGAGAAGAAATTTGATAAAAATCCCTCCCCAAATTTTAATACTATAAGAAATGCTGGCTAAAATCAGATAATTTTTCCCCATAATAGACATACACGTTTTTTAGCAACTTATTTCTAGTCAAAGCCAATCCTCTAAGTTTGATTGTTTTTTTAAGCAGGACACTATCTGTGACCAATGGTCTTCGGCCGATGCAATTTTATGGAGAAAGCAATGCCACAATGTCTGCAATGGCCTAAACGCAGTGAATGCCCACCTTTAAGAAGATGGATGATGAGTAGAAAGGGCAGCTGTGGGAGAGGAACATACTTGCTTTTTATATTAATCTTACACAGGAATAATTTTTTTTCCCCTCTCTCTCGTATGATGTCAATTGATATCTAGTAGCTGTAATTAATTTGACTAGAGTAGTCGTAGTAGGGTCACCAACGAGCAGATTAACAGCATGACCCTTACATTTATACTCCTGGGTGCGGAGAGGCAAATGTAAGTAAAGTGGCTTGCCTAAGGACACAAGCAGTGCAGCGAGCGTCGGTCTCGAACTCCCGACCAGAAATCCAACAACTTCCACGCTGTGCCACACGCTCCTACACATGAATAATAATGCGTCATTTATATACAGTACTCATAGTCAATATCGTATGTACTTGAGGGTCCCAAATTATCAACATGTGGTGGATGGTTCACCCTCATTAAATATACTTCTAATAAATTTAGTTATATAAAGTTAATAAGAAAAAAATCTGGAAAAACAAAATTTGAAAATTCATTACCTTGTGAGCTCTTTGATCGTTTTAGTTTAGCATGGACCTCAGTGGAAACTTGCTTAAAAAATCCATCAGAGGATCTTCTTATGATCGGTGACTTCGGCGATGGAGGCGGTGTGGATCTTGGCATCTTTTCAACATCAGAATCAAAAGAAGACTCTTTGATGTCTGCCAATCCAGAGGTGAAATTTGTCACACCACTGCGGCGTGTTGCTCGGTTTGATGCTTCCACATCAATCAGTTTCTGATTCATGATGTATTCCTTGTCGTTCTCTACACTGGAATTCAAATTCCATAGTGTCCGACTATTTTGAGGTTCGGAAGAAAGGTCTGAATCAAGGGTTAGATTAGAATCTGTGGGCTGCATTCTCTGAAAAGCCCTTGTACTGGGACATAATTGGTCTCCTAAATTGTCCATGGTATGTCGCCTTGATAAGCGTTCCCTCAAACCATCGGCCTTGTTTGTGCCTGCACCATTCATGTTGCTAGACTTCATGCCAGACATCTCTTGTTTAATGCACTTTAAGTGGCTATTTTCTTCTGTGTCGCTTCCAGTAATTTCTGTAATAAATAATATAAGTATTCACGAAGTATACTTGTCCTGACTATAACATTTTATTTGACTAACATTTGACATTCTAAAATACTGTATAGTCATGACGGCTTTACATCATGAAAATATATAGGCACATTACGACTACATAATAATAATAATAATGGTAGACTTAAATAGTGAGTTATGCGCTTCGAATTATCATTACCCTAGTCATTATATTAAACACCTATGGAACAAACTCAGCTCAACGGTGAGTATTCCACAAAGTTGCAGCAGCTATAATCAGCACATTTTGCATTTTAACCTTACCAGGTACTCATTCATACCTCAAGGACACAAGTGAAATGCGAAGCTTGGGATTAAAACTCTGACCTCGAAGTTGGGAAACCAAAAAGTTCCCGCTGCATCAAACCACTTCTACTGGGGACTCCAATTTGATAGTGTGGACATACCTTAAATCATAGCAAAGAGTATAAAACTAAATGAGGTACGACTGCCAGGGATTCGTTGGAACGCAAAAAATACTTTCACGAAGGGGTGTGACCTTTAAAAGATTCGAGCAACGTGTATGAGTTTCTAAATTTCTGAAGGGCGTTCCCGATTTCGTGGCAGTACTTTAGCGTTCCATTGCCAGCATACCTTGCTGAAAAAAAATCAGGGCAGTGAAACCTCTTGCAGTTTTATACTTTTTGATCATAGCTACAACAATTTGGAGTCACTTCTTTTGCATCTCCTCCCAATGTTTTTTTAGAGGGCATAAAAAAAATAAAACAGTTCTGTATACTAATCAGGAAGATTTGGAAATTCACATTAAGATTTTTCTATTTTTGGAAACTTTTAAGACAATCCATTTTCCTAGGGGGCATATTATTCGACACCATCTTGGCAGTCACCTGTAATATTAGATTTTCAAAATAGCTGCCTTAAATAAATCAATATAATTCATTTTTGAGTGTTATCATATGAATAAATTATTTCTAAAATGCATTTTTAATTGTTGATAAAGAATTATGTTTTGTTGTTTCAGAACTTTTTATATATGAATATTAATACTGTATATCATATAACATACATGTTTTCCCAAAATTAAGTCTTCTATTTTTCTTTCTAACTATGTTATACCTCATTGTCAGTTGGTCTTAAATTCCTAGATGCTGCATATGAACTACATTTAAATCCAATCTATTATAATTATTATAAAAATGTATGTTAACTATTTACAGATTATAGATTAATATTATCTCAAAAATTTAAAATATATAAACTTACGAGATGTCTGAACATTCCATTCTGTCATGCCAAGCATGTGTCAATCAAATGTATTGTCCTGAAAAAAATATAAAATAGTTATGTATTGGATCATTATTATTAGTGCTAGTTGTCTTAAAATTATGAAATCAATGTCTATATGACTCAAAGTTGATGTGACATTTATATAGCACGTACATGCTCCAATGTAAAAATAACAAATTGAACTGAATTGTTAGTTTGAAATACCTATAAGTACATGAATAGGAAACAAGGATATAGGCCTATGGTAAATATTAGAAATGTCAAAAAGGTCAATAAATTATAACCTCAACTGATTACAAAGTAATTAAATATTAATTAATAAAACTAATTCCAATAACTAATCTGCATAGATTGGATAATATAACATTCATCATATACTATAAAATGTTTTGGTTTGAATCTGGATGTTTCTAAAAAAAACCTTCATCATCCAATGGAGGAGTTAATTCATACCAAATTTAATACACACAATATTCTTAGAAGTCTATTGTATCAGACAACTGAAGTTTTAAAACTTATTTAACTGCCAGATCAATTTAGGGGCCATATTTCTAGATTTTGACAGAAATATCAATTCAAGTCTGTCTATATGCCAACTATTTGTCCATCTTAGTAAGCTTCCTATGCTCCAGCATGGGCAAAAGTGCAATAGAATTTTCCCCATAAAAACAAGTTTACACAGAGTGTGTATGAAGTAATCCAATTTCCTATCAAATTAACTGGGATTCAGACACTGTGTTTACTGTGTCTTTAAGTCTGGATATATGCAAGATAGATTTCCTAGTCAGATATATAATTTATAGTATTAAAATCTTATAAAGTGAACATGGGTTAGGATCTTTTATATATTTGATAACATAAACTTATAAAAATGAAAATGTATATTAAAAACCATAATATATCTGTGAGGCACAAATAATGTGTAAAAAAATATATAGTTTAATAAATATAAATGAGAATAATTGGAAGCAAATTAGAATGACTATTGTTTGGATAGTGCAAATAAGGAGGAATAGAAACTTATTAAGATTGTTATCATATCTTGTTCACCACATCCTTGAACAAAACATCAAAAAATTTCAATAAACACTACATTTGCCTGAAGCTGTCAGGACCTTAACCTAATGAATCATATTCATAGTCTACAGTACCAAACACCAAGAATCTCCTCTTACCCATCACTGATCAGAACAGAGTCCAGTTAGCAATATAGAGCATAGATAACAAGGAAAGAAAACAGTGGCATTAAGTTGGGAAAGGATTGGAAGGAAGGCTTTTACTGTAAGCAGCCCCATTGGACAGGCCAAGCCCCTACCATCCACGACTTATGAGGGCCTGTTTCTGCAGAGCAAAAAAACATGTTTTAAACAGTTACTAAAAAACTTGTTTATTTCCACAGCAGAAACAGGCCAAAAAACAAAAACATGGTTAGGAATGTGTAGTCTAAAACACATATTTTAACACGCATTCGTTATAGGGTTGGCATTCAGAAAACATGTGTTTTGTGGTACTTTTCAGCTGCAACGCAATACCGTGTTAGTCATGACCCAAATTGACCTCTTCGGTGGTTTGATCGCTCATCCGCGGGAAATTCGGGGTGAAGAAAAAAATTAAACTGACAGGATGACATACTTGAGGTTTACCATAATTTGTCTATACTTTCGCAGTATATTGTTTACTTCTTTCGCAGCATGCACTGTAGCTCGCATGCATTAAGTTCAACTTAACTTCCATTGGTGATCGTCATTATAAGCTCCGCCCACTTTTCTCTAGAAACGCGTTCCAAAGGAATTTAACTGTTTAAAAAAAAACATATGTTTTTGGCATTATTCAGCAGAAACACGCCCTCAGATATATTTTTTTTAAAATTTTTAGAGCATGATACTGTACATTTAAAACATCTCAGAGAAGTCTAAAATGGTCAAAATTTCCCAGTGTCTCAAGGCACTACCGTATCTAACCACATCAAAAAAAGGGGGTTTCCCCATAATTTCTAGATTCACATGCAGGGTGCGGATTTAGGGGGGGGGGGGCCGGCCCGGCCCCGCATTGGTTGCTCTGCAAATAATCGGTTTTAATCTGTTTTAAATCTGTTTTAGGTAAAGTAAAAAAAATTAGTTTGCCGTGCTAATATTTTGAAAAAAGGAGAATGAGTGTAATTTTTTTTTTAATCCGAGAGTGTAAATATAAGATCTGTCTCTTATACACATCTAGATGTGTATAAGAGACAGCTTCCGGCCCCCCCCTTTTGGACATTTCTGGATCCGCCCCTGACATGCATCCACCGAAAACTGTCAGGTCTTTGTCAGGCATCTTCCCCACCATTAATGTATATCATACAGTAGATCCATAATTACCTGTAAGTGTACCAGCAGATATGTTGATCGAATATTAACATCTAAATTAACAAACCTTGCTTTAATTTATGCTTTAAAGGCAATCATTAACCATCCATGAATTTCTTATGCCTATGTCACACAATCACAAATTAATGTGTCATTTGATTGTTTATAATTTGCAATAAATAGAGTACCGTAAAAAATTGTGGACGATTCAATATTCAACCACGTGTTTTGCTATAATTTCTTACAAATTAATGATTTTCTTACAGGCTTAGAAAATCAGTGCAGCATAACAGTAAGATCTTACAGTCATTTTACTTTTTGTATCATACAAATTCATTTTTTAGTTAGTTTTGATACATATCCCATTATATTGTACTCATGGATGGTTTTGTAAACAGCGAATAACAAAACATATGGCAAGATTAGGCTGTGAATGCAAATTTAATATTAAACTAACAAGTAAATTGCAGACTATAATGAGACTTTCTAATTCTCTGCAATTAAAATCAAAATGAAAAAATTATTATTGTAGATGAATATTTTATTAACTTGCATTTGCTGGTATAATCAATGTGGGTAAAATACTGTATACATCATTGTCTTTGTCAGTAAAGAGATGCTTAAATTATATTATTCAAAAATGCCTTTGCAGGCTCAAAAAATGGCTAGGTGATAAATTTATGGATTTTCTTAGCAAAACGTAATTACATCACTAAAAAATATATTGTTTTGATCCGTGTCCAGCTTTAAACACTAACTGTACCTTTAAGAAACTGAATAGAATTTATTCTATTTTTATGTACTTTTTTATTTATGTTATCACATTAAGCTTAACGTTAGCTTAACGTTGGATTTGCAACAGACTTTTAAAATTATTATTCAAAAATTACAGAGAAATTGCATTAACATCGTCTAGGAAAAAACATTTTTAATGGTGCATGCCCCAGGATCTGCCTTGGAGTTTTTAAAACAAAAATGTCAAGTCTGCAATTAGTTAAACTTGGATTTTCAGTATTTCATGGTATGTGCGATCAACAAACAGGGAAAATTTACTAAAAGCATATCCATGGCCTAGTATCTAAAGGAATTTGATTCAAGTACTGAAGCTACAAAGCAGACTGTCTTGTGCCAACTGCATAAAAAAATAGAAAAATTCAAATGCTTCAACGAGTTTAAAATAATGTGAACGACCGCCATTTCCAAAAGCCTGCGTTGTACAGGGAATCGGGGAATTGCATAGGGAATCGGGAAATTGCTACGGTTTCCGCTCAAACTTTCATACAAGTGTGGAATCAATGTCTTCTTACTATAAAGTTTCCTGAATTGATAATCAAAACCAGATCTTATATGCAATAACATACAAAATGTTATGACAGACATAGTTTGAAAATGTTTTCTAGAGAAGTGTATAATCACAGAATAGGATCTGTGGTACAGTATAATGATCGTTTATCCCTGATAAGAATACAGCCTATTGCAGCTTCACAACTGTTTCCTTGGAAGTGCAGCTTAGATTTCAGGGTCATGGCAATTGCTGAATCCTTGACACCTTCTGGATTACTGAGAATTCAAAATTGTTTTGTATAGTTTCTAAGTACAGCTATATTACTGTACAGTTTTTTAATCATGCGGCAGACAAAATCACAATTATATACTATCCATATGAATAACCCACATAAAACATAGTTGAAATATATAAAAATTTAAGTGAGTTGACTATCTTTTAAATGCTACTTCTTTGCTCTACCTATTCATTCGTAGCATTGGTTGCTCTGCAAATAATCGGTTTTAATCTGTTTTAAATCTGTTTTAGGTAAAGTAAAAAAAAATTAGTTTGCCGTGCTAATATTTTGAAAAAAGGAGAATGAGTGTAATTTTTTTTTTAATCCGAGAGTGTAAATATAAGATGGTTGATGGAAAACGGCTAACTTTCTCATTTTTACCAAGTAGACACATTGAAAGCAAATAAAAGAAGCACGAGACATGATTCATACCAAATGTATCCCCAACCACGAACAATTGAGGGAGGAATTTTAATGATGTGAGTTACACAGTATGTTTATACAGTATATTTCGTAAAATAGGGGAGCGAAGGGACGAGAAACTAGTAATTTAAAAAATTTTTTGGGTTTAAGGTTATTTGTCGTTTAGACCATCTTTTTCAAGTCTCCAATCCACCATTACCATAAAAAAAACAAAAAAACAAGTAGCAATAAACCTCAGTCACTAACAGGTGAATGTATTGAGGCTTTTTTTGCAGGAATGCGCTACGCAAACTCGAAAACCTAACTATCTCTATCAAGATGGCTTACATAATTCACAGTTAAATATTTAGGTCGGGCCAGGGTTGCCTAGACGTTCTTGCACCAGGACACAGGAAGTTGACGATTGCATGACGGACTCATGTTTTCTCTACATTATATAAGCAATATCCTATGTGATACATATCTGAGTCTTGGCCTATAACCAAGAATTAATTGATCAAAGATTGCAGAAGAAATAACATGTCAGTTGCCCTCTTATAACAACATTATATGATATTGTACTCATACTAATCCTTGTTTAAAAGGAATATCAATCAATCAATCAATCAATCATCAACTGTATCTAAATTGGTAGTCCATATAAACCTTTATGCTTATTTCCTTTAACACAATACAATATATTTTACCTATATTTCACCTGTACATTTTACCTGTAAATTATGTTGGTTAAATAGTTGCAATAGCTTTTCCTTTCTCTCGATCCCTCCACTGCTACTTCCAAGGCCTGCTCTTGAGTTTAAATTGTCATTGGGACAACATACCACCTCATCTAATTTTCAACACTTATAGTTTATTGAGCAAATTACAAATTGTTTGTTAAAATTGTACTGTATGTTGATAGCCCTATCTACTGTAATTTGTTAATACTGCTAGTTATTCAATCATTTCTCGTTTAAGAGTGCATGAACAGGATAAAATTGTAGGGGTGTACTTTGGTGTTTTGATCAACCTTTGTTCTAGTCCTTACCACCAGAAGGACCTCCACTGGAAATACGTCTTTGACTTTCCTTGATTATGCTTGGCATGTCAAACCTGAGGATACGACCAACTAGACTGTTTCCTTTTATTATAGTGTTCCTTTCTTATATTGCTGAATTGTAGAATTGTGTTTACAATTTCAAAAAACAGACACAAGATAGATGAAATTATGCTATTGCAATGTTAGAAAAATGGGTGGAGCAAAACAGGCATTGGTGAGACAAACCCCATTGAGGAGAGGCTCTCATCTGAGGTAAATATAGGCCTACAGTATAGTACAGCTGTATATTATAGGTTTAAATAAATTTAATGGTGGAATGTCAGAACTAGATTTTATAAATTCTGATAATTCTATAACAAAAATACAAAAAACACCTGTAAATATACAAAATGCACTAATACAGTATGATCTATATAAATTAATCATCAAAAATAAAAGTTTGTTTACAACACAAATATTTGCCAAGTCATTGATCCATCAGTGCATTTTAATACCAGGATATAAGACAAACAATAATAAATCTTATGAGTGAAGCTGTAATGTGTTGTTGCTTGAATTGCTATCTCAGGAACTAGGGTTCATACCTTGTGAGACCAGGAAAACTTCAATCTTTTAAACCTCATAAGAAGATTTACTAAAAGCGTAATTCCATCCTGTATTTCACAAGACCTGTGCATACTGTGGGATTTTAAAACTTTCATTTTTAAACCAATAAAAACCAAAGAAAATACTTCTAAATTGTAAATATTTAACTGATTAAATTAGCTAGAACTGTCACAACAGAGTCATACCTCTGCCCTGGGTCTAAAAACACCCGGGCAACTGCGTGTACACGGTAGTGATGGCAACACTATCTCAAAATCGGGAGTGCGTACTCATCCCCCCCCCACTTTCGCATTCACGCCTGTTCATTAATTAATTTTTGTTTTTGTTTCTTTTGACTTAAAAGCACTTTGAGATGGGTTGTTTCTCTGGAAGGCGCTATATAAATATGACCAATGACCATTGAAAACCAAATTATACCATGCAGGGCATTAAAGGGGGATTGCATCCATTTAATTCTTGAGGTATATTTTCAATAAAATTTCTGGCGAGAATTCAAATTATTATGAAAGCTTATCAGGGCAAGGAAATGAGGTAGACCTTAAATGGGGATGGTCTATAAGTGAAAATAAATGTTAGTCATGAAGTGTTATACCATTTAGCTTAAAAATATTATCTACAGTATAGCCAACATTTTAGCGTCATAATCGGAAATAAAATATTTAAATATTATGTATATATTGATAATATTTTGATAAAATCTACAACACAATCTATAACCAACAGATACTTCAACAAAATGTCTAATTTATGCAATAAAGATAAAATCATGAAGTCAAAGAGTACATCTCCTATCAATCAATCAATCAATTTAATGGATATCACTTTCGTAACAGTGGCACACGTTGGACAATACCCAACGGTGCATCCAAATATAAGAGAAAAATAATAAACTTAAACTAGGAGTAAATTAAGCTAAAATGTATATACAAAGTAAAATTTATCAACATGGCATGTAGATCTATGTGGTATGGTACCGGTAGTCTTACAGGACCGTATTATTCTAATTCTATACCAATAACTGTTGCTTGCTTTGGACGATTGCAAGTAATTAAAGTTTTCATCAGCTTCAGTAGCATTAATAAGTCTGAATCTCAATTTTACATCTTTATCAATTCAAAGCATATGTCTGGACCTATCTAATACAAAAATTATTAAAGGCTAGTAGAAATCCCTAATAGATGAAATTTGAAACTTTTAGGTTGCAAAACATTTTTGTTGGGGTTAACCTATTTCAATACATGGCAATTGAGAGGATCCCAAAGGTGGATAATGCAATAAAAACTGTTGGTATTATCCTATTCTAACGCTAAGCCCACGCATCCGCCTTTAGATTGTGTTCAACGAGAGGCTATCTAGGCCTATAATCCAACTGAATGTGCCTTATCAAAAGACAAACGTAAGGGTCAAGAATGTATTGTTATTCTTATGAATCTAGCTCTGGATGTAGAGTGTACAGAAGAACACATAGTATTACACATAAGCAGCTTCATGCCTTTTTAGACATTCATGAAAGAATACATACAGTTATGTATGCCTAAACTTTCAAACCCTTCCTCCCCCCCCTCCCCCAAAGCATATGTTTTGTACTCCTTTTGGAAATTATGAAGATCATGGATGGCTCGTAAGCAACCAACTATCTTGACATGGTAGGAAAGAAATCAACATCTTCTAAGAGTTGGTGGAAGGCATAAAAAAAACAAAAAAAAAACACCAGCACCGGGAGAAACTTGAGTGAACTTATATAAAATTAATTACTTTAATTAATTTTTATGACTACTGAAACATGTCGCACTTTCATTTTGCATGTTACTAAAAATTTAAAGACCAAACATGATATGCAACACATCATTCACTTTAGAGATGCAAATAAATAGTTCATAAAGAAAGTCTTTATTGAAACTAGATATCATAATCAAAGTAAAGACATGTTTTTGATTATTTGATTATTAACAAAAGTTTTATATTTCTTTGACTATACTATACCTAAACAGAAGTCAACCATAACTAAAACTAATAATCTGTAAATACTAATCAAAGTCAACTCTCCTAAAGGCCTGTTCATACTTGCAACGATAACGATAAAAACCTAAAAATGAATTGTTCATATATAGAAAATAAAAGAAATAACAGGAGTTTTTACATTAGGAAGTAAAAACTTCTCTTATTACTTTTATTTTCTATATAAAAATTGCTTTTTGGCTTTTTATCGTTATCGTTGCAAGTATAAACAGGCGTTGAGGATGTGAGTAGAAGCATCTGTTTAATCCATACCTACTGTATTATACAAAGGAGTATGTAAATATGAAAAATATAAGAGATCATAAAAGTCTGCTTAAAATACAGATTTCATTATGCACTGTTCAAGTGGAATATCTAAAAAGCGATATTGTACATACAGACAAATATTAGTGCAATTTCATAAAAGCTGTAATATTTTGAATTTACAATCCAACTAAAGTACGGCAGTCACACAGATCCTGTCGTACAGTTAAGATCAGTGTTTTCCTATTGGGTGTGGTTATCTTTACACTTTCAACAAATATTCCCACAAAGGATATACTGTGTATATAGATTCTTGTCTATAAAAAAAAACATACTATTTACAGAGCAAGTACAAGGTTGTAGATACTTTGACTACAAAGTCAAGTCAAGGATTATCAAGTGAATAATAACTAAATAACTGAACAAAGCAAATGCAAGATTGTAGATTGGGCGAGACTTTTTTTTATATCTTGTTTAGCGAACCTGCCGAATGCAAATATTAATTTTATTTTTGGCCAATTAGCGCACCCACCGCCAGGAAAAGTGGAAACTTCAGAAAAAAATAAGTTTTTCTTTATTTTTATTATGCCCTCCGCTGCCTTGAAAAATCTCCAAATATAAGATATGTATATTTCTTCCTCATTATATTTGAAGCATTTACAGTACATTCTATTTTACATTCACCAATAAATTTTATTTTTATTTTCTCCTCCGTCCGGATGTTTTTGGCAAAACTATTTCCTAAATAAGAAAACAAAATTTTATTTTTTTATTACATTATGATATATATTTATATTAAATTTACATATTTATGCACCCTGAGCACTGAATGGTAGACACTTATTTTTTAAATTTATTTTCCTTTTATATACTTGCTGATACCTGTTCATAGTAATCTACTACTGTCCCACAGGCCCAGTTATGGTGCAGTTTAATGTATAAACTAATCCATAATGAGGCTTATGTGAGAGATTATCCTGATGTTACAGGAATTGAGCCAAGGACCATGGGCATGGAAGGCAAGTATGTACAGTATCTTAACCACCTAGCTTTTTTATTCAATACCACTTTCATTTACTTGTTGAACCAGGGAGTTGGTATACGCTATAACAACTCCCTGGTTGAACATTTTCTCAAAACTAGAAACTTACAAATGATTCATCGTTTTTCCCACAGTTTTGTAATTGCCAATATGCAACACATCTTTTAAAATGCTTAACAAGAAATATAGAAATTTTAAACAATTTTCCAAAAATTTCTTATCACGCTCTACTGAATCTACTGCATACGCTACATCTATTAAGGTAACAAAATTAATAGAGCAAGAAAGATCAAGGTTGCAACATTGTTTGTTGCTATTCTCTTGTATGCCACACTAAACATAACACATTGCCTCTGAATTCCCTTTTCATTGGCAATATAAGGTCCAATGCTTGGCTATAAAACCTGATACACATAAATTAATTCCGAATAATACTACTGGTATGGAACGTTGTATCTTGGCACAGACACTGCGTAGTAGAAATTCAATTAATAGTTAAAGCAAATAAGGGGTTATAAACCTTTTACAAAAAAAGAACAAAATATAAACCAAAAAAAAATAATAATAATAATAATGGTGCTACTGTATGTAGCAAACCTAATTTGAACTTACTGTATATATATTTTATATATAAAATATCTTTATATGAAATGAATATATATATGTATATATACCATTATTTAATTGAATAAACGCCTGGTGCGTTTATTGTTCAGAAGGATTTTTTTAGGGGGCGTTTATTAAAGGGATGTTTATTCCAATTGAGGTGTATATTTGAATAAATATGGTAAACAAATTGATAAATAATAAGAGTGCTACAGTATGTATCAAACCTAATTTGAAGCTTATATATTGTATATATAAAATATCTTTATATGAAATGAATATGTATATATGATATATATGCTTTTTTAGCAATTAGGCAAAACAAATTCCATTGTTTTAATGTTTGATCAATGACAATAAAGTATAGACTACAGTACTTGAATCTTTGATAAGGTTGGGAAAGGAAGTTAACAGCGAGTGTACTGTAGTTATTATTCAAATCAAACCAGGTAATATCAGATTAAATGACATACACATTTTACACAACATGAACAGTATTTGTCACACAACTTTTAATCGTGTTCAATCACCAATCACATCACACTGACATCAGGTCAAGAGGTTATCAACTGAAAGATACTACTGTATGAACAGGATGTAAAATCTATGGCTTCCCTTTTGAAGTCTGAATGACACCAGACATACAAACAAATAATTTTTAAAGTCATGTTATACATTAGGAATCAGGTGATTCATCAGCCAGGTATGGTAAAATGTACATTAATATTGGGATGAAGCTGTAGCTTGGGGGGTCCTAAGTCTCCCGCAACATGTGGGCGTCTCCCTGAAATTGGGACGACCACCCGCAATCCCGAAAGCAAGCACGAATCTCCCAGAAAAAACTCATCTCCTGTAAAATCATAATATTTACATGTTTTCACTGCTTTATTATAAATAGTCTCATGGAAGTCAGTGGCAATGGGTATCACTTTATGCAACAAAATAAAATTAAATAATGTGTTTAAGAAAGGCCTCATTAACCAGATCAGTGGATTCAATGGGAGGAGGATAGCCGGCTCAGGCCCCTCTAAATTTTTTGAGATTATAAACAACAATCTCACGGAACTGATTTCTTCCAACTTGGGACCCCTGAAGATGCTTGCCTTGAAACCCCAGATGGGTTTGAATGTAGGAAGGTTTCAATGTTATTCTCACAACTAGATCATAGCTAAGTTTAAATAGCATCTTTCCACCCAGCAGGTGACTAGTTACTTGCTGCCGGATGAGAAAGAAATATTCCGTGTTTATCCCAATAAATCCTTCGGGTTTTGAGGAGGGGGGGGGGGCGTTTATTTGAGGAATGCGTTTATTTTTTTTTGGTGCAAAGTGTATACCTATATACATAAATAAATGCTGCTTAATTCCACTGTCCTTAAATGTGGAAATACAGTACTTTCTTGACATTTTATGTAAACTCTACCTTTTCACATAATGTACAGTATTTAATTAATTAGACTAATTAGCCATAACGCACAAACCGAGAAAAATGGACTTTTCGTTTTCACGAACAGACACAAACTTGGGTTATCAGACAACGTGCGTGGAGCCTTGCAATTGTCATGATCAGCTAGATAAGGCCTGGCTGGGGTAGGGCTAGACGAGGCCTGGCTGGGGTAGGGCTAGACGTAAAGATTAAATTCCCTAACTTTTCAAGGCATAGCGGTACCCTACCTGCAGTATAACTTGCAAGTGTGGAATTATTAGTAAAAACATAATGGTTTAAGCAGGCTAAGTCTTGTTTGTAGGCCTATAATCACCCTTTGACTACCATGGAAAAAAAGCATAGACTAAAATACAATTTGTGTCCTGGACAAAGGAGCACATACAGCGCGTAAAATGATTTTCCTTTTCACAAAGAGACACAAACTTCGCTGTAAACAACCTATGCTGATTTTATATCTATCATTTTCACAAACAGAAACAAAATTTTCACGCTAATTAACAGGTTAATTAAAGTTAAGAAAAGAAAAATAATTGAACATTTGAATTCTTTAATACTTTATCTTTAAACATAATACAGTAATGTCAAAAAATTAAAAATATATTTTGATATCTTAATAGTGAAACGTACGGATTTGTGAAGTAGTCAACTTCAAACGCATTTTTCTCAAAACGTTGTTTTGGTAGAAATATAAGTTTGTGTCTTTTCGTGAAAACCGTGATGATATGAACCACTTTCTGCTACCACCCATCAACCATTATCTTCTCTTTCGGTCAGATCAATAGAGTTTAGACTAAGAGGCAATGGTTTAAAATTAAGTAAATTTTTTCAACACTTACATGAATTCCCAATCCCAAAAAAACCCCAATGGAAAATACACTTCTTTGAAACCTTTAGAGATTTTATTGCATTTAGTGTTTTCTTTTCTGCCTTAATTAATTACAAAATTTTTCTTGTTTTGCTTTCATATATCTTTGTTAACTGTATATTTGTGTTTGATAACAGATTTGAATATTGGTTTGGTAGAATCTTTTACATACTCTACTGTAATTTACATATTAATTATGTATTTTTTTTAAATTTTTTTAAAGTGTGCATGGTAAATAAGAATTTTATAAATGCTTGCGGTACACCTTATAGACCTTGTTTTCATTAGGAATGTTTCAAAGTTTTGAAAGAGTTGCTTTAATCGACATTAGAATAATTACCTATTCTCCTAATGACAACTGAAGCAACTCAACAATAGCAGTTGAGAACTATTTTATATAGTTCTGAAAAGAACTGTTTTACTTTGTATACTGTACATGGTCTACGTGACTGCAAGCATTTATCAATATTTTGACAGATGTGTATATTATCTATAAAAATACTTGTACTTCTGTATAACAAAAGAAAAATACTGAATAAAAAAATCCTCTATATTTTTGTTGGGTCTTGATGGAAATTAGTTTGCTCTATTATCAGAATGACCTGTGGAGAATATATGTAAAGCAATAATGTTATTATGGATCAAGCTAACAATTCGTACCTGTCTATGACAGCTCTGAATAATGTACAATATACCTCATTAGTGTTTTTAATGTTATAATAAGCCTGACGCTCAGAAGGCTACAATGTTGATTTGTAGGAATTTTTATGACTATAACAAATGAACTGTAAGACTTCTACAGTTACTATAGCAACTAACAAGGTAATTAGTGAAAAATGTCACATTATTAAAGCCTCAATCAGGGTCCTGGAACAAAAATATCCGGTACAGCACTTGGGGAGAGTTTTTATCACTTTTTGACCAAAATTGTACTTTTAGACTACAATATTATAAAGGAGTGGCAATCAAAAAAAAATATTTGGAATATTGTAACATATGTAATACAGACAATGGGTCAATTGCTCAGTCTGACACCACAACCATCCCCCCCCACCCCCAGTAGATAACGATGATTACTTTTTTTTTTAATGTTTTGGCTTAAAAATAGTAATATTTGTATAAAAAACTTACTTGCTCTTTAGTAGTACCTGTACATGTGTATGACAGGACAAATTTATGCTATACCATGTAAATTATTGTGGTGTATTGCCAAATTATACTATTGTTTATCATCAGCCATGCAAACGTTTGAACAATATTAATATCAATATCAAGTTGTCTCAGGCTTAACAAAAGTAAAATGAGACAGATTGAAACAATTGATTTTTTACCAATTTTGACAATGGGTACCCGGCTCACTATTCCGAGGATAAAGGTGGGAAGGAACTGGCCATCCTACCACACGATGCCAAGGCTTAGTATGATGGGCTAACAGCTCATTCCCCTGCTGTACATTCAGTAATGAATATGGGACTACCTTTCCTTTGACAAATATTATTAATTTGTTCTCTATCCAACTTAGGGATCATCTATGCAGATGAATTTTCAATTAGTGATCTAAGTTTCATTTGAAAGCTCATAATGAAATAATTTTGAAAAAGTCACTAAATAAAATATAAATAAAATAAATATTGACTGTTCAATATTATCACACATACCAAATACAGTTCAGTACCATATATCATCTACATTCTACTAGTAATTGTACTGTATGATGTCAAAATAGCTACTTAACAAAACAAAAAATTCTGAACAGAAATTTCTTATGTGGATATTATCACACCTTTCATATCTGTATCTGTATAGATAATTTCACCTATTTTTGCAGAGATTTCATAACAATTTCCCAACGATCTTTGGAACGAATAAGCAATTGTAAAATGAGCCAAAAGTAATCTTTTCATGATTGAAATTGAACACTGGTTGCCAACTTGGCCACATATCAATAAGCCTGGATGAATCCCAGGTCAAATTTAATCAGCATACTCTTACTGTATCACTAGGAACTTGCATTATTATGCATAAATTATAGGGTATAAATAATATAATACATATACATAGTAAAACAGCTGGAGGCCAATCATAAAATTTAAGTCAAGATTCCTTTAGATATATCAGGGAAAAAAGTGCGAGCCTTTTTTTATACCTTGGTTTGTGAACTTCATTTTTTAAAGATCAGAGGGGGGCAGAAAAAACATAAAACTAAAATTTTGTTTTCTTATTTAGCACATAGTTTTGCCAAAAACATCCAGAAAGAGGAGAAAATAGAAATAAAATTATATTGGTGAACGTTAACAATGTAGTACTGGGATGATTAAATTCTTTAAATTTATATAATTAGGAAGAAATATACATATCTTCTATTTCAGGAGATTTCAGAAGATTTCAAAACTTTTATTTTTTTCCCCTGAAATTTCCATTGTTTCATGTCAACGTGTGGAAATCACCAAACAAGGTATAAAAAAGTCTTGCCTAACCTAAAGGAAAGGTGCTATATAAATGCCAAATAACAATTATACTCTGGTTACACAGTATATCATTTGCTGTTTTTTATTTAGAATTTTCCCACATATCATAATGCTAGGTTGATGGTATATTTCCTGGTTCCATCAAAAATAGTATTTATAACACACAATACACAAAGAGTTTTTTACTTTTTTTCACAAAAAAAAAATCTTTTTTCATTATTAAAAAAATAAATGCTTCAATCACGATTAAATGTAACACTAAAATTGTCTTCCTAATTAGACTTCTATAGACTGCAGTAGCCTTACTGTAGTTTTTAAAAATCCTCTATGATCTTTAAAATGGTTCATGTCAAAAATATTAAGTGTAGTATTTTTACAACTAAACATCTGTTTATTTTGAAAAACCAGCAAAAACAGCAATCAATATGGCATAATATTCAATGTTATGAATTGTAATTTGTTTACGAACAATGAGTAAGTGTTTGCTTGGGAAATAAACATTGTATGCAATGGTATTATACATGAATACTAAATATTGAGGTCATTTTAAAGCTTAAGACTTAAAAATAATTACATATCAATATTGAGCCTCCGGCGCCAGGAAGGCTGCAGACAAACGCGGCGCCAACTCCTTAGCCCGGGCCTCCAGGCGTGCAAGGAGAGCTGGGTCCAACGGGACCACCGGACAAGAAGTGACGATACGAAGAGGTTGCGTCTTCTCGAACGTAGACCAACGATGGTCTGGAGACTCAGCCTTGGGCGTGGCGATGCCCAAATGCGCCAAAACAGCGGGGACTACCTGGTTTACCAACGCCTGTAAACCCTCCCCGCGGTGTCCCTCCTCCTCCCCCGACAATGAGGCCATAATATTAATATATAACTGAATTACCTTTCTGTTACCACTTCAACCTAAACAAAATGGATTGGTATAGGCAAAGTTATGAGGTTGGGCTTAACTACATTTACATTTAACTACATTTGTGAACTAAACTTTTATAAAATACTAAATTTCATACAATTAGACATAATATGTTATAATTATTGTAGTTAATTTCATTATTGCTAAATGTTGTATTGTGTAGTACATGAGCTAGTAGTAGTATATCTGAGTGAATGGTACACAGGTCAGGGCTTGAAATTAACTTTTTTTTCTTGGTAGCACTGCCAAAATTTTCTGGCACCCCCCAACAAAATTTGGTAGCACAAGTAATTTTTTTAGTAGCACATATTTTCCCATCCTTTTCGCATCCCCTAAGATAATAAGTCCTGCGCAATATTTTATTCTTTATATTTCCTAACAAACCCCCACCCACCCACACCTACACTGTCCCCATGGATTATTATGCAAGAAAGAAGACATGAAAGAAAAAGAGAAGAGATTTTTAAAAATTGAATTTTTTTTTTATGAGATAACTCTAAATCAATTTACACATAATAATTTCAACCTAAACAGAGTTTGAGATTCTAGCTCCCCACTTGTCAAAGGACATTTAGGCTTTGTTTTAAGCCCGAAAAATTGGCATCACACAGTCGGCCGGCGACACTTCTTATTTAGGTTATAATGTAGCCTAGAACATTAGGCCTGGGCCTGTACAACTTCAGCAAAGTACCTTATACCTACATAACGATCTATAGTTTTATTTTCTTGTTCAATGGTTGTTTTTATTGAGAATTATTTAAAAAAAACAAAAAAAACTGGTACGCCTTCCAACTTCGAAACTTCAGTATTAATCGCCAGAGAACATCAGCAAGTTGCCCCGAATGATGTAATATCCCAGCATTCTGATTGGTTTACAACTTGCAATGGACTCAACATACCTTACTCGCCAGCTGGTGTAGTCGGGGCGCACACATGGTTTGGGATGTTACTCCGCGAAATACAGTTTCGTAATTGGAAGGCCTGCTACCAGTTAGTTCGATTGTTTTGTTGTTATGTTTTTGTTGTTGTTGTCAAAACAAGAAACATTCCTTGTAGAATTATATATTTTTTATATATCTTATAGATTAAATTAACCAATTAATTCAATTGTTGCACTTTATTAATTCCACGTTTAAAATTTAATCTTTA
>NW_022704992.1:1773022-1825357 GCF_011630105.1 Anneissia japonica | reverse complement strand
TATTCAATTTTTATATTATTTCAAAACACGATTAAACAATCATTTTGCTTACTTTCTGCTGATACTTTGTTAAGAACGAAATAAATTGTTTGATAGAGGCCCATTACTAGTTGCCTATGAAATAACTCTGCTTACCATCTACTACATTCATTGAGAAACGTTCCCAATTCCAGGCTCCTCCTGGTAGACACAGACACCGAGGTTGCCAGACACAAAGTCATTTGACTCTTTGTACGCCGCCGATACGAACAAAAGTAGGTCAGAAGCCGACTGGCTCGTTCAGTAAATAAATGGTAGTAAAGGTGTTGCTTTCTATAATATTTCATTTAATTAGGTTTCAAAATTTGCTGTGAGACCTATTTGTTTGTTTTTTTTCCCTAAATTTCAAGATGTTGTTAAACTATAGCTGCTCCGTGAAGTCTAGCTGAGGTTATCATCAAAGAGTATTTTATACCCTTTGTTATCATCAGCCATGTGATTGAAAAAGCGTAATGTTATTTCATAATGTATGAGGTTTAGGTAATTCGTTTGGTTTTCAATAAAAGATGTCTGCCTTAATACCGGTAGTACTTTGAATATAATCCTCCAGATGATGCCTAATTGTATTTATTTACGATCTATTTAGAGTTAAATTTTGATTATTGCTTGATCTGGGCCGTTTTCATCGTATGAGTCAATACTGTATACAATTGTTTGAAATTTCAGTACATAGTCTATTTTATGAACAAATACGTTAAGGAAACGTTCACAATTACGAGGAGGTACAGGTAAGAGTAGCACTCAATAAAATAGTAAAAAATCGTGCAATCCGATGTTTTTATACCAGTCTCCTTCGCTTTGATGGTGATCGCTTATTTAACAAGAATAAGATGAGCGCACATCGACATGGTTTTAGTGTACGACGTCACACTTTAACAGTCTAGGTCATGCTGATTGGTTGATACAGTACATGTAAAATGAATGATAACATGTTTTGCGTACTGCCTGACTGAAAATAATAGGCTGTACAAGTTGTAAATAATTGGGATTTGGAGGGAAACCACCTTCCTGCCGCTTACAAAATCTACTCGCGCTATCAAATGACCTTGTCGCACTGAGCGCGACAAAGTTGAATTCCTTGTCGCACCTTAAAAAATCAGGTCGCAGATGCGACCAAATAACCCTTAATTTCAAGCCCTGCAGGTACAGGTAGGTATAATATTATTATAGCAAATACTATACTAAGGTTGTAAATTATGATTGAAAAAAGCATTTGCATGAGTTCCTGATTACTGAAACTTCCTTATGATGTGGTACAGGGGCGGATCCAGGATTTGAAAGAGGGGGGTTCATTTTCCCATAAACACAAAAATTTTGATTCCTAGATGGCCTGAAATGAGCTTTCCAGACTTCTGAGGTGTCTTTTAATGACCTTTAATTTCTTCAAAATTCAAGGTTTTACCCCTCTTTCAGGTGATTTCATCTCATTTTTAGGCCTATACCATAGAAAATAAATCAAAGATATAGTCCTTCGGAATTCTATATTTTATCATGTCCAAGTCATCGAAAATTCTATCGTTCCTGTTATAGCTACACATTTTTAAGGTATAATTTCAGAACTAGAGATCTATTCAGAGTGCACCAGAGAGCTTCTAAGCCCTGATAGCCCTCAAGAACACACTTTCTAGTACTAGTAAACACGATAGTCCTAAAACTTTAAATACCGTAGTTAAAATTCTATAGTTTTTTAGAGGATGCAAAGATTACCGTATGATCCTCGTAGTAGCTGTATGCCGTCCGATTTGTGAACTTATCAGAAAAAGCACAAACACACTTGCGGGATAGTCATGCAACACTATACGATACACTTTATAAGCACTAATGCACAACTTGTAGGCCTACGTAGAGATACAGTACAGTGTCTCAATACTTAGCGACTAAGTACGGTGTCCTTGCACACCACCAGCTACGGTGGAAAGGTCCAAAGTATTATAAAGTTACAAACCTGCGACTTAGTCTTCCAGAAAAACGTTGTCGTTGTTGCTAACTAAATAACATGGGCGTAACTTCCACATCAATAATTTAATTCAACTAACTTCTGATATACGTTCCTGTCTTCTTCCAGGCCGCCAGTTTAGAATCACTATTACAACGATTGATACCTGTTGCGTTCACCAGCCTATTATACAGAGCAATCCGTCTCAATTTTTTTTCTCAAAGAACTGAGCAATTTTGACACAGTGACATGACATCTACCACTCGCCGATCCAGCGCATGGTGATAACAAAGTACGAAATAGGTGATTCCATTCATTTGATAAAATGTGGGATTGGATCTCAAAAGATGTCAGTGCTGCAGAATGAAAATATACAAAATTATAATATCAAATTGTTCTTTCTATGATTTTATTATGTTTTAAATCATTTTAACGATTGTTCAATATCTCAGACCGTTATTTAAACAATGTTAGATTGAGTCGATTCAATTACTGTACAGTAGGCCTACTACGAAAGATACAGAATTACTGATTTTAATTAATGGAATAGCCACGCATGCACAGTAATAAATCACCGTGTGGTTGATCGTCTTAAGCTACTGTTGTTGCAGAGCAAACTTGATAAAACCATCATGTGATAAGTCCTTTAGCGCCACCAAGAGGCGAAAAAGTTGATAATATTTCTAACTTTTTTTATTTTTATGATTAATTCAATTATTCAAATATATATTAGTGTTAGTGTTATAATATTATATCTCACGCGCAATTATACCTTTTTACTAATTTTTATGAATTTTAAAATATATACAGTACTGCTTTTATATCAATAAATTTCCATACCTCAATAATGCAATATTAACTGATTTTACGCTTCTTTTACTCTTAACTGAAGTGCAATACAACTAATTCTGTATTTACTATTTTACGTAATATTTGTAATGATTACAGTAACTAACCGAATGTATATTTTGTATTTTTTTCGAATACTGTATACCTTTTTAAATATGTTAATGTTTTTTGTAGTATTTTTGTATATGGTTTGCTAACAACGAAGTAATTTCTTGTACTGTATGTTTTACTTTCAAGACCAATAAAAGTTCTGTATTCTGTATTCTATATTTTTTTTAAAATTTATATTCGATAAAAAATAATAATCGGTATAAATATTATAATTATTATTAGGATTAGTTACCTACTGGTACGAACTCTTACCTTTTAGTTTAAGTAGGCTATCTATCATTAGTTAGGCCTATATTAGAAATCTTTCATAAATTCAACATATTATTTACTTTCCTTATATTTGAGTAATTCTAAAGAAAATATCATTGTCTGAGGTAGTAGATCCCTGATATCTGAGGTAGCGATAACAGGTACTTTACGCAAGAGAATGGGGAGCCTTCGACAACGGAAATTCGGGTTAATCGCCCTATTGTTTACCGTGGCCTTCACGCTCTGATGAGCACAAAACCACCGTTGGCCCGTCTTCCCGTCCTAATAAATGGAAGACGTCTGACCTGGTGTCATGTAGACACCTTCTTCACCAGGGCCCTAATATTCCAGCGCAAGAGCTCCATCCGAATCAATGGAAAGTCAAGCGACCAAGAGGACTACTGAAACATGAATAAATATCCTACAATTGAGAAGGACACTAAAAAAAATAAAATATAGGAGTTGTCTATACTGGCTAACAATCACTCCGATTGGAGAAATCTTATTAACGCTATGCCGCAAGAGGTTTATTGAAGTTACTGGTGATGATGGCGATGTTGATGATGATGATGATGATGATAATGATGATGATAATGATGATGATGATGATGATGATGAGGATGATGATTATGATGTTAAAATGTAAAAGAATGTGTAAAATATTTAAATGAGACGCAGAAAAAATAAATTCAGTACGAGTCGCTTTATGGACTAGTTGCAGCAAAAACATTTTACATTGTTTTTGGTGATGACAATACAAAGCAGACATCTAATAATAATTAAATTGAACATTTAAAAGAATCGAATAATATCACCTTACAATGAGAGACAGAATAGTTTACAGTCAATAGAATGGCCTATGGTCATGCAACGATCGTATGTTATTAATTGGCACAAAATACCGTAATAACTTAATTGAATATAGACAAATAGGCCTATGGATATTTTTAGCTCATTGAAAACAAACAGATATATTTCCAAGCGTACTATGCACAAATGGAAACGGTAAATATTGTTGCGTTAGTTTCTACTTTTCAATTGAAAGCTAATAATTTACATGTTTTATGTTAAAGGTTATAGCTCAGCACAGCATGGATCATCGTCTCTCCATATCTCTGTACAATCTGTTACAATAATGAGCAAATCCACACGCGAATGTAGGCATAATATCAAATTGATATAAGAGATAATTTTACTCTTTTCCCTCTCATTCAGAAATCGTATCATACCAGTTGCATTATTTGTTTCTTGTGGTCATTTTTATAATTAGGATGACCTTAATTGGTCCGCTCCTTTCTGCTAGCTCTCGGCGTCGCTGCACTAAATGTTTTGTTCTTCTGATCAAGTATCACATATACATACCGCCCTCTATAAAAATCTGCTCTAAAGTTGTAAGAAATAATCTCAAGAATTTCCAATTATCATAATTATTCTTTTGTTTCAGTGATTGGTCCAAAAGTTTTAGTGTCTATGTCAATGTCATTGCGGTGCAGTGGTGGCGCCAGGACCTGCCCGACGGAGGGGCTAATGGCCCCGGCGGGGGGGGGGGCTAGTGGAACGAATTGAGTCTCACTTGGGTGGGGCCAGGCCACCTAGGCCCCACATAAGTGGAAGCAGCCACGGATATTTGATGAACTATGGCGAATTTTTATTAACTATTTGATAGGCATCGAGTTACTATAATATGACTTTATGTAGGCTATGCTTTCTAATGTTGAAATCAGCTTCCAAAACCAAAACATTTTGAATGAAACAAGAAATAAAGAGTATGCAATGTAACCATCTTTATATTCTATATTTTGGAAATTCTATATTTTGGAAATTTTGCATGAAATCTGTCAACCACGCTTTCGTGGTCGAGGTTGCTTCACCTATCACGATCATATTCCAACCATCTAAATGAGCATTTGTCATCACAACAACAACAATAACAATAACAATAATAATAATAATAATAATAATAATAATAATAATAATAATAATAATAATAATAATAATAATAATAATAATAATAATAATAATAATAATAATAATAATAATAATAATAATAATAAAAACTATTATTATTATAAATATTATTATTAATAACAATAAATATAGGCCTAACAACAATTGACAATATCGTAATATTAATATGCCAAATAAAAATTATTTTTATTTGATCTATGAAGAATTCATCCAACATTAACATGCGATTGTGCATAAAATGGCATATATTTATTGTCATATCATCGTTTCAATAGCTTATCTAGCAAAGATATACGAGGTCGTTTCATTTTCTCAATGTCATACCGGATGTGATGCAATATTTCTTATTCGTTTTAGATTTTTCTTGAGTGAAGTGATGATGAATTGATTGATTGATTGATTGATTGATTGATTCTAGATTTTTCTTGAGTAAAGTGATGATGAACTGGTTGATTGATTGATTGATTGGTTGATTGATTGGATGGTTCGTTAATTGATATGATTGATTAATTTATTGGAACTGTCCTGGTTGTGGTTGCTGATTGGTAGCCGGTAGGTGGTATTGTTGCTTAGTTAATTGGTTGGTAGGTTCACTCCTTGGTTGGTTTAGTGTTAACTGTAGTTGGTTGGTTGGTTGGTTGCCTGCATAGATGGTAGGGCCTCATGGATCGTGGCTGTCAGAGTGGAGAGTTAAAGACATGCTATTCAACAATCGACACAGTAAAAAACAAAACCGAAGGATTATGGAATATTAATTCCGGATGCATACGACATCCGAATGCGTTATCTCAGACTCAGAGAGGAGATCGAACGACGATGTTATTCGATTATCGGGGTTCACATATTTATTATCAATAAACATCATTCATATTATTGTTTAGTTAATTTATTACCACTTGCCATCGAGTTCTGCGAAGTTAAGGGTATTGTTTACAAATTTGTACCACCTTATGTATAATCCATGATGTAATTCCAATACGCGTGTAATTTCCTTGTAACTTCCGGTTTCTCAATACGCAGATCCAGTCGTCTGCGCTGTAGCAATAAGCATCACAGTCCCAACTTTCTTCTTCCTGGTGAAACTACAAGTTTATATTAATAATCGTTGGAGTAGTAAAATACTTTAAAGGAGTCTGTCCCTCAGTAAACGGACCACTCAAAGAATTAAAACATTGTAATCTGTTTTCATGGTTTTGATGGACTAGCCTAGGCCTAGCATCCAAAAATGTCCGGAGGGACGGCTAATGGAGGTGGGAGTGAGCAGATGCACAAAGTGGTGGTGGTAGGCGGAGGAGGTGTTGGCAAAAGCGCCCTAACCATACAGTTTATTCAGGTAAATTGAATATCTAATTATATGGTCTACTATAGACTTGCTAGTTTCAATTTAGGTGTGTGTGTAGGATCTACTAAGCAATGTACAACTAAATTATGCAATGCAAAGACAGAAAATGGGGCTAGGGGCCTAGGCCTACTACTACTAAACTATAGACCTAACTAGCTAGGAGAGCCTAGGCTAAGCGTAGGCCCCCTACCTAACCTCCTCTAAAAGAAGGTCTAGCTACATGTAGTTAAGCCTTTTAGATGTAAAACATGGGCATATTACCAGGTCTAGCAAGGCCTGCCCATTTTGTATTTTATTATTGTTATAATATTTCATTATTATTATTGTTATTATTATTATTATTAGTGAAAATGTTACCTTTCAGAGTCTTCGTTTTTCTGAGTCCGAGTTTTCGCTGTTGTCACAACATTTTCACTATCATGCAAAAACAACGGAGTCAGTAGTTTACATGCTGTTATTATTATATTATTGTTGTTGTTGTTATTATTATTATTTAGTACAAGAGACATTCATTATCAATTATAATTACAATTCACTTTGACTATCACCTCCAACAAAAAGGTATCAAAATACAGACAACAATGAAAATGAAAAGAAGAGAAAAAGAGAAAATAAATGTAAAAAGTTCATAAAAGGAAAGCCTGAGACGTCAATGCGATGAACACAACATATTCGATCCCCATCTTCAGGTCAAAGCCTCAAGAGCAGTCGCATTTCAAATGCAGAATCTACAAATTCAACGACAGGTTTGATGATATCATACTCATCAGAACCCATGACATGTGTTGAAAGAATAAATTTAAGTTTAGTGAAGAGCTTGTTTCTAACATCATGGTAAATGTGGCAGCAAATTATAAAATGGAATTTATCTTAAATTTCAAAATTTTTTCATAGGGTACAAAGTCTTAGCTTTGGGTTTTTGGGGTAGTGAATCTTTTTCCCCTTCTGCAATTTCAAGCGTGTGTGCACTAACTCGCAGTTTACTGAAAAATCTCCTTTGGTTTAAAAAGTGCATTTTCTAAAGTGAAAGAGGTTTTATAATGTGCATTATGATCTTTACTTTTGTTGAAAATATTGGATGACCTTAAGCCATACATTAAATATACATTCAGAAAGTAAAAATGTTAATAATTATTATATTTTTAGTTTATAGGGACATTCATAATAAATTATATTACAAATTCAGAAAGTGAAAATTTTCAATAAACTTTATTTTGTTCATAATGTAGGTTAGCCAAAGCACAAGCTTGTTTACTGTATCATACTGCATTTACGGTAGGGCATTTTATGGGCGGCTGGAGTCCTGATAAAAAAAAAGGATGAAAGTGATTCAGGAGCTCTGCCAAAATATCTCTACCATACTGTACCCCTAGACATTATTAAATATTAGTGTATTAACTAGAATGACTACAGGCTGTAGGCAATCTATTTAGCATCTTCGGGCAATATACTGTACTACTTTTATAATGGTAGGTTAAGGCTACACTATAGCTCCATTGTTATGCAACAACTCATAGAATGCTGACATCACATCTGTTTCCCAGCATTGTGTCAACGTTTGTTTTTAATTTAACTTCTTCAAAGGTATTTTGTGATACAGCAGTACTGTAATCAATCCTAGTGCCCGTTTACACTCTGAACACAGTATTTCGGATGCCTGCTTTATAAATGGTCTGGATTACGTGTGATTATAAGACCATTTGGACAAAAGGCTACTTGTATAACATGTGCGTTATATAATATGTGGCCGAGCCAAGCCAAAGGAGGGATAAGTTGAAGTTTTCAAAATTGAGTTATGAAACTAGACATTGTTATCTTAAAAAATGAAAAAAAAAATCACTTTGATATGATAGCTTATGGCGAAGTTATGGGCAATCGAAGTTAGTAGAATGAAAGTTCTAAATTTCGGGTTGATAATAAAATTAGAATTTGCTGTTTATTCTGAGGAGATGGTATGCGAAAGTGATTGGCTTTCCAAGTATAATTAGTTACAGTAGTTGTTTTTGTGTAAAGGAAATGAGCTTGTGAAAGTGTTTTTATTACATTTTACAAAAAGTAGAAACTATCTCTCTTAAAGATATTTTAATTAAGCACTGAGCATAGCGAATGAGGTGGTACAAACTTGCCTCAGTTGATTCTGCTTTTACCACCAGTACATTATGAAATGACTCATTGTTTCTAGCTATTGTTTAATCCCTGAAAACAAGGTCAGCAATGGTCATTAACGCTCTCTGAGTGAGTCGTACATTTACATTTACTTCTTAATGGCAGATGCAAATGTTCACTTAATGTTGATTGTGTGTTCATCCGGTGCATTTATGTATGTAAACATACATGCACTTCCGCACAGACATTTACAATGAAGAATATGATTTTATTTGATTTATTCAATTTTAGTGTGCTAAGGTGAAACAAAAAAAATGGAAATAGGTGTGTCAAATGGCAGGGGCACCGCAACCTACAGTCATAATATGGTTCTGGTGGTGGAACAAGTTTTCTCGGATAAGGGCTATAATGAACTGTAGGCCCAGTGTACACATTTGCCTCATGTGTAATTTAAAGAAGCCAGTATATCTTTCGAGACGAGTAGGGGGTTACTATACCACTGTGTTCTAGTCCGTGTAGTCTCTGTTGCCCTGTGGTTATGGATCCTGAGGTCCTTTGCAGTATGTACCTTCGTAAACGTAGGAACAAAAACAAATGGCAAGGATTGTCAAAAGCGAATTTAAGGATGTTTACTTTTTTGACAGGCATAGAAAGATAAATGCTGAACTGCTACTTTAGTACCTGTAATTTATTACATATTCGGTGCAAAAAATCAGGAAATGGCCAGAGGGGTGCTAAGAGGACACCATTGGCTGATAGCCCAACACAAAATGGGGGTATCCTCTAAACCCTCCTGGCCAAATAAACATACAATAAATTACAAAACAGCACACTCTAGGCAAAAACAATACATAAATAAATTAAAATAGGCTATAAAAAGATTGATAAAATATAAAGAAAGTTACAGATAAACGTTAAAAAATGGATTTACAGAATTTCATTCTGCAAACCACGCAAACGTTCAAATACCCCCCCCCCCAAAAAAAAAAAACTAACTTGAAGTGAATCATTAAAAAAAGAGCCTACAAAATTTTAAAATGTTGTTTAAAATTGGAATAATTACAAAATTTAAGAATTTTAATTTATGCAAGATGTGTTGCCATTAACAAAAATCTGCATGCAGCAAAAGTTAAAAGAGAAGAATGATAACCAAGGATAATAATAATGAAAAAGAAAAAAACAAATCACTGTAATGTAATGTATAATTTTTATGCATTCGACCAATAAATTTCATTTGACCACAGTTCAGCAGTGGCGGATCCAGAGTCTACTTGAATACTTACCTCGATCACCTCCATGCCTGGATAAACCTCACTCACCAGGAGTTGACTGTTCTATTATTTTTCGAGGGGTGTTCCCTTGAGAGAGAGAATAGATCCAGATGCTGCGAGTGGCAATCAAAGACATATGTTCCAAAGGGGCGGAACTTTTAGTTGAGTTTTTTATGCTACAGTACTATTGAATAAAGCTGTTAGTTTAAGGTTAAACTTCTATTTTACCAAAACTCATGTATGAACCAGAAATGGTGAAATCTCCAATTAATGTAATGATGTAATTTTTTTAAATTTTTCAGTCATATTTTGTGTCTGACTATGACCCCACCATAGAAGATTCGTATACAAAGCAATGCAGAATTGATAACACAGTTTCAAAGTTAGATAGTAAGTTGATTTTGTTCATTTGCTAATCTATTTAATGCAGTGTTGGACCATATGAAGCTGAAATTATGTATATAATGTAAGTACTGAATTATTAATAAAAAATGTCAAACCAACCCCAAGTAAAGATTGGTATTTAGAATACATTTGTTTTCTTAAAGATTCATGGTTTTAAAAATTGCTAATTTAACGTGAAGAAATTTATATGCAGTTTTATTGGAATTGTACTCTAGGCATAAAATATAAAAGTATAATTGATTTTAATTGTTACAAAAAATGTATATTATGTATATCATAACTGGTTTTTAAAAAAAATCATTACAAAGGTTGTTAAAATTTCATTTTCTGAAATTGCTAGAAACACTTCCACATTGCATTGAAAAAAAATAGTTTTTTTCAGCAGTTCCAGTAATTCGGATGCTATTTATATTTTTCTGTGTAATTTTAAACAAATTAAGTTGTTTCCATAGCAACAACCACAACCTATGCTTTCATTTCTTTCACATTTATTACAAACTGCATTTCCGTGAAACTGAGACTATGTGAGCATTTATAACCACAGTTTGAATCGGGTCCTGAATTAACTTTGCTGGTATTATCAGTCACTCATTCTTTCACAGATCCCAAAATGTTCCATAGAAAAATATGGAATTGTATGTTGAATAAGGTTAGGCTGCCAAAGCTGCTGTATCTTGTGTGGGTGGCCTGTACACAGATGCAGGAGGTTGCCTTCCCCCTCCTCCCCTCCCTCTTCCTTTCCATATACAATATACAGGTCTCCCTCCAATTAAATACCACTTTTGAGACCGAGGTTTCCATAGTCTTTAACAGATTTGGTCTCTAATTAGAGTTTAATAAAAGGATAAATTGGAGGTGGTCTTTAATTAGAGGTGGTCTTTAATCAGAGGGAGACCTATGTTTCATTTACTTATCCTTATTAGGAGTTAAATTCAAACAAGGAGGCTGGGTAGGTCACAGGTCAACCTAGGTTTGGTAAGGGTAATCCAGCCAACATACTGTAAGGCGCTGAATTCTGATTTTGTTTGGGGAAAAACATGTTTTGATGTTCTTTAATACCCTCATAATTATTGCTTGTACAGTATTGTTAACACATCTAGGCCAGCTTTATGTCCTGTAATAATGAAAATGGATATGTTGATGTTGTTGAGTTCTTAAATATAATCCTCTAGCCAGATGCTTCTATTGACTGCTCTATTTCCAGATGTTTTAGTATCAGCATCTACAAGCAAAGTTATTTTATATAACATTTATAGTAATTCATACTTTTGTCCACTTTATCCTTCTTAATAATTATACACCATTACACAATATTATTTAATTCATCACTGCACAAAAAGTAAAAGAAAACAAGACATAAAAAGCAGTGAAAAGGAATCGATGAACAGTAAAGTATAATTTTTTAAATAATTATTGGAATATTTATTTAATTAAACTAAAACATACAGTAATATTAAAAATAGAAAAACATAGGATATTATACAAAAAAAGAAATTTAAATTATTAATTAATGTATTTGTTTATATATCTTAACTACAATAGAAAAATATGTCATATATAATTTCAGATACCAAAACTAAGCAACAATAATGAATAGTACAATATGTTGAGTAGCATTGTAACTTTATATGCTTAGTTTTAATCCCAGAGTTTTAAGATTACATCTTCAGAGACACCAGCATTTTTTTCTCACAACTCCACTCCCAAAGCCTCATGAAGAGACTAAGTTTATAGCGCTTCAAATCCTGTTATTGGCGATCGTCATGTGCCAACTGTTTGATGTGAATGAAAATTTAAATAAATTCATAACCATATGTTCCTTTGAACATTCTAAAAATATAAATTTAATAATAATACTAATATTAACATACTTACATTAAGAATCCATAACCACAATCAGTATGAATTTAATCTGTAAAATACTGCTGAGAGCCTGTATTGTAATTTTTCAAGTACCTACTAATAGCGGTCATCTGTAGTTTGAATTTCAAATAATATTAATAAAAATGTTCAGTCACCCCAAACAAGGCCAAAAGCCGCTGAGGGTAAGGGGGTTAAGATAATTGAAAATAAAATTGTTGACACAAGCATAAGATTTAAAATTAGCAAGATGAAAGAAAACTGAAAAACGATTAATGAAGCTTTGTTACTTTTAAATAACAACTATATAATACTAATAGATGCTTACAGTACTTGTTAACAAACAGTATGAAACTACTGTATATATTTGATGCTACAATTATTCATATTTTACATTATGGGAATGAGGGATATTGTTGTGTATGTGTGAGGAGTAGATATTGTTTTTATTATTGAAACGGTTCTATCTAGAGATCAATACAAATAGGAAACTCATTGCCAGATATTGCAGTTAAGTGCGTGAGATTCCCTATCCAAGTGTCAAGCACTATGTTGTTCGCTGTTAGTTGAGAGTAATTCATATGAATCATTACAGATTATTACATAATGTTTCACCTTTTAATTTGAAACAGTTATAGATACAGTAAAATTAGAATATTCAGCATTTATGTCAAACTTTTAATGTATACAAAATTTCAATAACAAACAAGTTCTACGAAATGAGAATCGAAAAAATACACTTTTTGTAGTAAGAACCAGTAAAATTTTTGTGAGGCTGAGTGTTCTTATTCTTTTTCTGATTTCAGGTTCTTATTTTGTTTTTATTTTACACACTTTTCAAATATAGAAAATTATTACGATATATTATTATAGAGGGTATTACATAGTCGCACCTACTGCACATAAGGTACAAATAAGATTTGTTAGCTTTTCTCAACCTCAATTTGTTTGTATTTTGTTCTTATTTTTTAAGCAATTTCAGCCTCAATATTCTTATAAAATGTGTTTTTATGAATAAAAAAATTTATAATTTAGAAAATGTTAAGTATTTTACATTGTGCTCATATGACAGTTTTAATTTTGTCCAGACTATCAAATTTTATTTGGTCAAAACATGTGACATGTCTAAATATGGTCATGATGACATCACATCATGACCATATATAGGCACATTGTGACTATGTATGGGCTTAAGAAGTCAGTGGGCTACCAAAAAGTTTGTTGTGTCAGATCAAGGAGGTATAAAATTAAGTATGTCAAAGTGATTTGGTGTTTGTTTTAACAGCTGTAGTCATATGGTGTACCATTGAGACATGTAGCTCTGACATCAATCAGATTTTATTTCCTGGAATTCGGTACTCATACTGTACTGTATTTTAATATATTTGTTGTGCAGGCCTTAAGTACCAAATTTTGATTATATTTTCATATTACATTTCGGGTTTTAAAGCTTTCAGGGAAATTCATTGTAGTTGCAGTATGGTGTGATGTTTTAGATTGCAGTATCTATTTTCAATCTTGAATCAACAGGAAGTAGATAAATCTGACCTGGAAGTACTTCAACATCATACATCCTTATTCCAATGTTAGATTGTTTCCATGTTTTTAATTTTTTCAAAAACAATTATTGATAAACAAGTGCTGCTTTTGAGATCTGGTAATTTTTTTTATAGAAGGAACTCAGTTGTTTTTATTGTGTTTTATTTTTTTTTGTGTACGTGTATTGTGATGTCTCTGTTTCCCAGAAGGATTATAGATTTCTCCTTTGACCTAATTTAACTTAAAATTTGTCATTATCTGACCTGACTTTAAAAGTTGAACTAACATATCAGAGAGTCGTTGGCCTACATTCTAAGAAAAATGTGTTTCCGACGGGATTTAAAGGTGTGGGATTAAAGGTGTGAGCGGCTAGCCGGTTCAGTCCCCCCAGCCCCTCCCCCCTAAATTTTTCAAAATTGTAAAAATTGGAGGGAAAAAAAAATCATTCAAATTTTAAGCCTGAGAATGCCATTTCCGGTCATCTAGAGGTGACATAATCGTAAATGTTTTTTCCTCATCCCCAACCATAGTTGGGACTGAGGTTATAGACCCTCCATCTGTCCCTCCCCGGGCCGTTGTATTTAAAATTCCTGGATCAGCCACTACTGTAATCCACAGAGACCTATGTATTGCTAGTGGAACCAAGATATGTGTTAAGTTTGTTATGTTTATAACCAAAATCTGAAATAATTTGTAATATCATTCAAACATGCCTTGAAAATATTAATTTGTGTTATTCAGTATATAGTAATCTGTATTATTCAATAATTATGTGATGTTTGTTTTTTTGTAGTCTTGGATACTGCAGGCCAAGATGAATTTAGTGCAATGCGAGAACAATATATGAGAACAGGAGACGGATTTCTGTTGGTTTTTTCCTTATGTAATAAAAATAGGTTAGTACAATTACTGTATGACTACTCATGTTTAACTTAATAATAAACATAGTCTACTTCGTGAATACGTCAAATTAGATTGAAATAATGTTTGCTGATTTACTTATTTATTATAATTTTTTTTATAATGTATTATTACCTGATTTATAAGTGACTATGCAAAAATGGTTTAGCAAGTTTACATCATTTCATTACAAAACTTCAACTAAAGAGAAAACATATATTGTATGTTATTGATGCCAGTTAATTGGTGAAGAATTTGTAGTTTGTTTTGATCTGCAGTTGAATGCTTGTAACTTACTTAAATCATACAAGGTAATTAAATAAATTATTGATTTTACTATTTATTTGGCTCTAATTGGGTAGTTATAACTTTAAACTTAAAAATCGTTATTAGTCCTACAATCAAATCCTCTATTGTGTTTTTTTATCCAATCCTTTTTTTCTGGATTTCTACTTTTAGCTTTGATGAAATTTTCAAATTCCATCGTCAAATTCTCCGAGTGAAGGACCGAGAAGAGTTCCCCATGATTCTTGTTGGGAATAAGGCAGATCTCAAAGCACAAAGACAGGTTTGTTTCCTTATTTACATCAATAAGTCTTCCCATTGGAAAAATAACTTGCCTAATGATGCTTATGCCTAATTCGGTTCTGAGCCGACTTAAAATACTAACAGCGAACAGAATGGTCGTTTTGAGCTGCCTGCAGTTAAGGTGATTAAGCATGATTGGGCACCTAGTCTCATTTTGAGGCTTAGGGAGTGGAATTGTTTATGGTCATGAGAGAAAAATCACGTTACATTGACAGGAATTGAACCTAGCTCCCTGTGATTGTAAGGCAGGCATCTTATACCACCAAGCTGTTTATTGCAACTCCAAAAATATTGCTTGAAGCAATTTAAAAAATGGTAAACGGTTAATCTTTTGAAAGCAAATGAATTTAATGGAAGTATTTACTTTCAAAACCAAATTTTTGCCTCATTTAAGGTAACAGAGACAGATATAGAGAAACTAGCTAGAGATTTGAATATACAGTTTATTGAATGCAGTGCCAAGACAAGACAGAATGTAGACGAATCTTTTCATGAACTAGTGAGAATTATAAGGTAAAAAAAGAAATATACATTCCATGCTATCAATAATCTTCTTAATAAAATCATGCACTTAAAATCTTTTTTTTTCCCCAATAATCTTCTTAATAAAATCATGTACTTAAATCTTTTTTTTTTCTGAAACATTTCAGGAAGTTTAAACGAGATGAAAACCCGTCACAACCAGTAAAACCGCATAAGAGACCATTCCATTGTGTAATTTTGTGAGAGCTGGTTTGTCTTCTTAAGTAAGTATGCAATTCTTCATGGCATATCTTGTAAGTTCTAGCCAGGATCCTAAGTAACTGTCCCTAGGTAAAGAGTCTCCCCACCCCTGTTTAACTCAGACTAATATTATACACAAGAGTGTGGGCTTTAACCTAAAGAAACTCGATAGTAATGTTTACACATTGGAAAAACAGGTTAAAATAGCACTCTAAGTGAAGTTGAGGATCAGGAAATTTGGATTTTTTGCAATACCAAATGCTTGTAAGAGAAAATAACTCTGTTGTTTTTTGTGTTTTCCAGATTCAAGGCCAGCATGTTGCTACGGATACTGAAGCAAATTGTTTGATGTTCCGCCAAGTGCACCTCTTGCTTGTAGATACACTGCTTGCCACTGTAAAATTACTATGTGTATGTATTCCTGTCAAAACTCTGTCCAATCTTGGTGTCTGGTAACTTTTGCTTTTTACTTCACTATCAGCTGTTTTATTGTCTTTCATATTTTTTTTCCATTTGTAATATTTTCCTAAAGTTGGGCATAGGATTTTTCTATTAATATTGAAATAGAAGTTTGGTAATTCCTCACATAGTTTCAAATACATATTTGTGTGTCAAAGGTCAATTTTATTTCATTTCATTTATTTATTTAACCACAATTTACATGATAAAAATGGTTAAGGACAGTTAAATGAGAAAAGAATCTTTATAACCCGTATAGTCAAATCCACTTTAACAAAGAAACACAAAATGAACTAAATACAAGTTTACTAATAATTTTAAAAAGAAAGTATGTGATAAATGACCATAATAAACATGCACTAAAACAAACAATGCATATCTTTGTGGACAGAATTCATACTAGCACATTTATTCCTTACATGCTCTATGATTGGCTAGGTTATTTGTTTATATGCCTTTACCTTTGACACAGACTTGTGCAGTTGAAATTACAAGATGGATTATTAAAAGTCTTTCTTTAATGTAAAGAATTTAAGCTTGACGACTGATGCCAGTAGAATGGTTATCATAGGCGTTATAAGAAATTATTTTTACAGTCACAACTCATATTGTACATGTCAATACATTAAGAATTGTATAGTGTATACTTAGGTTAATTATAGTATATTTTGCTTTTGCAATAATTCAAACATTTCGCACCATATTTGTGTAATTTTAATTTATAATATAAATGATTGACCGATTGTATGTTATTTATAGAGAATGCAATCTGGTTGTTGATAGTTGAATATTTCTATTGATCTTAATAGATTTAACAAAATATGATTTTCTGTTTGCAAAAATTAGCCCTTTTAATTTTCAATATATTTATTTTTAAAACTAAAGCACTATAAACAATTAATATTAAAAGCTGTATTATTTTTCATTATCAACTATTGTTTCTACTAAATGTAATCGCACGTTATAATAATATTGTATAATTATAATTGATTTTTAGAGATATTTCTTTTTAACATACACTTTATCAGTCATCATCTTCATCGTTTATCACAATAATCATTATGTTCATTATTATTATAATTGTTATTTATAATCATATTTAACATCATTATTATTAGTATCACCATTTACAAGATATAAATGATAAACATAATGATGTGGCTGCAATTATTATTCAACAAAATGAGATGAAGATAATTATGTAACTAGTAATGATGAATATTATTTTTTTGCAATAGGTTCTTCGGTTTAATCTATCCAAAGCTTTCTATGCAAATGTGTGCATATCACTTGTATAAAGTTGCACAGTTTCACCAAAGAATTGATTTGTTATTCATAGCTATAACTTCTGGACTTCTTTGGCCTTATTTATTAATATTTTAAGTTTCATCTCATATTTTGTGCATGAAGAAGCAATAAATTTATATATTCTTTATTGAGCAATAAGGACATTATGAGGTGTACTGGATTGATGAGGTGCCCTAGCAGTGGCGGATCCACAGGAGTTCAGGGTGTTCGGACGAACTCCCTTCTGTGAAGAAACAAAATACTACTAAGTCCTGGCTTACAAAATGCTTGCTTACCTACCTAGACATAGGTTTTCAGATCGGACAAATTAGGCTTAGCCCAACTAGCCTTCAATTAAATAAAATTAAAACACTGTTTTTGGTTCAACGTCGTAATAATTTATGTAGTGCGTTCTTCAAGCCTATTGGTTCATCGATCCATGGAAGAAAGACTACGTATCCAACTACTCAATATTGTTGGAATATAATAATATATTGCCTAAGTGTTCGATTTCAAATCCTGGATCCGCCCCTGCCTAGGTGGAAGACATTGTACTATACTAGGTTTAGGATGTGTACACCCTAGATATTGCCCTAGAGCCAGGCAGTGCCTTAGGGGTTGTACTAGGGCTGAGCAGAGCCTTATGACTTTTACTAGAGCTAGGCAGTGCCTAGAGTTAGTTTTGGGCTGGGGTTCAACCCTAGAATTTGGAGACAGTAGTAAGGGGTAGTTGCTGCCACGATAAAAAGTATATATTTGATATGAAATAAGTATTTTGAATTTAATAACAAGGGTGAAAGGTTTCTTAAATGTTTTTGTGTTTATATCCAATACAAATATATTGGATTTATGTCTAACAATAGTAAATTGATATATGGGTTGTTATATTGCCTATGTTTTTTAAATAGTTATATACTTTCTATAATGTCCTCCCATTATGCACCTCAGTTTATATGCAAAGGTTTCTTATATGTTTTTGTGTTATATCCAATACAAATATAGTGGATTTATGTCTAACAATAGATATATGGGTTGTTATATTGCCTATGTTTTTTAATATTTATCTACTCTCTATAATGTCCTCCCACTATGCACCTCAATTTATATGCATAATATTTAACACATTTTGTAATGATAATTACCATTGCAGATTCACCAGGTGTGGGGGGAGGGGGGGTGGTGGATTAATATTTGGGTTGCTTACTTCCTATTTTTAAGTAATATGCAAATTAGATTTCTTTATCAATTAACAGATGCATAAATAATACCTTTCCAATATTCTTTTGCATAGACAATTAAATTTACTGGCAAAAGAAAGTAAAGAATCTTTGTAGTAAAGGATGTAAACTAATTAACCCTGTTTTACAGTCCCTTTAATTCATCTGGTAATGTTGATTTTTATAGTAAATTTTTTGTAATTTCTTTTGGCGAATTCACACTATTTCTCACTCATCATTAGTAATTAAAGATGATGATATATAATGCGCATTATACCTACTCAGTTGTTGATTCAGTAACACAATAATATATAAAATATATATTTATTGCACACACATAAAAAAAAATCCATCTCACTTCAGTTTTAAATCTAAATGTGTTTATGTCTACATCTTTAATTGATTGACCAAAATTATCATCCCATCTTGTTGCTAAAAGACACTTTTTATTGTTTGTATGTCCTAGACACCATTCTTGTTTTTTTTTTTTTTTTAATGTTTCTTCACTTAACAAATTATGGTATTGAAACTGGTGCTTCAGTTAATAATAATGTAGATTAATCAAATATTACCAAATCAATTTTGTTTAGATATATGTTTATATAGATAACCAATTTTGAAATTCTTTGGAGATATATGTTTATACTTGAGTAACTATTTGTTTCTTGTTTAAAGGCCTTAGTAACAACTGCCTCATAAGCATTGATAAGAATGTTTTCTAATATAACTTGCTGTAATATTAAAATGTCTGTAAAATCTATCTTCATAAAAATAAAGTTTATTGTAGTTTATTTTCAAATAAATTAACACATTTCTCCAAGTATATCTATATTTTAAAAAGACCATTTCTTTTCTTAAAGATTTGATCTGTATATTAAACATGACATATATTTTGAACCTGCTATAGATTTGTGTATAGTCACTAATAATGGGCAGGAAATTTTGTAAAGCAATACAGTAAGTGAAAATCGTGTCTCTGTGGTTCCCAAATGTCCCTAAACATATGCAGTGCCATTATATATATTTAATTTTTCAAGTTACAGTACAATTGGACAGGAATATGGTTGCTTTTCCTGCCATAAAAATAAAGTGAATTTATTAATCTGAACTAGATGTTCGTTGATATTCATAGGTTGATTTTAGATCGATTTTAGGTGTTATACAGCTGTGGAAAATTCTGTCTAGATAAAGTCACAAGAGTATAAAAACTGCAAGAGGTCCGACTGTCTCTTTTTTTGTATGCACGCAATGGAACTTGTACTACCATGTGTTAGGAGCACCATATTCGAATAGAGTTCGAAACATGCAAGCGTTCCAACAAAACTCCAAGAGTCAAACCTCTTTTATAGTTCTATACTGTTTGATAAAACATACAAGGTTGTAATATATTCATAGGTTTATAACCTAATGAACTGTGGTTTGTATACAAGTAAATTGCACTGACACTGTGTCAAGTCCAGTAATATAATTGCCTAGTGTATCCTTCCATTTGCACAATTTTCTTGGTTTATAAGTTTCTAATTTGGTTTCTATGGGCTTCCATCCAGCTTGACACTTGTGTTGGGTTGAATAGGTAGAAATGTGAGGCATTTTACTAATTCTCAATTGCAAAGAAAAATCTAACAATTGTGTTGTTTAAATAAGATATTGGTTTATATAAAATCAATTGGTTTAATTAATTATGTAGACTTTCACTATACAGTAAAAACAAAGCTGAAATTGATTTCACAAAATGAATAAAAATATGTAAAATATTCCTGAGGTTGAGTTTTTTTTTTCTCGCTCTCTGCTCACACCATCTTGGAATACAGTAGATACTGTAATTGACACTCATCCAATATGTCATACAATGTGTACTCTTAACTATCAACAACACCCGGCCAAGGTACCCTTTAATATTGGGTATACTCTCTATGACTTCGAATTAATACAAGATGTGATTGAAGATTGGTGCTGTATTTGGGTGATGAGTGGTGAGAAGACGAAAATGTCGTTAAACAGAAAACCAATGTAGGCTTGACTAATAATAATAATTTTATGAAGCTCCTAATGCAAAAAAAAACCTCAAAGCGTTTAGGCCTTTTTAAAATAGTCATTGTTCGGCGAGTCTTGTATTTCCAATGGAAGCATGTTCTAGAGGGTCGACCCGTACATCACCAAATGTTTTCCTATCTTTTTTAAGCACATTGAGACATTGGTATAATGAACTAAATTAAATCCCATCACATTAAGCCTGTGAGTATACCTATGTGTTATTATTTTTAACAAGTTCATTAATTGTATTCCTTCAACTTAGAATCAGGTGTACCAAAAGTTAATTATCATTAACAAGACAACAAACAAACAAATTGTTTACTTATATACTGTAGTTATAATTTTAATGAACATGATATAAGGTTGAATTCCAACCCTCCCAGAAATTCCATGACACTTTGTTTACCGCGGATGCCAAGTTGCTTTTACATCCCCAACGAATGAACTCTACCATATTCAAACAGGAACATAATGCGCATGAGCACATTCCTCACGATGATGTCAAACTGTCCCAGATAGCTCGTCATTAAAAACTTAATATTACGTTTACCATACCTTGTATTAATAACACAATTCATGCTTTATTTACTGGCTACTGAGTATTTTAAACATAGGGGATTTGGCAACATACGAATAAGACAATTTATACTATGCACTATATAAATATTGTACAAGCATTATTATTCACCATGTTAACAAAAAAAAACATTAGCAATTGGGACCTATGCATAAATGTATTTCAACATATGTGAACAGTACAATAAATTACTGTAAAAATTAATATATATGTTCCTTATTTTGACCACTTTTATGGATATGCAAATATCTGGTAATATCAATGGATATCTGAGTAATTACATTCTATGTAAATTCTGTGCAAAGTAAGTGTAAACTTTAACCTGGAATAAGATCAATATCAGTGCAAAAGTAAATAATGTTATGAAAGTAATTGAAATGTTTCCACCAGAAATCTTTTGAGGACAATATATTATGAATGATTAGTACACAAACATTAAAGTCAGGCAAGTATCACTTCCACATGGTTAACACCATCATTATTATTTATATTTTAGCTTGCTAGTTTATAGTTATACATAAGTGCAACAAATACTTAAATACATGTATAGTTATTTTTTTTTTAGCTCGTAAGGGTTCCTATGGTAAATAATTGATTTCACATTGGAATACCTAAATACTAAGATGATCTAATTTAAGAACAATCTATCAGATCATAATTATTCTATCAGATTAGGTCTTATCCCCTACTTAGAATCCCTGTCTTTCTTCTGAGACAAATTTATCTTATCCCCCAAGCTGAGAGCCATGCCCTGTGGAGACAAATATGCAACAAATATTTAGTGAAATCAACTACAGGTTAAAACAAAATCTGATATACAGATATTCACTACATTTCAGAGGTCCCAAGTTGGGAGAAGCAATTTCTGAGGGATCTGGTTTAATGATCATTCTGATATCTTTTGAATTTTATTGGGCATGGTAATATCCAGTTAACTTCAAAGAGAAAATTAATAATACAGTAGTAAAAACATGCAGACATCATAAACTTGTGGGAGATTGATTCTTTTCTGGGAGTCTTTTGCATGCTCATGGGAATTTGAATTGTGTCAATTTTGGGGATACTTTGAACGTTCCCTCCTCCCCAAGATTTATTTGGTGTGGCATAAATGTAAGTACTTACTTGACTCTTAGCACGGATTCTAATATGGCCTTGGACTGGGGCTTCAGCAGAAGCAGTTACAGGCTTCTCAATGCTTAGATTGGCTAGAGCATCTTCACCAAATATGGAACGGGCATAGAGGTTGGCTGCCATGAATCCACAATCGCCAGACAAAGCCTGAGATAACCAATCAGAATCAAGGACAGTCAATCATTTAACAAAATCAATTGGGATACATAATCTGAATCACATTTTTATACTTTGATGGCCCTGGAATCATTGACATTCAAGAAAGTATTACAAATCTAATTATAAAACCAGAAACTACATAAAGAACTTAACAATAAAGAGGTATATCTTAACGTACCTTCTCTGGTGTGAGACATCTCATATTAGTACACTTAAGTACATGCTTTAGGTATTCTGGTAAATCAGCAATGTTGGTATTCACAGTCACCTGTAATGCATCATTTGACAAACTTAACATCCATGTTACAGAGGTACATAAAAAATATGTTGTACAGTATCTTATATAAATAAGAAATTGTAGTAGCAACCTTATACATTTATGAAAGATTCATTCAAGTCCATAATATAATAATTTATGGTATACCTTGTTCTCCCACTCAAACTCAGCCCACATAGTTCGGAATTCAGCGTCAGTACAAGTAGCAGGGACAATGTAGTCCATAATATCGATGTGAATATCATTGAGTACAACCACATTGCGATCATTGGCAGCACCAGTTACATCATACACTAATAGATGGATAAATAAACATCAGTAACAGCAAAAATAATAGCAACAGCAAAACAACTACATCAATTAGAGTGGAGTGGAATAGCTTGGAGGTTAAGATGCTTTCCTTCAAAATCCCTGGGACAAAATTCCTGTCCAGACAGGATTTTTTCTCACAACCAAAAAACAACTCCACACACTAAGAATTCATTAGATCATCACGTGTATGTTTGTTTTTAGTAAGGAATTGCCAATTATCATTAAAAAAAAAAACAGTAATTCATATCAATATAATCAATCCTTGGTCCATATTGACTAAATGAATAAAATAAAATAAAACAAATAATGATGATGTTAGTGGTGATGTAAGTGCATACCTATGTTGCCAAAGATGATGCCATTCTCAGTGGATGCTACCTTAACGTTAGCCTTGATGTTGCAGAAGTCATGGGGGCCTAGCGTCATCGGCTGAGGCTTCTCTACCAGCTTCAGATCACCTGAGAATTAAACATTACATATCAAGCAACTGGCTAGCATATGATATACTTATACTTACAAATAACATTAGCAGTATAAAATTTACCCATTTCAATGTTTTGACTGAGACAAGACTACTTGTCAGTGAAATATACACAATAAATTCCTTAAATAATAAAAGAATCTTTTGACTACATGACAATTATTGGGTATTTGATTGGATGCAAACACTGCATCCATCTATTACTTAATGCCATTAAAAGCAAGTTAAGTTTGAGGTAAAGTATCCAATCTCCTTTTGTTACATGCATTCAAATAATATGACAGATATAAATTAGCGATAGCCTACAAACTAGACACAAATGTCGACACTACACCATTTAGTCTATAGGCTACATGTTAAAGTGAAAGCTCACTGAATTTCATGAACTAATACAATTAGATGATGAGGCACTGGTGACCTGAAAACTGAAATGACACCATGACAACATGTACACAGATGTTGATGTAAAGCAAACATACCTCCTAGAGGGGGACAACATCCACATCAGATGGAGATAGGTCAAAGGGGGAGAAATAAATTGAACTTTGACTTTAGAAAAGTTTTTAAAATTGTAAAAAAACATTTATCAGAAAAGACTACGAGTTATGAGAAAATATTATAGTACCATCCACAACAAATCAGACAGAAAAATCATACAATTTGTTAGGAATTAGATTAATAAAATCATAGAACCATCATCAAAGATTGAAGGAAACATTTTTACTGTAATACCAAAACATATGTTTACTGATGATATTGAGAGGTTGTGACAATTTTTCAACTTTAATTAACAAATATATAACATTTTTTTGATTATCAGTATCCATTTAACAAATTGGAGCAGCTGTACTTACCGAGTGTAGCCAGCTCCAAAGAGCAGTTCTGAAGAGTATCTGCAGTCTGGTTCACCACTAGTACATCCAAGACAATGTCATACTGGTTGATGTTGATGTAGGCCTCTGCGTACACCGGGTCAGAGAAGCCGGTCAATTGGGTGACTTTGCTCAGCTTGGAGGAGGATATGTCAGCAGCCTCTTTGCGAGTAGACACACCCATAGTAGCCAGTGTCAGACTCATGGTCAATTGGTCCTAAAAACCAGAAAGAAATAAATATTACTTTAAAATGTTGATTTCAATTATCAAAATATTGTAATACATTATAATATTTTTTTAACAGTTTGGACCACACCCCACCGAAACCTACAATTCCCTATACAAGGGTCACATGACTTGCCTGGGAGCTGCTATTTTCAGTGTTTGCTAGAAGCTGCATGAAGTTGATAGGGTCATCAGGCTGAATCTTGACACTCTTCCTGTCAAACAAGTTCTGAAATAAATCAATAACAACTATCAATCAATCACATAATCAATCAGCAGTTAATCAATCAGTCAAACATTTTATAAGATAGTCAACTTATAGTATTAACAATGGTAGGAGGTGGGTAAAGGTAGGATAATAAAATCTATACTAATTTGTTGGGGACAGATTATTGTTTTGTAAGATTGAATTGTAATTTATATACAGATAATAACCCAAGATGTTTTAAGCCAGTAGAACAGTAGACAAATTTATCTATATATTCAACCAAATAACATCAATCATTAATCAATCAGTGAACTCTTCAATCAGTTAGTCGACCATTCAGTTAAATTCACTAATACATGAATAGGTCACTCAGTCAATTGATAAAAAACTTCAATGAATTCTACCTTCTTGGAGGATGTATCTTCCTTCTGCTTAGCTAGCAACATAGCTTCGAGTGAAGCACGACATTGCAGCTGGAATATGTTGGACATGAGCGGATGGCGCTCTGACAGAACTTTCAAACACATTGAAATGCGGTCCACGTCATCATCGGTAATGTTCTACAAGTTATAATTAAAAAACATCAGTACAGTAATACATAATCATCATAACCTTAATAATCATTATCATCTTATCAGCAAATACACTATGTACTAAATTCCATAACAGCAGACAAAAAAAAGTATGTAATATAAGCAAAATATATCTTTACCTTCTTAGCAAGACCTGACTTGCCAAGATGGATGGTAGTCGCCATAATCAACATAGCTTCAGCAAGAAAGGCCTACAAAATAAAACATCAACAAGTTATTTTAACCGGATACAGAAAATATTATAAAATAATTTATAAACTGATTGAAGTTTTAGGAAAACAATGAATTCTTACATTTTGCTTCTTTTCGCTGGAGACCATGTCAACGTATCTGAAGGCAAGCTTGGAGAGAACTGTCGCCAAACATGCACCGACAAAGAACTCACCATCCATAAGGAATCCTCTTAAAGGTGGTCTAGAAGGAAGCAACACATCGCAAGTCAATTAATATATGTGATGCCTTTGGCAAATTTCCTCTAATGGAATATGAAAAAGGTTACCAAACTTCATATAAACATTACAATATTCTGCATAGATACAGCTTCGATTTATATCCTATTAAATACCTGTTGTCATCTGAGGTGCTGTGGGAAGCAGAGCTGAGGGCGCTCTGAGTGGCATAAGTTCCCATATCTGTCACAAGGCGTCGACCACTTGTAATCTGAACACTTTCCTCTGAAAAGTTGGAAGTCATAAAAAAACATATCAATAACCTATTCGATATTCATATTTTGGACATGTTTTATATTTTGATTTCTTATATTTATATTTGATAAATTTCAGTTGAGTTTCTTCACCTATCATTTGTACAAATGATGCTATTCACTGCCTGCATGAAGCAACAGACAAGGTGATAAGTTTTTCAGTGATTTATTAGAGTATTTAATAGTATTTTTAACGCAAAACCAGTACAAACCATCAGTAGATTCGCCAGCAGCTTTGCGCATCTCATCATCGACAATTGGAATTTCTCCCAACGAGTTACGGATCTCTGTCATAACACTCTGAATGTCTTCAACACTAGTACAATACTCTCCAAGAATCCACAGGGCAGCTCGGTGAATCCTAAATCAAGTAATAACGAATTAAACTGTCATAAAATATTGGTAATTTAATTTGGCTACTGCCTAAACTAAGGTAAAAATATTAAAGCCTAGGTTAAATGCAAGGCAGCTTAAGTTAAATATTATATATGAGATTCTTAATTTTATTTGAAAAAACATTCTTAAACTTAATGTGATATAAGTAGCTTACTTGACATTCCTAATGGTAGGAAAGACCTCAAGCAACTTTGAGATGATGAGTGACTTCAATTGTTCAAAGCGCTGGATAGCTTCACGAACAAACACAAGAACATCAGAAGCAGCAAGCTCATTGACATCACTCAAGAATTCCATCAACTACAAAGCAGATAAAACAACAAATGACTTACAAATACATCCACCTAAAATGATTAATTACACAGGAAACCTAAAATATTTAGAAGAATGATACTGAAATAATGCATCATGGGTAACCACCTGGCATTGTAATCATACAGACATTCATTCAATTACTTTAGATGTGATTACCTGTATTTATTATTAATATCAAAGATGTGTATATCTGGCATGGTATATTATATATTCAAACTTACTTCAAAAATGGCATAGTTAACATACAATTTCATTAATTTACAATTTCATTTATCAGGACATATATACAATTAAAATAGATTTACCCATGACAACTTATTGTTAGCACTTTAAGAAAAATGAGATCCTCATAACTATAAAGGCAGAGATGTCTTTTTCTCAAGTCTACCTGCAACTGATTTAGTAAGTTACTCAATGGTCTGCCAGCACGACTTTTATACGTTTTTGAATTACCTAGAGCAAGTGCCATGGCCGTAAACGCTATATGTGATTTGTACTTACCACTGGAATAACTTGAGCAGCAATGTCTGGGAACTTAATGCTGCAAGTATGCAAAGTGCGCACTAAAAGCTGAAAAAAGGAATACCAAGCAAGACTTGTCATCTTTTCTATCAATGCCATCATGATTATTGTTATTATCATCAATATCAATATTGTTTTTATCATCATCATCATCGTCATTGTTAGGTGTGTATTGTATCATTATTGACGTTGGCATCTTTAGTTCAGGTCACGACCTTCATCTTCAGCATCATGGCCATCACAGAGCATTTGGATTACAATAAAACGTCTATTTTACGAACGTCAATTTTAAGAATGGTCGATTTTACGAATGGTCTTTACCCCTAATAATGTCATCATCGACCAATAATTACCGTAGAAAAAGTCTGATTGCACACGTTTTACAAAGTCATAATGTATATTTTTCTTTATAATAAAAGAGTTTGTTGTATTTATTTATTAATAGTTCGATCTTGTCTTCCATTTCTGGTATATAATCACTATATTAATGTAATAAACCTAACCAAAACAGCGAACTACCAACGCAAGTGGCGTCGGATTGAGCACACATGTTTACAATGACGGACAAGAGTGTTGGGGTCAGCAACTTATTGACATCGTGAATGCTAGATGTGATCGCAAAATGCTTGTAAACACCACAATTCGGCAATCTAATAACTAGAAAGAACACGATAGGAAGGTTCATAAAACATACAGATGTTTGAATAAGAGTTAAAATAATATAGCGCGGTACGTAAAATGGACGTCTTGCTGTACTATCATCACGACATTTTGTCATCATCCTTTTTAATTTTTTATTGTCATTTTTATCATTGATATGATGTTTTCCCTTTTACAGAAGGAGATACTGATCATTATCTGGTAACATCTTAAAATACCAAAACTTGTATGTAAACTTACCTGTCTGTATTTGCCAGTATCTTCATGTTCTCCAGTGTTGTGGGTCTTTGTGACTTCCTTCTTGAGAACTAGTACCATCTACAAACACAAATCAAACAACGGAAAAATTTTACATAACATCTAACTATACGTCTATAAAAACTCATACACAAAGGAATGTGTAAACACACCTGGAAATACAGGTGAATGCTAACCAAATGTTGACCTTTGTCAATACACTTGTGTTACAAATAATAGTATTTAAACACTGAAAACATTGCAATGGAAACATATATTACTCGTACCTCCTCAACGTTTCTAGATGAGACAAGATCCAAGGCTAAATCCAGGGTCTTCTTCCTGACTTCCAAGTCAGAGGCTGACAATACTCGCATTATATCCATCACAAGTTCCTAGCAAAAGAATAAAAAATGAACTTGTAATAACTGTCGTTTAATTATCAATTGATGGAAACGCTCAACTACACAGATACATTTATTTAATTTATATTACTGATTTATATTGTTTATAGCGTTAATTACTAGAACAAGCATCCATTTAAAACAGTGGAAGAGCACCTAAAATTCAGTACTACTGACTCAAAATATCAGCTCCTACCTGGAGTATTTTCTCATGAGCTGGATCCTCCTTGAGGCTGATCAAACGATCAAGAACAATCAGTTTGACGTTGTTATCGCTTTCTTTGATGATCAACTCAATGTAACATGACGCTGCGGCCTAAGAAAAAATTTTAAAAACAAGCATAACACATAAAAAAATATTACTGTAATACCTTTTGCACAATCAAAATCTCAATAACAATAAAAGAATCTAAAAAAATCTATCATTAAATTTAAAATTTCAAAATATTCTGGTTTATGACACTACAATCTATGTTTTATCATACATTATTATCAGTGTTAAATAGGAATCAGAGAACCAGTTTTAGAAATTCAATATAATGCCTTTGGGAATAGCTAAAGTGGATAGTATCAAAGGTCTAGGATCATTCAGACACCCACACTTTAACAGTTCTGCTTATCTACAACTTTACACTGATTTGTGAAAAACAATGTAGAAAAAAACGATAAAAATTTGAATTGGATGACTATCAATATCCAGTAATCTACACTAGTTATTCTTCCTATACCCTAATTTAAAATTTCTTAACAACGTAGAATTCATACCTTAACGGCAGTGGGGGCGCTAGAGAGTGTGACAAGTGTACCAGCAGCTTCATATCGTACAGCAGCACTTGTTGACTGAAGCAAGTTGTAGATGCAACGGATAAAACGAGAACGTTCCGATGGATTTGCATGACACACCTGATATAAAACAACATTCACAACGTTTTTTTGCAGTTGCAGAGTTTGTATACTATATTATGTAGATTTTATGGATTAGTAATAGGAAAATTTAAAATAGCACAATGTAGCTCCACTCTCACCTTATATACAAGCTCCACGATGACCAGTTGAAGGATGTCATTGAAACTGTTAATCTGATCAATACAAGTGCTGAGGTAATCAAGAGCACGCTCCTAAAATAAACAAAAACAACCATTTAATCATAATATCATTAAATCATATATACACATGTGGTAAAGTTGCTAATAATACTGTACCAAGAAGCCATCAGCAAATGTAGAGGCAAATATTATGTAAAATGATATTCATTTTGATCCATCCTGATGTATATTTATTCATTACTTACAACATGTAGGGTTTAGTGGGGGAGAGGTGATAAATTTGCAATTGGCAATCTCTGGGGTCTAAAATTATATTAACTTTGAATACAAGGTATCAAAATCTTAGATGAGCTATGGTCTTTTTAAATTCTGTATTAGTTGAATGGGTTATTGTGTGATAAATAATGAATGGTGTACCTGATCGACATGAATAAGCATCATGAAGGCGTTGCGTTTACAGGAAGCATCCTTCTCCTGCTCCAGGAAGTTGTGGATAAGTTCAGGAGCATTGGGAATCAAGAAGTCAAAGTTCCTAAAATATAAAAAAATAATTATGTAGCTAGTAACCACTGCCTGACAAGAATCTAATATATGCTATTTATTGTGCAGCATGTTTATAACACGCATCAAATTGAGTACAGTACTTCTAAAGATCTACATAGCAGCAGCTCATTTATTTTTTAATTGAATTTTTGATATTTAAGCTGCAATAATTTTTATTGTAATTATTTTTAACTGTGATTTTCTTGAATGTCTTACACTGCAGTTTTATAAACTATTTTTGTACTATATTTTGTATACTAAACTAAGAATTATACTGAGCTAATGCTAATTTATTTAACCTACAATTTTTTCTCAATTATTTTCTGTATATATTTGTACTTAGTTAAGAAAATTGATATAATGATATTTAAACTAAAATTTTTAGAATCTTACTGTTGATATTTTTTTACTGTTTTTTTGTGTATCCGAGGTAACCAAATTTCAATTTTACTACTTGTACTATTGACAATAAAATTACTTCGAACTTTGAACTCAGTCGGCTAATCTGGTTGTAGCCACTGTGCGTACGCTAAACCATGAGGATCTCTAGGTCACCGGTTACATTTATGGCCCATGTGCATGTTAAAGAACGCAGTACACTCTTCGGAAAAGAGTAGGGGATTGTCTCAAGGTGTATTGCCACTGGAAACAAGTCTTCAGACTTAGTGGGCTATCCTTGGTGTGATTAACACTGAAATACTCCTATCCTATTCTAGTCCACACAACTACCAAGTTTTATTTTATGTAATACCAAACTTATTACATTTATATTTAAATTAAAAAGTTTGAATTTTTTCAATCTGTGTTTGTTGTACTTCTATTTTTGTTTTCATTAGTTGTTACTTGTATTATTTGATTTATATATATATATATATATAAAAATGTACCCTAGCTGCACTGATGAGGTCTGGAAGGCCGAAACGGATCCGTCTGCAGATATTGGGATTCCTTCCAGTGGATGCTTAGTTTATTTTGTCATTCTGATCAGATTTTCTCTACTGTTCCGTTTTAATTTTAATTTTAAATTGTTTTGCATTATATGGCCGTTTGCTGTTTTATGGGTTTTTCCCATTTGCCTTTCAAACTTACATATTATTTAAGAATCTCTATTGAGATCCAGCACCGCCATTGATGCACGGTAGAGATTGCATCTTTAGATCTCATTTCTCGTTCACAAAATTACGGACTAGTGCTGTCTCGTAAGAATTTTGTAGGACGCGTTAAGAATGACAAATATTCTCTGTATCTACTGGAACCGAGCAGCATAGCTTGTATTCCACTATTTGCATTCACACCTGGGCTGTGTATATATATTGCCTTGGTTTGGCTCTGTAATCATTAGTGGTCGTGGGACTAGTTTGGGCCCTGCCTAAGCTGGTTGAACGTTTCGTTTGGGTCTGTACCCTAGCTGCACTGATGAGGCCTGGAAGGCCGAAAAGGATCCGTCTGCAGATATTGGGATTCCTTCCAGTGGATGCTTAGTTTATTTTGTCATTCTGATCGGATTTTCCCTACTGTTCCGTTTTTATTTTAATTTTAAATTGTTTTGCATTATATGGTTGTTTGCTGTTTTATGGGTTTTTCTCATTTGCCTTTCAAACCATATATATATATATATATATATATTATATATATATATATATATACTTCTGTTTTTTTCTGAACCACTTTTGAATTTGAAGTTCTGTATAAAGAAAGAATAAGTCAATAAAATAAAATAAATTGTGGCAAAATATCTACACTCACAACACAATTTAAATTTGCATATACAATTACAGGAAAATTAAAAACTTAGGTACGGCATTTAAATCTTACTTGTAAATTGTGAAGATAGCAAGGACAGCATTACGACGGACGTAACTATGGCGATGTTCAAGACATTCAGTGATAGCAGGCATCAGTGGTTCGAGGAGTTCAGGTTCTTTGAGTTTGCAGAGGAATCGCAGAGTTGAGCCACGGATGAACTCATTAGGATGCTGCAAGTCCTACAAACAGCAAAAAACACAATCAATTAATGTGTTGCAGTCATTGACAATGAAATTCTAAAAGCTGAGTGCACACTGTCAGGTTGGATTGAACTGGGTATGTTTGTTAGAATTAAACATCAAGAAAAATTTATATTCCAGTGGTTTTTGTAACTGTATCAAAACCTATGCTTATTTATTGGCTATAAAATAAAAAAAAGAATTTTTGATTTTGGTTACTGGTTTTCCTTTTTTATTGTTTGCTTTCTATGTATTTTAACTTCAAAATGATATTCATTTTGTATCTCTTTTTCTATTACAAAATAAAAACAAAATTTAAATTATTCCATCATTGACATTTTGTTTTTACTGTTGGAATCAGGCCTAGAAAAAAAATGTTTGTGCCTCCTACCATAAAAAAATTATCTTGATCAAATGCCTCTAGGACAAAATGTTACCTTTACACTATTATAGCAAAACAGTAGCACATTCAGTGGTTTGGAGCAAGCATACTGTACATATTACATTTATGCATTAAATTGTGATGTGAAACAAAAAAAAAAAAATTTTTCTAAAATGCCTCCAGGGTAAAGGTCAATGCCTCCAACCACCGATCGTGCACTTTTTCCAGCTCTGGTTGTAATTGTGACTCACCCTGCGGTAGGCATCACACACCAATATCATCTCATTAAGAAGTTTTCCATCTGGCCGGGTCTTCGGCACAATTTCCCAGAAGATTAAAAGTAACTTTTTCATGGTATGGTCTTGCATGGGCAGCAGAAAGCGAATAACATACATGAGAAGTCCTGGCATTTTTTCTCCATTCAACATCATATAGATCAGCTGTTTCAAAGCCTTAATTTTTGTCTTGGTGTCTCCTTTCTCTGCAGTGGAATAAATAATGCATATACCAATAACAACAAATAAGTCGTCAATATAAATTTTTCCGTATTTATTTCTATATATCTATTAAAAAATTTTGGTTAAAATCACAAATAAGCTATTAACTTTAATATTTTTCAAAGATTCAGTTGGATAGCGTATATATGGTTTTTACTGACTATTCATTTACATACCATAATTATAACACTGTGAAATTTGAAACAACTTTAAATAATAAGTCTAGTTTTACCTGTTACTTATTACAATGCTTATATTTTATACTGATAATAAACCTCTATAAAAAAAACAAGATAACATACCAATATCATTTTTAAATTGCATTTCATTTGGTGGTTCAGAATCACTTGGCATCTGAATCAGAGTGTAGCATGCAAGTTCCGATGCAGTAGACATCCTGATATTTTTTTTTTGTTCTGTTCAATCTGAAGATGAAGAAATGAAGAATAACTATTAATCAAAGTTCTTATAACAACAAGATAGTGTTCTCTGTGACTTCTGCCTGCAAATTCTGTAATAAGGCAGTGTAGGACGCCCTCTCTCAATTACAATTACTTTCTATTGTTATCTGCGTGAATTGGACGCTTCTATTTTTTACACGCAAACCGCGGAGAACGCTATCTTGTTACTATATAAGATCTTTGCTATTAATCAAAACCTATGAATTTTGAAAATAAGGTTCAATTACTCTGCAAATGAATATATAATGTGTAAAAAATAAACATTTTGTTATTTATTTCGACCATAATAAAATATATATAATTGTCAAGATACTTATATTTTACTTCCTTATTCATTTGCAAAAAGTATTATGTATTATAACTAATTAACTTAATGTAAGTAATTACACATTAATCCACCCATTAACAAATGTTATATTTATTATTTACAAATTTTTTAAATATTAATCAACATCTGAATACATAATACATTCACTCTACTCAATTTATGTTCATGCTTATAATTTATTTTTATAGTAAATAGTTTTATGATGCCAAATAAATGAAATAAAAAAGACAAGCCCTAAAATTATAATATTTAGATCTGGGGTGGGCATAAAAATCGGTTGGAGGGCCACAGTGAATTTTTTATTGAACACAGCGGGCCAGACCCAAACTTTGATGTTTCTTGTGTACTTCCAAAAACCTTCATGCTCAGCTTTCATACAACTTTATTCTCAGCTTTTTATGGATGATTAGCCAAAGGAGTACTGTACATTGAAATCCATCTTTAAGGCTTTTATTTGGCAAACTAACGAAATAAACCTCACAAGACAAAGTATGTAGGCAAATTATATACGACTTATTTTATAACACTTTTCAAATTACAAGATTCCAGTGAAAGTGGTTTTTCTTTTTATGAAATAAAAATAATCATCCAATGACAACTTCTTCTCATTTTCATTTCTATGCATGTACATAGGCCTACTAACAAGTTAAATATAATTTTTCCCAACAAGAGTAATACTATACAGATATTATTACTTACACTATTAAATAGCGTAGGCCTATTAATTGTCCATTGATAAGTTGACACTTAAAAGAAAAGTCAAATAGGCCCTGCAGGTACTTTAGAAAGTCACATTATTATGCTGTTAATACTGGCCTACAATGTATTTATATGAAAAATACACAAGCTAAAAAAAAATTCAGACCGCCGCTCTACTGTACCCATGCACAGTTTGCAAATCGTCCACGCATTTTAAGCCTGTGCAACAATCTCCTTGCACAGTTTGCAAACTGTGCAAAATCTTGCACAGTTTTAAAATTGTGCAAAGAAATCCTTGCACAGTCTATTGCAAATTTTGCAAGTAATAGCTTGCGCATTTTGCAAGTCGTGCAAACACCTCAATGCACAACACCTATACCAAAAATAAATCAGAATTCTGGAAGTGTTGCCGTTTGGTTTATTGACATTTTAACTTATTGCCATTTTCACCTATTATTGCCGTTTTGGTCCATTGCCGTTCTGGTAAAAAAGTGTTGGCAGTTTTGGTTTATTGTCGTTTTGTTGACTTATATCCGTTTTTACTAGAAGAAAACAAAACTAAAAGCACCCACCTCGAGAAGGAGCTCATTCAAAGGTACAGCAAAAAATAAGGAAAAAAAGAATCCAGGACCCAGGCTAGGGCTTCTACTTCTAGTCCTACCTACTAGGCTAGCGGCTAGGTTAGAGGGTTTACTCGAGGTTTTACGGTATGACAGATATATATAATTATAACAAACGTAATGAGAAGCCTTGCCTAGATTAGGCTAGCCGGGCACATGGGGGCTAGCCGAGGGCCTGGCTAGGCAGGCAGGCCTAGCGTTCCTACTAAGATAGCCTCGTGGCTAGAAGGAGGCCTCGGCCTGGGCTAGGCCTGGGTCTGGGCTAGCCCTCCTCTAGGCTTAGGGTAGGTAGGCCTAGCCTAGGCCCCTAGGCTAGTCTCTCTTCTCTAGTATTGGTACTTAAACTTCTTAAATTTTTATTCATTCACGTAAAAAATTAGGTAAGGTATATTTCAACAAAATAACATGACAAAAATAACATAACAAGGAACTTACAATCACAAATAATGCTCGCGTTTCGCACACCAGCTAGGATTTACACTAAACATTCAACAACCGGTCCCTATCAGCCGTATGTGACACACACGCAGAGAGAGAGAGAGACGACATCATCGAGTTCCACGTCGGCCAAAATTCCAGGTGGCGCTTTGTTCACCTCTGACACCACAAAGCTTAACAAAAGTAATTTCAAGATTAATATTTCTGTTATATTTCTTATTTATAAATATTAAGATTTACTACTTTTATAAATTATCTATGAGAATCGATAGTTGTTAAATTTAATACTAGATACTAAAATCAGTTTAGTCTTATTTAGTACCAATGGATGGATGTCCTGTGAAAAAGAAAATGGATTCTGCCTTATGATTGGTCAATCCATTCTTTGAAAGGAAATTTAAAATAGGAGCTCTCATGTTGGCAGGATTTTCAAGTGGTAAGGTTATGTGTTGTTGTTTGTTGACTATTTTTGAAATATATAAGTAATAGATATTCAATTGAATTGGCTATTTATAACTATAATATGTATTTACATTATAGTTCTGTATAGTTTTGGTAGTTGTTCATTGTATTGCTTGAAAGTTGGGAGTGTAAGTGCCTCTTCTTATCTTGTTGGCCTAGCCTACCTATCCTACGCCTAAGGATAGGCCTAGCGTGGGCTAGGACCCTAGACTAGGCGGATGCTGCAGTGTTGGTTTATCTGGCGATGGTTAAAACCTGTCCTGACATGAATGGACGAACTAGAGCTGCAGGCCTAGATTAGCCTGGGCGCGGCTAGGCCGATCTTGCGCCTAGCTTATTATGCCTACTACCTACCAAATATTTTTTTAGCTAAAACTAAGACTGACCATTAGTCATTACCACCAGTCACCAGAATTGGTTGGATTGATTATTCAGCATCAGCAGCATTTTTAAAAAAAGGAAGTGAATATATATAGCCTACGTCGCCGTAAACAATATATTTACGTTAAATAATAACGCATGCGCAGTCATACTTTAATAAACTTGCATTTTCAGCACTTGACATTAGCGTGGCCTCCCAAGCCGCGGTGATTCCCCCAAGTTCACCACCATGGCACTAATTAATTTATAATTTTGGTTTTTTTTAAACATAATTTAATTTTCTACAACAGCATAGTATGTAGTTTAATCACTAAATAATATTAAACCATTGTGTTAACTTTTCAAATAAAAGGGATATTATGAGCTGGAAATGTTATGTTCATTTTACTCAATCATGTTGAATGAACACATTTGTCCTAAATACAAGGCCTAGGCCTACTCCAGGTTTCCTTGCTAAAACTCAATTACCACAAAATCAAGACGATATTCTTTTAGGCCTACCTGTATTGTTATACGATAGTCAATCATCACAAATTAAATAACATCTTAATGTTTTCATTCAAACACATTTACCCACGTCGTCACTAACAAAAACAACAACGTTATAGTCTTTGGTCAGGTGAAGCATCGAGCCCCGATCAATTGCGTAGTACATTACAGGAATGTACTTTGTGTATAATTGTTCAAAGGCTTTTAAAAGAGTAGAAACCATTTGTTTTTACAAGAAAAATTGCTGTGTCAAGTTAATGTATTTTAACATGACTATAATAAACACGTCCATGTTTAAAGATTTGATTTTCGTGCACCGTGGATTCATGGTACAGTACATTCATTTAACTTGCCAAAAAAGGGGCCTCAGCAAAAGGCCGATGCTAATTTGGAGTCTAAAAGTTGAACTCCGCGTTAATGTACATTTAACGAGAATGGATAAATTTACATGACCGATAATGAAAGTTTATTAAAGTATGACTGCGCATGCGTTGTTTCGTTTACGTAAATAAATCGTTTACTGATTTGTTTACGGCGACGTAAATACTGTACAGTATATCCACTTCCTTTAAAAAAACATTACAGACATTAGACATTAATAAAGTTACAAAATTTATCGATATACAGTATAGTATAGCCTATGCTAGATTTAAGGTCAAGTTAAAAATCATTGCTAAAAATTTACACATTCTATTTTTGTTCCACACACCAATGACCAGCAGTGTCGCACTTAAAGAAAGGTGTAAAAAATAATAATAGTAGACTTTTGCTTTCTTACATACACCAGATAATTTTTAAGTGAACCACTAAATAACTATTTTCCCTCTTCAGTTTTCACAACGCAAATATGGATTTGCCAGACTGCAAAGGTACAGGAAGTGGATTTACCCTGTACTTGGAAACACAAAAGAAGATAGCTGGGTTTTTGAAGACATTTGAGGAGGATCACATAACATGGCTAGAAGAAATACTTCTAGAGGCCAGAAAAACATTTTCAAGGTGCAGTGGATCAAATTTTCATTATTAATTGTTCCTTAAATAGGTAATGATATATATATATATACAGTATATATATATTCATCTGTATATATATTTTAACCAGTATTTTTAGGCTGCCGACCACCACTATTTTTGCAATTGATAGTGGGAATAAAAACGTAAGCTAACAAACAAAATACTTTCGTTTAATACACAAATACTAGTAGGGAGTTGTTGATTTTAACTCACTGGCTAGACAATGGACATGCTTTCTACATTAGATAAGACAAAAGATATCAATTAACATCTCCATGGTAAGGTTAATTTGAAACCCAACTGCTAGGCATAGGCTTAGTATTGTTGCTCTTTATTGAGCAACAAATGATCGGATTTATTTACAATATACTGTAAATAAAATAATAATAATAATAATAATAATAATAATAATAATAATGATAAATCAATTAAATAAACAATTGTGATCAAAGCCTAGGCCTACTGTACACAGGGCATAAAAGAATGCACACAACGTTATTCATCTGTATTTGTAAGCAACAACATGTCTCATTTTCATTGTCTTGTTTCTTCCAGAATTCTTCTCATACCAATTTAATGTGAGACTAAATATAATGTAGTTTCATATAGTTATTATAAAATAATTGACTGGAACTAATAGGATAAACAATGATAATTATTATTAACATTAATTAATAATTCATTGAAAAATGTACAGGTTCTCTTTTTATGGTCAAAAATTACCCATGTTCAATTATCTCAATGAAAATTAAAATAACTTATGCACATATGATAGACCAACCTATAACAAAATTTTCCAGTTTAATGCCTTTTAAATTTACTTATATTTCTTTTAAACTCTTGTAGGAGAAGTTTAACGCTTTTGCCAAAAACACCAACAACAAAAAAGAGGCATCGTCGAATTCGGCCAAATCCAGAAGATACAGATGATAATAGTGGAAGTCCTCCGGCAAAGAGAAGGTAAGATTTAAATAGAAAATACAGTAAACAATTGCAAGTTAACCTGCTTGCTACTTAAATCAATATACTTGGTATGTTTCATTTTTTTCCAGAGTACAAAGAAAATCCAAGTCTCTAGATGGAACAGTTGAAACTGAACCAATTCAATCTAGTGCACCTCTGCATTCTACACGTAGCACTCGGTCTTCCAATCGAGGAGGGACACAAGAAGGAGTTAGACGCACAACACGAAACAAACAAAAGCCGCTTAAGTCAGTTACTATTATGGAAACAAGTGAAGAAAGCTCATCGGAAAGAGAATCGGGATCCTCTTGCAACACTGAGCATAGTGAGAAGGAAAACCGGGTCAAAAAATTAATAAACCAACATGAAAAGATGATTGCTGAGAGCTCTGATGATGATGTCCAATCACCAAAGCGAATGTCTAAATTCAGATCGAAAAAACTTGATGACATTTCAGAGAATGTGTCACCAGCGGAAAAACAAAGCCAGGAATGTGTTGAAGATAAACCGAATGTGCTTCCAGCAGATAAGCAAATCCAGGAATGTGTTGAGGTAAAACCAGTCCCCATGGCAGAGAAACCCATATCAGAAGGACCAGTTGTTAATGTGAAAGAGCCTAGTCCTGTTCTCGCTGAAGAATCTGTTGTAGAATCGGTCATAACAACAACAGACGATGAACAAATTGACTCTCAGACAGTTGAGGATACCAAACTCAACTCCTCCAATGAGAATAACAAAGAACTAACAAACTCTAAAGGATCATCCAGTTCAGAGTGTGTGTTTGAAGAGGATGTAGTAGTTGAGGAAAGTATAGAAGAGGACAGTTTAAATGAAGGCAGCAATGCAGCATCAATACCAACACAATCATCTTTTATGCTGAACAATGTAAGAATGTCGATCTCAATGAGCAAGTCGAAGACCAAATCGTCTATGTCAAAGCGCCGGTTATCTCGCGATGCAAATGTAAGGAACTCTGTGAGACAGTCTGTAAGGTGTAGTAAACGATTGTCCATAATTTCACAAAAATATAAAATAGAAAGCTGCAAAGAAAAATCGCAAGAAAATGATTGCATCATTGCTGAAGGAAGGATGTCGATTTCAATGAGCAAGTCGAAGACCAGATCTTCTATGTCATCTCGCCGGTTATCCTGTGATGCAAATGTGAGAAAATCTGTGAGACAATCTATAAGGGCTAGTAAACGGTTGTCCATGATTTCACAAAAGAATATAATGGAAAGCTGTGGAAAGAAATCTCAAGAAGGAAGTGATAGCAGTAGTCCTGAAGAAAAGATTGCACCATTCGCAGAAAGCATACCAGTTGAGATGCCAGTGGTAGCAGAATGCTCACCAGCTCCGATAGTAGTAGTGGCAAAATGCTCACCAGTTCATCAGAATGCCAATGAAAACTCAATGGAAAGGGCAAAATCTAACTGTTCAAGTGAAAGGTATGATATTTCTTACTTGAACTTAGTATCAGTAATCTTAGTATTTTCATATTTTCCAAGAGTGATATGTCCGGCTTGTCAATAGAAGCCCTAATTTACAATACAAAACACAAAAAATGACCTTGTAAGATCTTAAGCATTGTTTAAATAATTGTAATATTAATAAGTATTTTGTTAAAATATAGCTTGTATTAGTAATATAGAAACCCACTACTCCAATAGTAACACATACTCTAATAGTAACCCACCATGGGTTACTAAATTACTAAATTAGAGTATAGGTTACACCCTGAAAGGCAATCAAGGAATAGTAACCCAGGGTTATTATTATAATTTTTACAGTATACAGAATATTTTGTATACAACTGCCAGCTGATATTACAATATAACAATTGAAAATGTAAAACATATTTTTCTTGTTTAATAAACAGTTGTGTAGAATTAGAATCAGTGGATGATGCAGAAAATGAGCCTCGGAGACAGACAAGAAGCCGTAATAAACAGATGAAGCCATCCCAGCAGGCACCTCAACCTAACACTGATGACACAGCACCTAAAACTAGCAACAAACGAAAGCAGACTCATGATTCTGATGAGTCGAAGGAATCCAGTCCTGACAAGAAGCCCACTAGGTCAGAGATATTATCCTCCCTTTAATATATGTTACACATGTTATGTAAGAAACATGACTATCCACATTGGGTTCATTCATTCAACTGATTTATTTCAATACGCTAAACACAAAACAACTGATTGGGCAATCAACATATGAATATGGAAAATTAACTTAAAGAGCAACACCATGTGTATCTGACAAGCTATGTTTTATAAAGTCTCTCATTTAACAATGGACATTTCCATTGTGTTAAAAGATAACCAAACATGTGCATTTGTGGATATTCTTAGCCTTGTTCTGATTGGTTAGCTGTTAAGTTTGATTGACACTTTGGAATGTTCCATTAACACTCCCAATTGTTATTATTTTATTGTTATTTTTGCATTTGTTTTTGTTATTGTTACTAATTACTTATTATTACTACAATTTTAAGCATGATGAACATCATTTTTTTTGTGTTAAATTCGCTTCATTTTCTCTGACATTTTAGAACACGAACTAAAACAAGGAAGTACACAAAATCTAATACACAGGATACGGATAGTGAAATGGCTACTCCAGGAAAAGAGCAACAAACTAATAGAAGTGTTAACACTGCGGAGAAAATTAAAAAGGGAGTCAAGAGGTCATCAGTGAGTGAAAAGGAGGTAGAAAATTTCAATACCATTATTTTATGTCAGTGGGCATTCAACTACCATTTTTCCTTTCAGTTAAAAAGTGCTTTTACAGGATTCTCATTTTGATAGCTAGTTAATTCACTAGAGAGGACCATCATCACACTAAAAACATGCATCCTAACTTAGCTAGTTGAAAAAATACTCTAGAAAAGTACTACCAAAATAAATTGACAAAGCCTTAGTTTGTTAATTCACTATATCTGAAGAATGACAAAAAAGTGAATTAATAATCCTAACTAGCTAGTTAACTATACCCTATCTAGTGAAAGACCAGGACATTGAATTGACATTCCTGTATACTAACTTTGAGGCAAACATAATCTTAATAATATTCTCAATAAATTTCGGTTTCAAATTGCACATGAAAAGGAGAAAATTGTTAATTATTTATTAACTTTATCATTTAATATCATGTATTTATTCATCAACATGGTTGGTTTGGTTCACATGAAATTTAGATTCAAGGTGCTTGGTATATTGGATAGCCAATAGTAGTATTCATACATGATTGTGTGAATGCTAGAACTGCACTATGTCTTAGATAGGACCACAGCTTAAATACTGATGAAGTAAAAGAATAGAAAGAAATATAATTAATTTTACTATTGCAGAAGAGATTTTCAAAAGGAAAGAAGATACGTCTTTCAGATCCTGGCAAGGTGGAGGTTGTTGAACTGAGCTCCGATGCTGTAGTCAATCAGGATCAATCTGAGCAGTTTGATGACAGCTTAGAACCTTCATCTGCAGGTGAGGAGAGATTATTTATTTGAACATACATTTACTTCACTGTGTGCATTTAAAAAAAAAAACATTTTATATAGTTTTGAAAAAATATATATTTATATAATATTCATTATATTTTCCTGGTTGTTTCTTTGTTTTTTCACATGCCTATATTAAAACAAATAATGATGCATGGAATAAATAATATCGTTATTTTAATTTGCAGAGGAAATGAAGGCGGATGAGAAAAGTATCAAAGAGCCTAAACGCAAGTTACGACGTACAACCCAAGACAGTGATCCAGGGGCAACAGAGACTGTGTCCTTGGCTGCTGCTGAAAGCTCACCAAATGAGGATGACATAAGGCAAGTTGTAATGATGGTTTATTAAATGATGGCGGCATAACAGCATTGCTGACTGTAAGGGGCCCTACAAGTTAATGATATCCTACTAAATAATAATGCCATGTAATCTTGTTCAGAGGTAGAATTTTGACAGTTAACAAAACAATAATACTGTAGTGTTAATTCTTCTTTGGCTTACAGATCTAAAGAATCTTGCGATGAGGATGTTGTTGATAAGACACCTTCTCCCGTTTGTCCTGCTAACAAGGTCAGTCTGCTACCGTGTTATTTAAATATTACCGATCATGTCATCTTGAATGTTAGTTATGCCTGTGACTTTTTCAATAAATTCTAGTATTTGGTTCTGGTATTTAATCTAATATACCTGTAGTATCTCAAAATTGTATTTCTTTAGATTGTAAGACCACATCCACAATCTTTCCTGAACAAGAAAAAAGATGATGGTGTACTGCCAACAAATGCTAATGGTATTATTACTTCATTCATCAAAAGAAATACTCCCAAGAAGAAAACATTGAAGGTAAGGGATATTATGTAAATACATATTATAAATATCATAGGAGTGATGTTTTGCCCTATCTGACATGTTATCTTACCGAATACTCAGTACATTCCCAAATATTTGCGGAAAAAATTAGTATTTGGGAACATACTGAGTATTTGGTACAATAACATGTCAGGTAGGGCAAAACATTGCTCTTATGATATTTTCCTGACACAAACTCGCATCGAAATTACATAAATGTATGCAATAATGTAGGCAATAAAGCACTATAAAATCTATTCCAATGCACTAATCAGTTGTGAATTCATCTCTCCTTAAATATACAATATAACTTTATTTATCAATGTACGAATCAAAAAGAGAAAACACAAATACAAGCACAAAATTGAACGGAAAAATACATCAGCTTTAAGTAGTAAACAGAAATTCACACAACACAAAGAAACACACAAAAAAGATTGTGAAAAACATAGTTGAAATTGATGCATGATCTGATGTATGCATACTGTAAGCTTTATCATTAGAATATTTACTTTGTGTAAGCAGGAACGTCAAGAAGAGATAAAAGCACAAATTAGACAAAAGCAGCGAAAGGAAGAAGAGATTAGGAAGAAATTACAACAGGACAAGAAGAATAAGATGGAAGAACAGAAAAGGTTTGTGGTTAACCTCTTCATTAAGACATTTGGTTGCCATTGATATGATGTTAACATTTGGATGATGAGAGTGAATTACCACCACATTGCAAGGTCACATAAGAATTTTTTTAAGTAGGTAGTGGACCTTTCTTATTGTTTTGAGTTATTTTGTTAACAGGAAGCGAGAAGAGCGAGCTAGAAAGGCAGCTGAAGCAAGAGAACGTAGAATCCTTCTCCAGAACGAGAAGAGACAGAAACTAGAAGAATTTTATGAGCACAAGCAGGCATTTACAGAGAAGCAAAAAGAAGAGAAAAAACGGGAAGACATGGAGAAGAAGAAAGTATTAACAAAGAAACGACTAGAAGCAGAAGAGAGAAGACGCATTGAAGAGGATAATAGGCAGGTGAAGATGAAGCAACAGGTAATAACATTAACATTTATAAATTACATATCCCTCTATCCAAACATCATTACATAATTAGGAAAATTTGAAAGCCTTAACAATATGATCCAAGCTCCCACGGCAGCTTAGCTCAGTCGGCTAAACTGGTAGCCTCTTTCGTCACTTGTTAAATTCCATCTGCTGCTCTCCTTGTGTACAAATTAGATTTAACTGTTCTCCATCTCATAACGTCTCTTTATTTTATCAGGAAGAGGAACTTAAACGTTACAAGGAGATGATGTCTAGAAAGAAAGAGTTTGAGGAGCAAGAGCGTCTGCAGAAACAGGAAGAATGGCGGCAACAGCAGGAGCTGAGAAGAGCTGAACAAGAGAAGCAGAGACTGGAAGAAGCTAAAAGACGAAGAGATTTGGAGATGGAAAACGAAAGAGAACAACAGAGATTGAAAGAGCAAAAGTAATTTTATCTACATTGTGTGCTTATATAATATATTTTATTATTAAGTTAATAAGAATTAAGTATGATAATCACTAGACCATTAAAGAGATTGAAAATAGAACTTGTCTCATATTGACCTCTAACATAAAATGGACGTTTAAAATCATTAATTATATCATATCTGAAGTTGAAGTAGATTACTGTATATTTTCTTTGTAGTCATAAGATTTACCTCATAAATTTTGTTTATTCTTTTTTTTTTCCCATTAACTGTTTAGCTAGACACCGCCATCACTTGAGCACCTGTGAGTCATGCATCGGCAAGCTTCACGCCTTAAATTGCCGATAAACGGTGCGATGTTGGTCTGGTTCGGTTAAGGCCAACTCAGACAGCGTCGTACGACGCAGCCCGACGCGATTTGTTGTCGCGTCGGGTCTGTGTGAGTTAAACGCAGACGCGATGGTGTGCATCGGGGGCAGTCGTGTAGTAGAATATTAAACATGTTTAATATTACTCACAACGGCTTAAGACTGTCCCCGACGATAAATCGGGTCAGGCTGCGTCGGCCGACGCTGTCTGAGTTGGCCTTTAGGCGTCTAGATTGCTGTTACTCTAGGTTCATGGTTTTTTTTCTTGTCCGTTTCCTTCCGTTGTTGTCAAGCGCCTCGAGGTTGGTCTAACGGGAGGCGCTATACAAATTGCAAATTATTATTATTATTATTATAAAAACATAATTAATTTTAGGGAGAAAGAACGCAGAGAGCTCGAGCGTATGAGAATTCAAGAGGCAGAGATGAGGGAGAGAGAAAGAAAAGCAAGAGAGGAAGCAGAAGAACTGAAGAAAATTGAAGCTGAGAGGATTCGAAGGGAACAAGAACGCAAAAAGGTTTGTTCTTAATTTTTATACCTCATCGCCCTGTTTATCTTTGCTTATTTTGACTATTTTATTTGAATCTAGTTGACTTTATAGGTATTTAATCAGTCCTTGTGGCATAATGTCATGTGCTAATTTTGACTGCATCCTGACTCATTTATTTGGTTTAAAAAATATAAACATTAACATGCTTATTGTTATTTCTGTTTTATTTACATCATTGCTGTTTTATGTTCTTGTGCCATGCAATTTTTAAGAATTTTTCTGTTTTGTAGATGATTTTCTTTGTATGTCTTTATGATTATAAAAAGTTTTACATATTTTTGTATACATTATTAAATTTAATTCATAAAGATAGACATGCAAACCTTCCCTTGTGCTTATGAAGATATTGACACTTTACGGTACAGACTGGTTTAATTTATGTATGTACTGTTTGGCTTCTAAAGGAAAGAGAACATTTGAAACAGATGATGATGAAAGAGAAGCAGCAAATAGATGCTACTGGTACACCAAAAATAAAGCAACCACTGAGTACCAACAACACTGCCCTCAACACTACCGTCACCAAGGATCCTGAAATGCAGTCACCACAGTCTTACGAACTTACACCCCAAAGGTATGCAACAATTTACAATACTTCCTCTGTAATACCTTTCTATATGCTATTCTTTTAAGAACACATATTTAAAACATATCAATGCACTGTCCAACACATCTATGCATACTTGATTAAAGAAGCCCTGCACCTTTAGTGCGCTGCTTATTCAAAATTAAGTGCTTATTTGAGAACAGTGCTTATTTACAAATAGACCCATTCCGCAAGGTTTGTTTATGTGACATATAGTGGGTATAACTATGGAGAATTAGGCCTGCAGGGGCCTAGTTCTCCATAGTTCACTTACTGACTTCATTATACAAAACTTCACTTATGTTTTCAGAGTTCACAAACCGTCGACAGAGGAAAATTACTGTATTGATGACATCAATAGTGAGGATTCTACTGATGATGAAGAACGTCCAAGGAAGAAGGTACCATCATGGGCCCAAGGTAAGCTGTGTGCTATATACATTGGTAGGAAATGAAAGAATGGATGCTGCAAAAATGGGTTTTGGACATCAGTATTGGTTACAAGGGGTTGGAATTTGATAAACTAATTTTTAGGTGTAAAAAAGTCATGTAAAACACCATATGCAAAGTGTTATGAGATGAAATTTAAACAATTTTTGTTTCTTTATTACAGGTGCAGCACTAAGGTCTCACTTGATCCACCAAATTCGATTCCCTATAAATTTGGATAAGATTTTCGGCCCAATAGAACCTCCAGATCTCACAAAAGTTTTCCAAAAGAAAAGAACGCGATACTTAAAGAGAACCAGCTCAGCTGTATGGAACTCACCTATTTTCAACAAATACTAGCTCACTGTGGAATAGCATTTTAAACAAATGAAGTTTCTCAGCCTGTCTATTTACATCCAGTATGTAAATATGCGGGTGTCATGTAAATATGTAAATTACTACATATGATCTGAATAGTGTCAGTGTTTAAAAAAGGAATAATTCTCACCCTATAATTATTTGATCGTTTTCTTTTTAGATATTGTAGTCATTGATTTGGTTTTGTTGGTATTGTGAGAAAGAATTTGTCTACATGTGTTGTTTAATTTTTACAGAAAATTATCTATAAAAATTTATGAAATTTAGTTTAAATATTAATATTAATGAACTTAGATTAATAACTGTGGTATTAACATTATAGAAACTACAAAAGTTGTTTTTTTTTTTTCAAACGTGTATATTTTCAATATATTGGTATTTTACTGAATCAGCGATATCACACCAATTTGTTAGTATGAAATTTGAAGATTGTATAATATTGTGAATCAATAGAGGCAGGTACAAATACTGTACTGTAATAAAAAATTTAAGAAGGTGTGATGACATTTCAACAAAATATTTACTTCCATCGACAATGTATAACATTGTTATAAACAATAGGAAAAGTAAATACAAATAAAGATAGGTTAAATATTGATGTACATTATATTCAAAGTACCTGGTGATTCCAATGGAAGATTTAATGAAATTTGATATAGTATTCAGAGCTTTTTTTTTTACTTGTAAAATTAAAGTAATATAGGGTGAGAATGAACTGTGTTTGTGGTTATTCATTGGTAGTCCCATTTCTCGACTTGATCATTTGTAGATAATAAAAATAAAAAAAATTGAATTGAATAATTGAAAGGTCTTGGGTTTGAATTCTGAAGGAGTTGTACGTCTTTCTCAAATGTTTATCAACTTTAATTATGGCTAGAATAGAGGAGTTTCTCCATCCTAAAGTTACTATCATTTGAATTTGATATAATTCATTGCATATTATTGTACACACTACCTTTCCTTGTGAAGAAAGTCTCCTAATAGGAAAATCAAAGGGTGTATACCATTTGGTCTCATAGTTCAGTTGGTAGAGTATCCAAATGGTAATCAACAGATCTTGAGTTTAAATCCTGTTTCGGGCTTACGTTTTCTTTTTTTTTAAAGTTGATTGTACAGTAATTCGTAGTTCATTTTTATTGGAATATATATACAGTTTTAAAAAAATTTTTTGTACAGTGCTTTCTTGATTATTCCCAGCCAATGTTACCCTATCCAATAAATATTAGAACGATATAATTATTTCATAATCAGCCATGAAAATATATGTCTCATTCAATCAAATGTTCAACTGAAAACAGTATTTACACTTAAGTTAAAATATACTGCCATCTAATGAAAAAAATGAATTGCTTCCTTTAAATGTTCAAAATGCTACAGTACTAGCTTCAACTAAAAAGAACACAAAAGTTTTGCTCGACAAACGGACGCTTGAATAATACAATGCAGTACTGTATTCTGTATGGACCCTTAAAACAGCTGACAGTAAATTTAAGGATTTTCGTTGGTAGATGTATGTAAAATATTGTTTATTTTTGTGTCTTATTGAAAGGTTATAACTTAATGTGATTGTTTTAAATGAGCGATTTTGAAGGTTCTTTTCCAAATGTTTGACGCGAACTTTTTAATTCAATATCTGTACAGTACTTCAAAATGTTTCCATGGTAACCAAAAACACAATGCATTTTAAACTGTCTGGAGACATCAATATTACTAAGGCCTTTAAATACCGTACCACCGAACCTTACACTTCGTAATCCCCACACTCCCAGTCGGTCTGTATTTGACGCTTGTAGGACACGTCTAATACTGCTCATATTACACCTTTCTTAATGCAATAAAAACAGGTGACTCGTAAAGGGTATTAGATGTCCCGAGCTTCACGTTTCTTCCCACAGTAACATTTACAGACCGCTCTGTCTCTATAATCTAATATTTGCTTTATGGCTATATCTCAGTGGTTTACCGTTTACTTTTGGCTTAATTTGCTTTAGAGCTCTAGCTACGGCTACCGAATCGATCTACACTATTTGTGCATACACCCACCACTTTGCTACTGTTAAATTGCATTCGTCTATAAAACCGCCGCCGGCTTCGGTAAATCATAAATGGACTCCGTTCGCATTTAAATGTTTGGTACGCAGGGAGCAGTATTGTAGTATGACTGCTCCCTGGTACGTGACATGTTTTTTAAAATCACCCATGTGATGCAATCGAACTAGGCCTGCACTATCGTATCGAAACGTACCTTTCCTTAAATAAAGAGGGTAAACAGAGAAACGATTGGTTACCCTGGCATGTTTTTATTGTTATGCTAACACTGTACTCTTATCTGTTGAATGCTATTCATCGTTGTTTGTTCATGGGCATTAAAAATTAACCAACCGGATAATAGATCACAAGAACTGTCTGAAGAAAAGAGTTAGTAGACATCAACTGTGTTTTATCAAAGTTGTTTTGGAAAAACAGTAATTTACACTTGATGTGTATAATGTGGTGTTGTGTTGTTTGCAGACGATTAGTTTCTGTTAATGACGTCAGATAATAGTACAGTAATTTATTCCGATCATCTGTCTGGATTGTAATAGATGCCGTTACACAGGACGTAGGACCGTTTATTACTTCTATGGATAGCTGTCAGGTGCCAACACGGGCTGCTAGCCCACCAGGGTCAGATAAGGTTGTTGAGAATACCAAAGAAATTGCTTATTTTGTGACAAGAAGTGAAAAGGATTGGAGGCCGGATAGCTCAGTAGCTTACAGTGAGGACTCGAATAACAAACGTCTTTTTGATTTTGATGGATATTGCAATGATGGTATCGGTGGTGTTACATTTGAAAATTGCTACCATCCTCCAGTCAGGACCTTTACTCCGAACCGATCTGATGAACACCAACGGAAAATGGTGAAAATTGTACGGCGACGCTCCCGCCCATCAGGTGTGGCAGAGGCTGACGGTTACATGGCATTTGCGCCACTTAACGGTAGGAACAAAATAACTATGAACACAATACAAACTGGTACACAAAGACGACTTAAGGAGCGTGTATGTCGTCCATACAGTACATATTCAGTGCCAAAAGCCTGCGATAAATTTGCTATTGGACCGTACGGTATACCGTTCGAGAGCGGTGCAACTGGACGATTTAAAGTAGGTAGTTTATCACGGAGTTTTCCTGGGCTTAAAAATTACGAAAGGGACTCGCACTTCAGTGCAAATGAACCGATTTTAAGAAAGAGCCGATTTAATGATGCGCTAAATCTGATCGTTACAGAAATACCCCGTGGGACAGGAGGCGTACTAAGACGGCCCCCGGACAGACCGTTTCGGCAATTAAAACCAATGAATTACGACACATCTGAGATTCATCGCGTTGCAAATCAACGAATGTCAGTGGTGCACAACACGCTTGCGCGTGCGCAAAATACGAAACGGTCACCTGCCGAATATACAGTTGCAGTTGAGCTGGTGAAACACCTTCAAGTTCAACGAAAAGAAAATAGTTGCTTTAAATTTCCACATTATCTGAGCATGAAATCCAACATTCCGCTGCCACCTGAGATTGGAGAACAGCCAGTGCAAATGATTCACTACATGACGAAAGGTGAATTGTCGCTCAGAGAAGGCAAAAAAGCAAACAACTTTGACCCGAACAGTCCGAAGAAACCACCGACAAAATTTATCCAGAGGAACAAACGTGCTATTTCGCCACCACTTTCCAAAGTCACCAAGGAACAATTTTTTCCTGAAGTGAAACTAGTTCGTGATGAAGAGAAAAACAAACGCATCCAAGAGAGGAAAGGGATCCTCGCAAAAGGATTAAGCTTGAAAGGAAAAATTATGTTGACTCATAAGGACGATGAGTCGCGTCAACAAGTGAACGAACTTCAAAGTTCATCAGCAACAAGCGAGTTAGATTTTCATTTAAAGGGCATCTCTGTGGATTTAAAATCAGTTAAATCTCAAGATAGTCCCAGGCTGGAAACAAAAGAGCAACACGACGAGGGCGAGTCTGCGAATCAGGTACGAATCAACAAAACGCCATTCGATGATGAAAATTTATGTACGAAATTGAAGACAACTGATTTTGAAAGAATAGGTCTATCTGATATGAAATACGAATATCGTATAAATAATGCGAAATATTGTGAATCAAATCAAAGTGAAACGTTCGATGGAGAAAATCAAAGTTCGTCAAACGGAGGATTAGACCTTGAAGATAAGATACCGCATGTTAACAAAACTTTTGAACATCAAATGATCATTAGAAAGAGCGTAGACAATGATGAAATCAATACCTCCATGAAATCTGAAATTTTGAAGGATAGGGAGAGTGATGAAAAGGATGAAGAAATAAGTGAGCATGGCGCACAAACTAGTTGCGACACGGAATTAGACATACGGATACGGCAACCGGTGGCGAGCAGTATGTCGGCCGTCGACGTGCATGAACATTCTGGATGTAGGCCTACAGCAGATGAAACAGTGAGCGAGACAGCTAATATTCTGGACGCAGAGAACATTGAACGTACTGATTATAGGACTAATGACAATGATTATGTTGCTGTGGAAGCAGGAAAGCCCAGTGTTATTATTGTCCCGACTGAGGGGAAGGTGGTCGAAAATGAGATTGTAGAGGATTCGTGTAGGTCTATTGCTATCGACAATACTGACGTCACGAATGAATCAGAAAATTGCAAAATGTCGGACGGCATAGCAATAGAAAATTCAAATGTATGCGCAAGCACAGGGGCAAGCACCAACGGTGAAGAAATAGCAAATGAGAAAGTTTCAGAAAAGGGCGTATGAAAATAACGTATACCTGAAAAAGAAAGCATTGAATAGTGTCAGACATTAGTGGATTCGAAATTAAAAAAAAATATTGCTAGAATATAACAAATGTAGATTAAATACAGACAGTGTCCCCTTCACTGAATATATATATATATATA
>NW_022704992.1:1754173-1772983 GCF_011630105.1 Anneissia japonica | reverse complement strand
ATATATATATATGCACATATAGGCCCTATATACACATATATATACATATATATATATGTGTGTGTGTATGTATATATATGTATGTATATATGTGTATATATATGTATATATATATGTGTATATGTGTATATATATATATATCTACATGTAATATTTTGTATTTCACATTGATCTTTGTTAATGTGGATGCGTCGAAGTGCTGTAAATAGTATTTGCACTATGTGTAGGCCAGTATATAAGTACTGTATATAATATACTATATTAGATATATGTATATGTGACTGTTATTTTCATATTTTAATAAATGCTATGCAATTTTGATTTAAATCAGCTTCATTTTATCAGAAGACAGCGAGCACTGATCACCTTTGTCTGTGACATAATAAACTCTGTCTAGCGCCCTCATACAATGAGAAAGTTTTTGTTTGCTTTATGGGATGCAGTATATAACGAGTGAGTGTGGGGGAACAATAACATAATATTAGACTTATTAAGCCTGCATAGAAATCCGATGTACAATTAATTTCGGGCCCCGCCATTAATTCGTTTTTGCGGGTCAAAATCAACAGTGAATTTGGCCTAGAGATACCTCGCTCCACCTCCCCCACTTGATGAACGCTATAACATTACGTATGGACGAGGTGATAATTTACTAGCATTGGGGGAAAACCAATGGAACACTTAATTCATCCTCATGTAAATTTCTTCTGCAGTCAAATATTGTGGACATTATTTTACTTTTTGTGAGTAAATTTCCTAATGAAAGTCCTTAGTTGAAATATGTCACTATCTAGTTCCAAATATATCTCACCTTTTGAATGTGATAGGCCTACAGACTAATATCAACTATTGTACATCAATAGTTTCCGATTAGCTGTAAATGAATCTTCTTTACGGTACTTCGCAATTTAAACATTTTCTGTCTTTAAATTAAAAATGAAATTGGTGAAATTGATCGCAAGTTAATCCTGTATTTACTTCTCATTATGCCTGCTATTTTTATTGTTCCTTTGAAGTTCCAACAGAGGATGCATGACATGGCATATAGTATTCGTAGCTAAAGACATAAACTAGTTTTGTGTCGGTAAAATTGAAACACCCCACACTTGAGATGGTGCCTACATGTCACCACGAATAATCCTAATCAAACATTTACCAACGCACCGCCTAAAATTCCTAGTCAAGCACCCTCAACACCCACATTTTTCGTTGAGGACATTCCAAAGTAACGATCGTGCTCTCTTGTATTTCAATAACAATGCTATTAAATGACAATGCTAATTATACTTAGCCCTTCCAGAACCTTCATATTTTAGCATCATTCCATCAGGAATAGACGAGTGTACATGCTGTTGGATTTAAATGAAGTAACAAAATAAATAAATATCGAAAATGTCCATTATTATTATTATTATAGCTGAAGTTTATTATTATTATTATTATTATTATTATTATTATTATTATTATTATTATTGTTGTTATTATTAGTATTATTATTATTATTTTTATTATTATTAGTATTATTATAATTATTATTATTAGTATTAGTAGTAGCAGCAGTAGTATTAGTGGGAGCCAGCAGCTGTCATAATTGTCTTACCTCAGCCCCAAACGTGTGGGGCTCAAGTGGTAGACCAATACCAGTAGACCCTTTATCTGTGAAATCCCTCACTGGGCTCGCTCTGCTTAAACTGAACAGATTTTTGAAAATTATTTCTTGCTTAACCTGGGTCAACTGTTACCCTTATGTGCCCAGGATACGATACGCAGAACATAAATACAAACATAGTACAGTAATAATAATTGAGACAACCAAGAACCAGTGGTTTTACCTAGGTACCTCGAAAACTCATATTTTTTACACATGGTGTACCGAAAGATTTATGATTTGTTAGTAATAATAATGACAATGATGATAATAGTAATAATAATAAAAATAATACTTTTATATATTTATAAAAATGACGATGATAAAGATAGACAGGATAATGGGAATACTGGAAGCCACAACAGTGGTGTTTGACCGATCCATTCGTTACCATGAGATCCAATATCAAAATTTAAATTAATTGCTTCCACAACAAATTCACTTATGCGAAGTTTGCATCATTCACGGCACGTTTCTCTGCTTTAAATGTTTTTTGTATTATTATTTTATTTGTCGGCGTGGAATTTTTATTTTGAAAGTTTCTTTTGTATGTAGTTTAAATAGTGGGCGTATTGTTATCATATCAGTGTTTGAAGTTGAAGTATTCCGCATTCATGCGTCAACAGCTAACTGGCGCTTCCCCCAATGGTTTCGTGACATACTCGATAGCTTTAGTGTTTTCTCCCCATTAGTAATTAATCTGGAGTGTTTATTTATGAGGCCTGGGCCGTTCTAGAATACTCCCAGTATTGTGTGACGAAGAAAACGCGTTATTTTTGAAACCCTAAAATAGATCAACTAATATCATGCAATCTGTCATATGTCACAGATTATCACTGGGCCAACGAATGTTATTGAGACTGAAAGAATCTGGTGAAAACATACCAGGTACCGGTACAATATAATAAAGTGACATGATGGCAAATTGAGTCATGAATATTTTTAATTAGCAACAAATGTCCATGTACCCTACTATTGTCTACCAGCTAATTTACCTGTGCAGGCAAAGAGTAGTTATAAAATCTCTGTTTTTCCTGCGTACCGTAAATGCTCGAATAAGCGCAGCTCTTAAATAAGCGCCACTCTCAAATAAGCGCCGCACCAAACATTATTTTTTTTTTCGTTAAGCGCCGCGGCGCTTAATCGAGAGTAAGCCTAATATTACACTATGTGTAATGAAACAGGGATTGAAATTCAATGTATACCTATACAGTGTTAAAATGAATATATAACAATGAAAACACAAGCATTTCTTATAAACGTTTGTTTACGATGATAGGACCTATGATAGGCCTACTGAACTACGGGAAAACATGAAATAGGTAACATGGAAACGGGCAAGGAAAGCGGCGCCGCTCTCGAATAAGCGCCGCTCTTGAATATGCGCCGCAGTGAAGCCACCAAAAATGTTATAAGCGCGGCGACGCTTATTCGAGCACGGTATACATCATTTTGTACATGATTAACGTCTTATTACGCGTGTTACGTTTAGCTAATTGCTATGGGAAATATGTTTATTATAGGGCTATAACTGAATTGTTTTTTGTGCACTATGCACACGCGAACCCAACGGCTTAACGTCCTGTCGTCTATACTCCGGACGATGTAACTTAGGGCCAACTATCCTAACCAAGGATATGTACAGCATTGACAAGTCTTAAACTAGGCCCATTTTGAACTGGATTCTAATCAATTACCATTAGGCCTGCTATATATCTTGCCCAAGCCTCTAATAATAACAATCACGATGGCTAGGCCATGACAATATGAATGACATTCTGATATTAAAAACGATAACGGAAATCATATGATTACGATAACGGTAATGGTACAGTACCGTAATGATAATGATGGCGATTATTCTTGGTTTGTTAATCAAATGTTATTGAATGTCGTCATCAAATGTTATCGAATTATCTGCATCATCAATACTATGAAATGGATATATGTCGATGTCTTTAACAATAACAATAACGTAATCGATATACAGTCTTATACTGACAACGAAGTAGGCATATAACTGTTGAACGGTCAGCAAAATCCTCTTCTAAAGTACGCCTATCAGTTGTCAGTGTACTTGATACATGAAATGAGAGGTAGGCCTACATTGCATTTTTAAAATACGATGAATACGATGACCTATGTTTTAAAGGGTAATGGTACATTACATTATTTTGGTATCAAGCATCATCAATATATAATGTAAATAACAATCTGATTCGTTTAACGTTATTATAACGATATAACTTGTTTATATCACTCTGGATCTGGAAAAATACACCTCAAAGCCCATGAAATGAGCAAAATGCGGAGGGTTTGGGGCACAAAATGCCGTAGCCAGCTATTGGGACAGTTGGGACAGTACAGTCCCACATAATTTTTCTAATGGGTCCACAAACTATGGGTCCACATTTTTTATAAATGGGTCCAAATTATGCAATTTTATAAATAAAATGGGTTCACTTTTTGAAAAATGGGTCCAGATTTCTCATATTTAGCCTAAAATGGGTAAATTTTGAGCATGGGTCCATATTTTTCATATTTTGGCGTGAAATGGGTAAACTTTTAAGACAGTTGGTCCACATTGTTTCAATTTACGCGTAAAGTGGATCCACCCTGATATTGTCCCACCATTTGGAAATCCTGGCTACGGCATTGGTGGAACAGGTTAGCTTCTGGACTATAAAATCGTCAGGTGATCAATTACAACCGTCTTGAACTTTTCTTTATCATGTATTGCTGCATGTTCATTGGGATTTAACGAATTAATAGGCCTGTATATTTGTATAATGTTTATATTACATACCGTATATTACTACGCTCTCCATGACCATTTCTGTATCGCAATATTGTAATGTTGCTCCTTTCTTTGAATGGTTACTGTGCAGCAATTCATGTGACAATGTATTGAAATTAAATGTAAATCCACATAAAACAATAAACTGAGATAGATATTCAACTAAAGAAAAAAAATATGAATATTTTAGAAGCAATTTTGCATTTATTACTGCATTATAAAATTTTGTTTTTGTAATTGTTATTATAATTACAGGATATCTATCATAAAACTGTATAGAAAAAATGTAATGCAGAAACAATGTTTAATAAAAGTGGTTTACAACACAAAAGAGAGAAAAAAAAATTGTTCCTTTTCTTTTTGTTTTGTTGAATTATCATTGCATAATGCATTATTTGAAATAGGAATGGATCATAATAAAATGTGAGAACAGTTTATTTTACCACTGATTCGTGTGTGTCCAGTCAATTAATATCACGATCATAGACTCGTAGATTTGCTAAATGTCATTGATATTAATACCAGAGATTAATTAGGCCTAATTTGTTTGTAATAGGATAATGGATATATCATCATGGGACGCTGTTACATAGCGCACTTAACAAGACTTTCTATAATGTAAGAGGGGCAAATGCCATTAATAATAGTATTATTAATGGTTTAATATATTATTTATTTTTTTAAAACCATAATTAAAGAGGGTGACCTTTCCAACTAAGCCAAGAAGGTCAACTTTTGTTCAGCTGCCCTATTACTAATACTATATTTATATGTCACTGGTCTGCAAGTAAACTGTGGAAAAGTGCCCTATCATTAAGTGACGATTGACGACATTGAATAATGTGAACAAAATGCACGTGACGTCACCGGTTATGTGACTAATCTGCAAATGATGTCATTTGATGATGTTGGTCGATTATAAATGTGGACCCCGTTATCTTTATCATCTGCAAGTATTGCCGTGGGATTAGGCCTACTTACACAAGTTTTATTACTGGATCAATATCACAGTAGTGACTTTTATAATATTGTGCTACAGTCGCTTTTCTGTTTTCGGAACATTATTATTTTTTATTTGCAAACTTGGTAACCTGCAGTTGACTGCTACTGGTAGGCCTATTTCACAGTTTATAGCTTTTATAAAATAGACCAATCGATAAGCCGACAGGCATTGGTGGTCTGAGAGGGTCTCCCCCCCCCCACCCTTGGGCAAAAAAAAATTAAAATATGAAGAAAAAAAAAATTCTAGACCTAACTTTTCACGACCCGTGAGCTGAATTTTTTTTTGTTTCAAATGGAAAAATTAGAAGTCGGGAAAGCTCATTTCCGCAATCTAGGAATCACTTTTTATTTATTTATTTACCGGTATTTATTTATTTATTTGTTTATTTGTTTGTTTGTTAGTTAGTTTGTTTATTTATATATTTGCTCTTATTTAGTTTATTATGTATTTATTAAGGGATCCCTTCAAGACAAGTTTTTCCTTCTATTCTATTTCTTAACTCGTACAAATGATTGTATTCTTATGAAAATTAAATAAATAATGTATATGAAAAAAGCAAAATATATTCATTGTTGGTATAAAGAGAACACAAGGTTAACTTGGAAAAAACTATTTGAAGTAAAAATATTGTACTGATATTTGTTTAATGCAGATTATTTTTGAATAAAGGTGGTGGTCATGCCACGAAAGAGAGAGAAAAAAGTTGTTCCTTCTAGACAGGGATCCTTAAAACAGTTCGTTTAATTGCACAATTTTGATATCTTTATATCTATATTTGTATTATATATTTTCAATATTAATGTATTTAACTGTTGAGTATTGAGCTGTTGTAAAATAAAAAGTGAACTGAAAATTTTCACGGGGGGAGATTTATAGAAAAAGAATACGTCAACGTCAATTTTTTATGTATGTTATACACACATAATTGGCTTGAGTAATAAGAAGGAGAAAAATTGCCTGACCGTTTTCAAGAGCGGGAAAACCTTGAATTTTGAAGAACTTAAATGTCATTAAACGACACCTCAGAAATACAAATTTTCCCGGATGTCGATAAAAAGAAAGAGCACGTCAAAAAAAAAGGAGGAATTTAATAAATGGAACCAGCTGGAAGGTAGAAACCAATGATGATGATGATGATTAAAAGGTCTTAGCAATTCTTGTTTAATTTTAGATATTGTCTTATTATATGAAGCTTTAATAAATTGTTGTTAAGATTTTCAATCGGTCTTGGATCGGATATCAATATAATTTCGCGTTCAATATCAATTTAACATTCAATATTGTTAGAATTGAAAGGCTCTAACACACGATTAAAATTAATTGAGAGCGTTCAATATCATTTTCGTGACCTAGGAGCCTAAAATGTAGAAGAAACTGTAACTTACCAGAAGTGTAACAAAATTAAAGGTAATATATATAAGGATAATAAACTACCGGTATATCGATCAAACTGTCATATAATCAATCGACTTTGCAGATATACTATTGAATTGTATTGATCCTTTTCTTATTCGTATCGATCTCACACACACCTTATGTGCTTCAGAGACTTTGATAATGGGTGTGGCATTTCTGTTATCTGATTGTTATAGAAAAATTAAAAGGGTGAAGGATCTATATTGATTTTGTAATGTTATACGTAAATCATATCGATATGACACGTCAGAGAATTCAAATCTTATTGGGAGTATTAACTAAGTCGAGAAATTTAGCGGTATTATGTCGATTTTTTATTATAATGGTTTTAGTAGCGCCTGCCAATCAAAGTCAATTTGGCACATCCTTGTTTAAAGACTTCAAGCCAACTTGGATTGACATCGGTAAGTTCAAAAAACATACAATATACCGTACCACTGACCCATCTCCATGGCTGTAGGCCTAATATTTTGTATTGATTGCTTTTAGCGAATGAGTACAAAAGGATTAGTAAATGGATTGTGCCTTCAATTCAAACTGCATAAATACGTTTTATTTTGACTGTATTTATGCTCAGTGGCTCCTACGGATCACAAAAATACTATCCATGTTTGCAAATGCCACATACAGGCCTACTTTTAAGCGTAAATAATATATAATTTATTCATATAGGCATAGTAAGCATAGACGTAATTCTGGTATAATTTACATTTGAATGCTATGAAAATGAAGTTAAACAAGGTTAATTTAAACATAACTCCTTGGGTACCATAATGTAAGAATCAGCCTAAAAACGACTAGGTAAAAAATAGCCCCATTTTGAAAAAAAAAATCCACTGTTTTGTCGAAATAGATGATTTTTCGAATGTGCCATTTTCCGGTTGTTTTGTGTTCTGTGGCACATACGAATCATACAAGTGTGTTTTGTGGCACCTACCGACCCCACAAATGGAGGAATCAGCAGAAAAACCTGTAGCACATACCAGATCAAAAAAATACACACCAAGTTTTAAAATTACACACCAATTTTTCCTCTTAAAGTCAGCTTAAAATTATTAATATATATTTAATGATCTTAATTCCGATGAAGTATAGGCCTAAGTGTCTGGCATAATTAAAAAACATTGTGCTAAGAAAATAATTTTTCAACAAATTAAATTAAAACATCGTACAGCGTTGGTTGTAGCTGCCGGAACTCCATTGAGGCCGGTAAAGTCCCCCCCCCCACCCCAGTGGGGTCCAAGAGCAGATTGACCCAGGTGGAGGTTTGGGGGGAATGTCTCAAAGCTACAGCATTTTATGTATTTAGATAAAATAAATAAATGATTACTTTAGAAATTACATCTTGAAAATATTGCACTTTTATTGTCCCACGCTTCCTCTGCTGGCCCCACCCTCTGTTAGTGCGTACAACAACGGAGGCAACTTAATTCTTCGGGTTTTCACAATTAATATTTGTTATTATAATTGATTACTGATTGTGCATGCATGTGTACGTGTGTATATCGCAAAACCTCGAATAGGCCTATAAGCCCAATGGGCTTTAATCTCGAGAAGTAGCCCATCTCGAAAAGAAAACCATCCTTTTAATTTGCAACAGTATTCTCGAAAAAGAAGCCCATCTCGAAAAGAGGCCATACTTTTAATTTGCAACAGTAATCTCGAAAAAGAAGCCCATCCCGAAAAGAAGCCATACTTTTAATTTGCAAAAGTAATCTCAATAACAAGCCCATGAGAATCAAGATAGTATGGGCTTCTTTTCGAGATAATATTTATTACATTGTAAAATACGAATGTTAAAAAACAGAAATAAACGATTAAAAACACTGAATTATCAGTTAAGCATACTATGTGATATGCAGACTGACGTTTTTTTGAGGATGTGTCAGTTCAACGTGATATTTATGTAGCATGGTTAAAATTAAATTCCTGCACGATTATAACAAGGGTACTGGGTTTGGTCAACAGGATTGTGTGTAGGCCTATGCATACGATTTGTAGAAGCTGTTTAATGGAGAAAGTGTATCTGTTAAGACGGTTGCCAGGTTGAAGCTAACCGCGGCTATATAAATTTATAAATAAATTTATTAGAAGATTGAAGATTGTTAATATAATTATATTACAAATGTACACACGTTTAATATTATAAGGCCTATCATTTGTTATTTTATGGTAATAAATGATATCAAAAGCTTTATTTTTGTTGTATTGTATATATTTAGTTGTCCAAGAGATTGTCGTCGGCATATTTCGATCGTCATTATAATTGAAAAAAAATGATATTTTAATATTTGTGAGTTTTAAAATAATCAACAGAATTTCGAATTCCATGGTTGAAAAATATCTTAAGTACATATACGGTTTTAGTAGCGATTCCAAAATAGTTATAGCATTTATTTTGCAAGGAAGCCATCCTCTTCATCGTGTTTGCAAAAACAATCTCGAAAAGAAGCGCATCTTGAAAAAAAATGCCCATCCAAAGGTCATTAAAAAAGAAGCATAGGGCTTCTATTCAAGGTTTTACGGTATGATGCGTTCGTGTGTCTATATCACGGTAACATCCAGAAATTATAAACAAATAAACACAAAGGTTATTTCAAAAATGGTAACTTCTTTAATGTTTATTTTCAATGTTGGAATTCAGCATTATAAAACATGGCGCCATTAGCAAGTGTTAAAAGAACGACGACGATTTGGCAGTACATTGTAAAATGAATACTAATAAGCTTTGACCCTGTCTAATAAACTGGCGGGAAAAAAGATATAGGCCTACTACGATTATTAATTGACAAAAAAAAATCGTTAAAAAAAGACATCACAAATTAATTAATTTTGTTCATATAAAACACTTCGGACTATTAAGCGACAAACATTGTAACCACAGGTTTACATTAAGGGAGTTTAGGCATATAGTTGGTAGATCTAATGGATAGGGGTATGTAGGCCTATGTGGCCAGGATCTAACTATAAAGTACCTCGTGTACCGATGCTGTATTCTCCAAAACACTTATGTTTCACATTTACTTAATTAAATCCAATATAACATTTATTAATTAAACATACTTCACGTAATGTTATTCTAATCATGGCGGTCTTATATATTTAATAACACCTCTAAGGTTTAATGTTGTATTTCAAAGGTAATACGGCAACTATAACGCAATCTAACACAAATTTCTACCGTGTGATTAACAACGTTAAAGATTGCAGTAAAAGAGAGAGAGGCATAAGTCATACTACTTTCATACTAATATAAACTACAATTGCTCCATACATAGGCTACAGATATTTATCACAATGTGTTTAAAAACTATCAATGCAACTTCTATAGAACATTTTTTTCATTATTGATTACGTCACATATGGGGGAAAAGCATGACAGTACAGTACCATAATAATACACTTAAAGGGAATTTTCAAGCTACGCATTGCTACATTAAACTACACAAGCCTGACTACCCCAGTCTGTAGTACATCTTTTAAAAAGCCGTACACAGAGGATATGGATGACGTCATCATATTATTTATTATCATATTGCAAAATAATAAATCTTATACTAAAGGCAAATCACTTGTTTATTACCGCATTACATTTATAAAAATTGATATATATATATCAAATGTTTTAATGCTGTCTCTTATACACATCTAGATGTGTATAAGAGACAGTGTCCTCACTTTATCTAAGGATGCATCAGCCTCAAACTTATTGGCAATCGATAATATAAATTACGTATGATCCATTTGTTCATGATTCTGTTTTCATAAGGGCACTTTTTTAACTTTGTAAGGCGTTTAGTGAACTTCTTCGGGCTTAAAAATTACATTAGGTCTATGTTGATACTTTAGCAACATGATAAAATGTTTAAAAGCTTAAAACAAATAGGCCAATTCTGTGTATGTAATAATACTGCTGACAAAATAAATAAGTATTTAACTAATATAAATTAAACTAGTAAAAACCAAATTCATGCTTTGATTTTTAATATAACCAAGGAGGTATTAAAACACCTTGATAGAACTCTATCAATATAAATTATATTAGTATTCCATAGGCTTCAAGAACATGAACAATACATGTAATTTACAATGCGATATAAATATTCATACAACTTGAGTTGCATATTTAGGTCTATTGGTGTTTATGTATGAATAACAACAATACAGAAATAAAGCTTAAAATGAGTCATTAATAACCTCAATTTTACTCACCACATCTTAGAATAATTTAATACTACTAATAACTTTAATTACGTTAAACAAATATATTTCTTTAAATTGTGTAAGCGAACCGATCTAAACGTTTTTCTTACTTTAACTTATCGACTTGATGTTCACCTCAGCTAATCATTCAAGTTGTTTCTGTGCGCATTATGTTGCTAGGCAACGATGTGCCTACGCAGAAGGGAATGTTTGATTATTAGCTTCAATTCATTAATTACAACGTGAAACTATTTTTTGCAGAATTTACCAGTTGATAAGTACAGTTTATGTTCTACAAAGTTTTCAAAGAAAACACTTCTAGTTTCACAGCAGCGTGCTTACAGTTTCAGCCTCATTTGAAGTCCAATGCCGAAGAATGCCGAATAATTCCAACGAACTCCGGAAAACGCCGACGATTATTATTATTATCGACGACGTCCATGAATACCAACAGGTAACAAGTAATGACGAATGATAGTATAATACACATACACAATAACTTTCACAACAGAGTATATTAGTGATAATGTCAGTGGGGTCTACATTCCACATTCAGTCTTCAAATTGTACCTATTTCAATTTTAATTCCACATTCTAATCGGTGTCGTAGAAAAAAGGAACTGTCACAAATACGATTGTATGTAACATAGTTTTAAGCACCTTCCCTGTGAAGGTTAAAATTGTATTTTCTTCTTTTCTAAAGCTTCTTTTTTAAATATTGTATCAAAACTACAAATTAACGAGACGCTGACATACAAAGCAATTCACATGTTTTGAGCTACGCGTGACGACACATGGTGCACTTGCACACTGAATTTGAAAGTACAAAATCGATGCTTGGATTACTTTTCATAGGACAAAAATGGGACAACTGGCGAGTTTACCGTTTTATCACAGGGAAAGTTTGCACATCTCGTCGAGGGATGGCGGCTTCGACATAGGAACAGACAACTAAAACATCCACACGGCTACTGGAATCTTTTAAAAGTTGACAGTCACACTACTATCACGGTCACAAATATCAATTGTGGTAATTACAGGTCTTGTGGGTTCGAACGTATCTGCAGCTTCTCTTTTTTCCCGTCCTTTTTCTCCTGTGATTGTATGTCTCTTTTCGTTATTGCCGAAAAAAATATTTTTGTCACTTGTGTCATGGGTGCACTAATGGTCGTCGGCAACGGCTACGATGATGGCGCACCCGATGGGATTTAGGCATAAGTCGCAATGCACAGTCACACGAACTATTAATTGCGATCCAGTTCCACCCTTCTTGTCCTTGTTTGTTTCTAACAATCGCATACACATACGATTCTTTCGTAATGCATTCCGAGCTGTAAAATGCGGCGTCGATGCCTCGGCATCCGTTCTTATTTGACCCCTTTTTAGAGCAAGATGTCTCGTAAAAAAATTGGGCCGTATGACTTTTATCAAATGTTTTAATGCGTTCCACAACGGTAACATTTTCTCCATAGAAAGACATGGCCCATTTTTTACGGGTCCAGCTTGTGGACTGATCGCATACCGACAATATTTCGTTGCTACTTCGTCGTTTTCGACTGTGCACTGAGGAATTACCACTAAAATCCGAGTTCTTGTCAACAGTTAGAAATGCCTTTGGAGGCCTATCAGGAGTCGATTCTGAAAAGAACGTTCTTTCAGACATTTTATTGATTTCATTCAAATCATAAACTAAATGCGAAACAGTTTCCATATGTTCATTGCCCTTGCCTTGTCTTTGGTGGTTTGTAAATTGTGAAACAGGCTTTTGTGAGTGGTCCATTTCATGTATGTCCGAATCGGCAAACTTGCTTGGGAAAGCCAGGCAATTTGATATGAATAGGGGGCCTACAAGCAAAAGTTCAAGGGTTAAAAACCCGGTAACTGCTCTCTGAAACGAAAAAAAAAAGAAATGTTACTTTAATGCGGAATTTACGTGTTGTCAAATCGCAATAATCAAGTTGGTAAATCAGTGTTAAGATACCCTCCAATGCATCAAACAGCATAACGCTTCATTAGTGCATGTGTCTTTAGACCTAGTTGGTTGTGACATAGTGATTTTCCTTCCAACAACTTCAATCATCATTAATTTTGACTGATAACCTGCAGACACACAGATAACGCCATGGACCAACCAACCGTCACAACCCAAAACAATCAGATCGGCGGCCGATTCGACTTAACCAAGTTGACAACCCGACAAAGCCCACTCGGCAATTAACAGAATACTTCCGAAAACTAACGCATTAGGAAATATAAGAGAGCCCGCCCGATTTTAATACCTATCCGAGTACAACCGATCCAATCCTCCAAACACCGAACAAAACTATTTAAACCAGGCCGAAACTAATCGTCACCAAGTAGGCCTTTAAACAAGCCTACTGATTTACTTTCAAAATACTGACTGAACAGCAGTTTGACATTCTTATCAAATTAATACCAACGAATGGCAAGTTATAAATTCGACAACTAACAGCATTCACAATAATCTCTTCATGATACACAAATTATAGGAACTTGTTTCCTATTTTTCCATTTGATACATTCGGATTCCACCTGTTCCAAGTCTAGACGCAGTGTCTATGTTATTCCTTCTGTTGGCTATCTCGGTGAACAGACCCATTATAACAAAACGGGCATTGACGACATACGAGAATTTAATAAAACGCACTCAACACTTTTACACGATTACCACTGTTATTGTGTTATACTTTGACTGACGAATTTAGATTGATATTTAAATTACTTCTTATAGCAGTATATATTTAAATCTTTTGATATCTGGATCTCACTCAGTGATATCAAGAGACCTGACCGGCACACAACTCCAGATTATCACTGTCAACTCAAAATGTCAGTATGCTGCCCTCTATAATGTACTATTAAAGTATGACAAAGAACCAAGTTGAATACGTATATGAGATTATATTAATAACTTTTTTTTTATTCATTTAGAATTTAAAACTAGTAATCGGAAGTATGTATTCATTTATCATCAATATAAAAATACTAATTTAATATATATGTATATAGAGTATATATGAATTTCATTGTGCAATTGAAACCCACGCAAGGGGGTGAATTTGTTAAGTTTGACAATGAACGCCCGTTGTGCATTATTGAGCATGTTAAAAGGATTGATGACATTATAAATTGATAGAACAAACACACAGCAAAAGGGGAGATATAGTGCGTGCGGGTGACAGGAAGAGAACGAAAGATCATCCTAAGAATTTAGACTTAGCAGGTTATCAGTGCTTGGTTCAGTGTAAAGTTTGAGTTTGTGTCAAAGGTGTAATTGCATCTCGATTATTGTGTAAATTGATTTAAAGTTAGGGAATTCTCCATTCGTTGGTGTCCCAAAATATTGCAATATTAACCCATATGTCAACCCACCCAAGTTTCGATTGCAATAGGCCGATTAGAAAAGATACGTCGTTAAATTTCCAACCGAAATCTGAAATTGTTCTGATATACAAAATAAACACAATGTGGTCACAGTGTGAGACATTTTTACGTGTTTCTATCGTAAACTAATAAATAGGCTATGTGTAGATTTCGGACATCAGTGTGGCTATTTTCGAGAGCTGTGCATACTTATTTTACAAATTAGTGTTTAAATTAGTGTTTAAATGGTAGTCCTACAATGTACAAATGAGAAATTGGTTATTTAATGATGCCTTGATGATACATGGTATTCAAACACATGTACTTTCGATTAAGCGCCACAATAGAATACGCGTTTGGTCCTGCGCTTATATTACGGTAGATGCGTGCACCTTGCGAACACGGCTCAGATATTAAAGCTTTATTTCTATTGAAAAATATAAGTTACCGTATTATACTGGAATGTGGAGGTACTGAATTGCTTGTTATAAGATTCTAATAACAGGTGTGAATTGAAGTAATGTGGAGATAGTTACGAAATACGAGCTCGAGAAATATGAGTTAGTATTTTGCTAGGCCCACGGGGGCTGTAACGTAAACGCCGTTGTGAAATCCTAATACAGCTGAAACAATAGGAAGAGACGAAGCTCACGAGAAGCCTTTAGATAGGCAGTTTTAAGACAAGGGCCTCGGAAGATGAATCCAAGCTCATCAATACACACTGAGGACAATTTAATTCATTCAATGTTTAGATAGGTTTCATTCAATGTCAATTTCAAATAGACTAAATATGTGACTGATTTTGAATAGTGTTTAGTTAGGCATAGGCTATGCTTCTATGCAGGTTTTTTTAAAAGAAGCTATTTGTAACATCTGACAATTCAGAATCTAGGAAGCTTTTTTTAACATAGGTCAGTTGGAATTAAAAAGAAATGTCATTTAGATAGCGGTTAGTTCATGCATATGTGTTATAATCATTTAACACTCATTGATGACCAAATAATGTCGGTTTCCTTCAATGCAACTTTACACCACATTGAGCTAACCCATCCGCTATATACTACACAGTAGCCTATTGGCATTGCGACGCGTGGCGACGTCACACAATTATCAGTTCGCATGGCACGCGTACGTGCTCATGTATGCCCGCATTGAAGTACCGTATAAACGCTTAATTTGCAGTCGCTCATTTAGATGTGGCACATAATTGTATTAGGCCTATTGTTTAATCATAATTCATAGCAATACAAGAGGCGAAAACTTAGGCTAGTTACTGCCTGAACTTTTCTTTCATCGGCGGCATGTCACACGCGAAGAATTTGTTCACTACCGGTAGTGTTTACCCAAAACTTGAAAAACATCTTAGCTTGACCACTGTCACGTCTGTTGAGAAGTTGTTGAATAAGAGACACGCGCAGTATCAACACGGAACACTTCAAAAGACAATTTTAAGTGAAGATATCAGCAGAAGTTAGTCTACCCCTCAACTGTCATTCATCTTATTACACTGATTGGATCCGAAGGCACATATTTCACTGTCAACGAACACAAAATGTGTCGTATAGAAACCTAGATAAATAAACGCATACCGAAATGCACTTGTTTTAACTACTCTAACGAATGCTCACAATAACAAGGGGCCCTCTATTGATAGTTGTATCCTAATTTTGACATTGATTTGTGCAATCGTTTTGACCGGTAATTGTGTGAAAAATTCAATCGGCATAATATTACTGATAATCGCATAAGAAACACGCAGAAATTTAAAATATTAGGCTGCAATTATGAACTAATTCTGGGGGAAGTTTCGCAATTACCATCACATGCTACTTTATCACGAAATGATATTCTGTATGGGGAAATTGTGTAGCTATAGAACTTGCATACATTCATACATTTGACACGCGCGCCCTCATTTGACAGTCGACTTTACTCCACTTTAAGATCTGCGAAACACATGAAATTAAATACGTTGTCCCCCTTTTCATAGAATTTAATCGAAAGCGTTGTCGAAGTTGCGTAGATGTCTCAACATGCTTATAAATTAAAAATAAATACTTAATTATCCAATCTATACCCTATTATAAGATACACAAAGCTGCAAATGCAACAATAATTGCTTTCTAAAATATTAACATAAAAGTAAGAAAGCAAGAGAAAAGTCCCTGATGTTTTAGCGTTTCAGCGTCTGTTACATAACCAGTAACGATGTTGCTAATTCGTCAGCAAATTAAGCGGCCTTACCTATAAACAGGAATTCGATTGATTTATTGAAACTGATTGATCAGGTCATACCGTATTTAATAGGTCTATAATTAAAATTAGGTATTTTAAAGCTATTTAGGTGGGGTGGAAGACTGAAACATTTTATTGTAAAGGTGTAGGCCTATGATTGAATAATGAGCCTATTTGTATTGGAGTGGAGCTATGGCTTGGTGGTTAAAATGTTTGCTTTTCAACCCTAAAGTCGTGGGTTCAAATCCCGTGATACTAGGTTAAGTGGCTAAATCTATAATATGTGCTAAAAGCTTCATAAACAATTATAGCATCATTTAGTTGTTTAAGTGGCGAGTCATAAGTTTACTTTGGATGAGAAAATCTATGTATAATAATTTTATATTATGATAAAAGGCGACATGCATACCATTATATTATTAAAAACGTAAATATAGAATACTGAATAATAAAAATCGAGGCCATATTAATATTTTAGTCTTTGTTGAACTGTTTGTGGCATGCAAAACCCAACACGTCAAGAGTCTTATAAATTCCATCGGCACTTGGGGAATTTTGATGTACTATATAAATAACTACTTTATTTGCCAGTTATTAAAGATTAAAAAGAATTCAAGTAATCACGACAATAGAATTCCTCTTCGGGTGAGTATATTTGAGTGTTGAGATAAGCTCTATTACGGTTCGAATTATCATTGTATCAGAGGATATTGATAAATTATGAATGCAGATACTAATATATAAGTCCCACCTGTGGGGGTCTATTAATACAACGGTAAAAATAGATATGTTTGTAGTGACATCATAAAATAATGACAAGTTGATGACATCGCATTGGTCTAAATTGACGGATTTATATTCAGGATTGCAGAAGATAGGCTTAAGTGTTTCGACTGTTACGTATCATTAATATCAATATAACATTCACGTACGATACGATAGGTCCTAATAATAGCACTGCCGAGACAACGTGGTGTTCATTGCAAAAGATATAGGTCTCATTATACAATGTGCTATTGTGTTCGTTTTATACATCTATCCAACTCGAACTGACATGCTGTACTGGCGATAATCGATGTGTGCTAAACCAATAAGGGTTATCTGTGTCATTGATCTATCAAGCACCCTCTTTTAAAATAAACGTTAAGCCGTTGGTTCTATCCTTACAACAAAACACATGTACGTACCAAACTTATCAAGGGGTGACGCAGCACTGCAGCTGTCACCAATGCCGTAGCCAGGATTTTCAAACAGTGTGGGACAATATCAGGGTGGACCCACTTTACGCATAAATTCAAACAATGTGGACCCATTTTACGCAAAAATATGAAAAATCTGGACCCGTTTTCTTAAATTTTACCAATTTTAAGCTAAATATTAGAAATCTGGACCCATTTTTCAAAAAGTGGACTCATTCTATGCAAAAAATTACATAATTTGGACCCATTTTTAAACATGTGGACCCATTCTTTGTGGACCCATTAAAAAATTGTGTGGGACTGTCCCAACTCTCCAAATAGCTGGCTACAGCATTGGTTGCCACTAGTCCCAACGGGCGCCCAGTCTGAATTTCATATAGGTACGGTACCTACATGACCAATTGAATTAGGCCTACATTACTGTACAATGGCATATTCGCCTGTTTCGAATCGGTACGCATCACGTTGCTAAGTAGCGTCTTAAATTGGTCAGGGTCATTCGTAGTCTTTACTTGATCAACATATTAATTGAGCAGTATTTAGTGGGTAACAGCCTTCGACGCACTTCAACAGTTCAGCTTTATATCCTTTTAAAGATATCAATTGATACACACCCCGGGCAAGAGCCTAGAATATCAACAATCCCGCTAAATATTACGAAATAGACAAGTATGCATTAAGATGTCAATGAGTGTTACCACCACCGGCAGATGGGAGAGTACACACACCTGACCTTAGCTTAACCTCCATCAGTATTACCCTTTAAGCAACTACTCTAGCATTCATGGTTCTGTACTTTAATTACGAATTCTTCAGAATACATTATTAACTTATCATTGAGTCCTACTAGATTAAAGTCGACGACTACCAATCTTACAGGAAAAATTAGTCCTAAATCGCTTAGGGATATATAATGCCTATATAT